>NC_091292.1:33178357-33413357 GCF_038502225.1 Cherax quadricarinatus
AAGATTAAAAATCTGTAAAAGTGGTTTAAGTGCAAACCTTCATGGATGAAAATCACCCCCCACAAAAAGCTTTGCGGTGTTTTACACAAAATTTGTGAAACACTTTGGGTTAAGGCGAGGGGCAGGCCACTATGGACGATATCTTGGAAAAAAGTCCAGTGACTCAGCGGGCCCCAGTGGGTAGTATTATGGGTCCCTTATTATTCCTATGTTATGTTAACATGCCTATCAGTGTCAAATACAAACTCCTACTGTATGCAGATGACAGTGCCCTGATAGTGTCAGGTAAAGACCCACAAGATATAACTAATGTATTAACACTGGAACTGGAGTCCTGCAGCGAATGGTTAGTAGGCAACAAACTATCATTACACCTCAGGAAAAATGAAGCCATTCTCTTTGGCACAAAACATAAACTGAGAGGGGTAAATAGTTTTAATGTCCAGTGTAATGGGAAGCCCATCACTTCAGTTTCCTCAGTAAAATATCTGGGAATCCCCTTTGACCCATACATGTCAGGAGAATTGATAGGGAACAGTGTAATAAAGAAAGCAAATGCCAGACTGAAATTCCTCTGTAGACAAGCACAGTGTCTACCTACTGAGGCTTGCAGGACCCTATGTCTAGCCCTTCTACAGTGTTATATGGATTACACTTGCTCTTCATGGCACTCTGCCTTGACAAAAAAACTGAAAGATAGACTACGAATCACCCAGAACAAAATGGTAAGATTCATCCTGGACCTGGGTCCAAGAGAGCATGTTGGCCAGGATGAATTACACCAGTTGAATATGCTGAATGTTGAAGACAGAGTAAAACAACTGAAGCTAAATCATATTTATAAAATTGCTCACAGACAGTGTCCAGAATATCTTGCTGCCAATTTTGTCAAGGCTGGGAACCAAAGCAATCATAGTACTGGGTGGAGAGAGCACAACTTTGTAGTACCCACAGTCAGTGGCCAGGCTTCAGACACCTTTTATTGTACAGCAGTTAAGGAATGGAACAGACTGCCTGCACATGTCAAAGCCAGTCATAGCATGAACCAGTTCAAGAAGAGAGCCAGAATGTGTCTGATGAATGTAGTTACAGAAAGGGAGGGGAATAATTTTTTTATTTTTTTAGCTAACACACATGTAATTTTACTTTATTCCTAGTAATGACCCTCGTGTAGTAGATAGTCTTAATAGTATAATAATAAGATGTTATCTCCATTGTAGAATAATAATAAGATATTATCACCTTTATACAGTGGACCCCCGCATAACGATCACCTCCGAATGCGACCAATTATGTAAGTGTATTTATGTAAGTGCGTTTGCACGTGTATGTTTGGGGGTCTGAAATGGACTAATCTACTTCACAATATTTCTTATGGGAACAAATTCGGTAAGTACTGGCACCTGAACATACTTCTGGAGTGAAAAAATATCGTTAATCGAGGGTCCACTGTATTTTAATAATAAGGTAAAAGGACCCCAATGGAAATAAGTCACTCTGACTTGTTTGGGTTATCCTAGGTACTTTACACATATGCTGCTATGTATGATAATCTGTACTCACCTATTTGTACTCACCTATTTGTGGTTGCAGGGGTCGAGTCTTAGCTCCTGGCCCCGCCTCTTCACCAGTTGCTATTGGGCCCTCTCTCTCCCTGCTCCATGAGCTTTATCAAACCTCGTCTTAAAACTGTGTATGGTTCCTGCCTCCACTACGTCATTTTCTAGGCTATTCCACTGCCTGACAACTCTATGACTGAAGAAATACTTCCTAATATCTCTCTGACTCATTTGTGTCTTCAACTTCCAGTTGTGACCTCTTGTTTCTGTGTCCCCTCCCTGGAACATCCTGTCTTTGTCCACCTTGTCTATTCTGCGCAGTATATAACTGTAGCTGTATTTGTGTATACCTGAATAAACTTACTTAAAAGATACTCTATGACCAAATCACACAAACACCAAAAAATTATAAAATATGACTCCATTTGATAAACAATTCTGAAAATAAATTGACAAACTCTGGTCACTATGAACACAACCCATTAGAAACTGGACATATTTCTTTAACTATTGTTAAGTTTACTTTTAATGAAACTGGCAATTGTACGAATGATGAAGAAATGATCAGCAGAAAACTGATCTTATTTTACACAATAAAATAACAAATCATATGATGGATTTTTTTTATCACATTCATTGTCTCCAATCAAGATAGGGCGACCCAAAAATTTATAATTTTTAGTGCCTTATTTCTGACACAGAATTATGTGCTGATAAATGAAAACTTTTTTTATTTTCATTGTTTTAGGATATTTTCTAATGTATTATTTTCATTGTTTTAGGATATTTGCTAAAATATTTACTTTGTACTAGCCAGGCTGTGGGAGCGACCACCAAAATTCTTATTGTCAAGAGATCGAATCGTCCAGGTTGACAGTGTTTATTTCTGACTAGCTGTTGGAGTGTGAGCAGGGTAATATTTTGTGAAGGGGATTCAGGGAAACCTGTTAGCTGGATTTGAGTCCTGGAAATGGGAAGCACAATGTGCCTGCTTAAAGGAGGAGTTTGGGATATTGGCAGTTTGGAGGGAGATCTAAGCTGTTGTATGTGAGCACCACTTCAGAGAATGATTATGTATGAGTGATGGTGAAAATGTTGAATGATGAAAGTTTTTTTCTTTCTTTCTGAATCACTCTGCAATATTAACACCCCTCTGAAGGAGGGGTGTTAATATTGAAGTTTTATAATTGTAGTGTAAGCATATCTCTGGCAAACAGTGATGGAGTGAATGATGGTGAAAGTTTTTCTTTTTCAGGCCACCCTACCTTGGTGAGAAACAGCTGATGTGTTAAAAAAAAAATTTACTTTGTTGAGTGCTTGTGGACCGTGGTCTAGCAATACCCAGATTATTCAGCATTTTGCTGGATTGAACAAGACTGCTGGATAATTTTGGATGCTGAATAATTAATCACTAAATAATTCATGATTTATTGTACAGAAAGAAACTTTGTAACAACCCTTGCTGAATGATGGTTGTCTAATCCAGTTCAGAAAATGTAACTGTAACTTGAATTGATTTAGATTTATTATTTATTTTTTTATTAACACATCCGTCATTACCCACCAAAGTAGGGGGCCCAAAAAAGAAAAACTTTCACCATTATTCACTCTATCACTGTCTTGCCAGGGGCATGCTTGCACTTCAGTCATAAAACTGCAATATTTATACCCCTACTTCAGAGTGCAGGCACTGTACTTCCCATTTCCATGACTCAAGTTTGGCCTGCCGATTTCCCTGAATCCCTTCATAAATACAGTGGACCCTTGGTTATCGGCCGTTCCTGATATTGGCCAATTCGGTTTTCGCCCGCTTTTTTGGCTGAAATTCTATCCCGGTTATCGGCCATATTGGACGCGTCCGCCGCGTTCATGAGTCAGTCTGGCTGTGTCTCTGGGTGAGTGAGCAAGCCTCCGCGCATTCATCCAAACATTTCGCTATAATCCATTGTATTTTGTGGTTACTGATCAAGTGCAACTGTGAAATAAGCCACCATGGGCCCAAAGAAAATTCCTAGTGCCAGTCCTTTTGTAAAGGGCTGAGAGAGAGGGGAGAATGCGCCTTCTTCAGTGATTCTCTGATATGTACGATACTAAAGCAGCAGGAGTCGATCCATGCTATAGCGCCAGCCAACAATAAAGTGTAGCATTAACAGGGTAGCAAGTAAGTTAAGCTATTAAGCAATAGAAAAAGGATGACACAAAACTCTTCCAATGTTGTTGGAGGTACATACATAGTCCCACTGACAACATATGCCGCCCTGCGAATCTTCCACTGCCCTAAATCTCTGCTAGCATCTCAATAACCACTTTATTTCTTTACATTCTCCACAATAACAACTTTATTTCTTTACATTCTCCACAATAACCACTTTATTTCTTTACATCTATTATGTTTTTATACAATATTTCTCATTTATAAATTACGTACATTGTTTCAGTGTGACTAGTAGTATGACTAGTATGTTTCTATGTTATTAATATTGTTTATTATGTCATATTAGATGTACTGTGATAAATAAATAAGCAGTAGAGTTGATATTAGTGCCAGCAAGAGTGGGTGTGGGTGGGTGTGAGTTGGACCTGACTAGCTTGTGCTGCTGGGTCTGGTACAGTGCTCCATCCTTGAGTGGGGATGACCAGACTGGGTGGGTCATTGGGATAATCCAGGGGGTGGGTCATTGGTCTAATCCGGAAGGGGAGGGGGGACATGGACCTGCTCCGCATGGGTCAGTAGGCCTGTTGCAGTATTCCTTCTTTCTTATGTTCTTATGTAAAAGTGATGCTAAATGTTCATTTATCCATTTCATTAGTCATTTTATTTAGTTCTCATTGTTTTGTGTATGTAAAATTATAGTTAATCTTTAAAAAATGTATTTTTTGTTAATATTTTTGGGTGTCTGAAATGGATTAATAATTTTTTTTTTTTTCAACAAGTCGGCCGCCTCCCACTGAATTGGCAGGGTGACCCAAAAAGAAAACACTTTCATCATCATTCAACACTTTCACCTCACTCACACATTATCACTGTTTTTGCAGAGGTGCTCAGAATACAACAGTTTAGAAGCATATACGTATAAAGATACGGAACATATCCCTCCAAACTGCCAATATCCCGAAACCCCTATTTTAAAGTGCAGGCATTGTACTTCCCATTTCCAGGACTCAAGTCCGGCTATATAAAAATAACCGGTTTCCCTGAATCCCTTCACTAAATATTACCCTGCTCACACTCCAACAGATTGTCAGGTCCCAAATACCATTCGTCTCCATTCACTCCTATCGAACACACTCATGCACACCTGCTGGAAGTCCAAGCCCCTCGCCCACAAAACCTTCCTTACCCCTTCCTTCCAACCTTTTTGAGGATGACCCCTACCCTGCCTTCCTTCCCCTACAGATTTAAAGGCTCTCCATGTCATTCTACTTTGATCCATTCTCTCTAAATGACCAAACCACCTCAACAACCCCTCTTCAGCCCTGACTAATACTTTTATTAACTCCACACCATCTCCTAATTTCCACACTCCGAATTTTCTGCATAATATTTACACCACACATTGCCCTTAGACAGGACATCTCCACTGCCTCCAACCACCTCCTCGCTGCTGCATTCACAACCCAAGCTTCACACCCATATAAGAGTGCTGGTACTACTATACTTTCATACATTTCTATCTTTGCCTCCATAGATAACATTTTTTGTCTCCACATATACCTCAACACACCACTCACCTTTTTTCCCTCATCAATTCTATGATTAACCTCATCCTTCATAAATCCATCCGCCGACACGTCAACTCCCAAGTATCTGAAAACATTCACTTCTTCCATACTCCTCCTCCCCATTATGATATCCAATTTTTCTTTATCTAAATCATTTGATACCCTCATCACCTTAGAAATGTCTTCATGTATTCAAGTTTCCAAACCTTGTAGCAACCTGTACATTATTAATAATGTAGCTTCTTACAGAAACTCAACCATCCGAACATCATCCAATACTTGGCATCATTCATCGAGGACAATGAACTCAACATTGTCCTAGAGTTGGCTGATGCGGGCGATCTCTCCCGTATGATTAGGCATTTCCGCAAGCAGAGTGTTCAGTGGTCAGTCGTCACGTGAGGTCACAGACCCTGAGCTGCTTTGGGGATTAGCGTGGACGGTTACAAAGCATGGCTTGCTTCTGCAGTGTTTTAAAAACTGAGTTTGGAGAGTTGAAGGAGGAGGTCTTGCTTCTCCAGGAGGAGATTAGGAGGCTGAAGGTCCACCTCAATGGGCCTGGGAGAGAGTGTGAGGTGGTTGGAGATGTGGGGAATGAGGCTTCTAGCAGTGAGGTGCAGTCTGTCTCTCACTGTGAGGAGGCTGTAGGTGGGGAGGTAGCAACGGGTACCAGCAGTGAGGTGCAGCCCAGCACCTGCTACAAGTGGCGAGTTGTTCACAGTAATGGGAGGCGCATCAGAGTAAGGAAAGTTAAGAGTGAAGATCTGAAGGTAGGAAATCGCTTCTCTGTTCTCCAGGATGAATGTACTTCAGTGGCCAGTGAAGGTAAGGGTACTACTGCCCCTGCTAATGAAGGTAAGCGCATTCTTGTGGTTGGTGACTCTCAGGTAAGATATGTTGACCGTGCTTTTTGTAATAGGAATAAGAAGATGAGAGATAGAGTGTGCTTCCCTGGAGCTGGTGTTGGGGACATTGTCAACAGACTGGATAATATCATGTCAGGTAATGGGAACAAGCCCATTATCTGTCTCAGTGCTGGTGGAAATGATATTGGGAAGGGTAGGAGAGAAGAGCTGCTAGATAAGTACAGGTCAGCTATAGATTTCATTAAGTCTAAGGGAGGGATCCCAATCATATGTAGCATCTTGCCTAGAAGGGGAGTAGGAAATGAATGGTTGTCTAGGGCAATTGGTGTAAATTGCTGGCTAGACAGATACTGCAAGGAACTTGCAATCCCATTCATTGACAACTGGAACAACTTTTATGGCAAACATGATATGTATGCAAGGGATGGGGTTCATCTCTCTGGGGCAGGGGTGGTAGCACTTGCAGACTCGATTGAGAAGGCCATTGGTGAAATGCCTATGATTTTAAACTGATGGAAGATAGAGGTATGGGTGTGTGTGGGAAACAAGCAGGTTGCAACACTAGGGTTGGAAACAGTAAATGTATAAAAGGCATTCAGCATGAAGTTATAAATAAAGACAATAGAACAGGTCAGAAAACAAAGGGGGACAGCAGAGGGCAGCAAGGGACTAGCTCCCTTAAGGTTTACTATACTAATAGCAGGAGTGTTAGAAATAAGATAGATGAGCTAAGATTAATTGCAAGTGCAGGAAACATAGATATTATTGCTATAACAGAGACCTGGCTCAATCTGAAAGATAGAGAGATGCCATCTGAATGTCACATACAAGGCTATAAATTATTCCACACTGACAGGGTCAACAGGAAAGGTGGTGGAGTAGCGATGTATGTCAGAGACAATTTAAATTGTTGTGTTAGACAAGATATTAAATTAGAAGCGTCAGCCACTGAATCTGTTTGGTTACAGCTTCTCGAGGGCCGAGAAAAACTAATTTTGGGTGTGATTTACAGGGCCCCAAATCTTGATAGGGAGTGCAGTAAACTTCTATGGGACGAAATTCGTAAGGCATCTACATACGAAAATGTTGTGCTAATGGGAGATTTCAACTATAGACAGATTGACTGGAGCAATTTGACAGGAAATTTAGAGTCGGGTGACTTTCTTGATACGATCCAGGATTGTTTTTTAAAACAGTTTGTGACAGAGCCAACTAGGGGAAATAACCTCCTTGACTTGGTTCTTGCCAGTAGGGAAACACTAATTAATAATCTTGAGGTTAATGATGAGCTTGGGGAGAGTGATCACAAATCACTCAGTTTTAACATATCATGGAATTCCCCTAATAATGGCAATCAAGTCTCCGTCCCTGACTTTCGCTTGGCTGATTTCATAGGACTGAAAAATTACTTAGGTGGGCTGAACTGGAATGACCTGACTAGGGGTCAGGTAGGTGGTGATGGTTGCCGATATGATGCTTTCCAGGGCATAGTTCTAGCTGCTCAGTCAAATTATGTTCCAAATAGGGAAATCAGATCAAACAAAAATGATCCTAAATGGATGAACAATAGATTAAAATATCTGATTGGTCAAAAGAGAGGCATATATAGGCAAATCAAAAGAGGAGAGGGGCAATTAAGAAATCGATATATTCAGTTAAAGAGAGAAATAAAAAAGGGAATTAGAAAAGCAAAAAGAGATTATGAGGTTAAAGTTGCAAGAGAATCGAAGACTAACCCAAAAGGATTCTTTCAGGTATACAGAAGTAAGATCAGGGACAAGATAGGCCCACTCAAAAGTTCCTCGGGTCAGCTCACTGACAGTGATAAGGAAATGTGTAGAATTTTTAACACATACTTCCTCTCAGTTTTTACACAGGAGGATACCAGTGATATTCCAGTAATGATAAATTATGTAGAACAGGACGATAATAAACTGTGCACTATTAGGGTCACAAGTGACATGGTCCTTAGGCAAATAGATAAATTAAAACCTAACAAATCCCCAGGCCCTGATGAACTGTATGCAAGGGTTCTAAAGGAATGTAAAGAGGAGCTTAGCACACCTTTGGCTAATCTTTTCAACATATCACTACAAACTGGCATGGTGCCAGATAAGTGGAAAATGGCAAATGTGATACCTATTTTCAAAACAGGTGACAGGTCCTTAGCTTCGAACTATAGACCAATAAGCCTAACCTCCATAGTGGGAAAATTTATGGAATCAATAATTGCCGAGGCAGTTCGTAGCCACCTTGAAAAGCATAAATTAATCAACGAATCTCAGCATGGTTTTACAAAGGGACGTTCCTGCCTTACGAATTTATTAACTTTTTTCACTAAGGTATTTGAGGAGGTAGATCATGGTAACGAATATGATATTGTGTATATGGACTTCAGTAAGGCTTTTGACAGGGTCCCACATCAGAGACTATTGAGGAAAATTAAAGCACATGGAATAGGAGGAGAAATTTTTTCCTGGATAGAGGCATGGTTGACAAATAGGCAGCAGAGAGTTTGCATAAATGGGGAGAAATCAGAGTGGGGAAGCGTCACGAGCGGTGTTCCACAGGGGTCAGTGTTGGGCCCCCTGCTGTTCACAATCTACATAAACGACATAGATGAGGGCATAAAGAGCGACATCGGCAAGTTTGCCGATGACACCAAAATAGGCCGTCGAATTCATTCTGACGAGGACATTCGAGCACTCCAGGAAGATTTGAATAGACTGATGCAGTGGTCGGAGAAGTGGCAGATGCAGTTTAATATAGACAAATGCAAAGTTCTAAATGTTGGACAGGACAATAACCATGCCACATATAAACTAAATAATGTAGATCTTAATATTACGGATTGCGAAAAAGATTTAGGAGTTCTGGTTAGCAGTAATCTGAAACCAAGACAACAGTGCATAAGTGTTCGCAATAAAGCTAATAGAATCCTTGGCTTCATATCAAGAAGCATAAATAATAGGAGTCCTCAGGTTGTTCTTCAACTCTATACATCCTTGGTTAGGCCTCATTTAGATTATGCTGCACAGTTTTGGTCACCGTATTACAGAATGGATATAAATTCTCTGGAAAATGTACAAAGGAGGATGACAAAGATGATCCCATGTATCAGAAACCTTCCCTATGAGGATAGACTAAGGGCCCTGAAACTGCACTCTCTAGAAAGACGTAGAATTAGGGGGGATATGATTGAGGTTTATAAGTGGAAGACAGGAATAAATAAAGGGGATGTAAATAGTGTGCTGATAATATCTAGCCTAGACAGGACTCGCAGCAATGGTTTTAAGTTGGAAAAATTCAGATTCAGGAGGGATATAGGAAAGTACTGGTTTGGTAATAGAGTTGTGGATGAGTGGAACAAACTCCCAAGTACCGTTATAGAGGCCAGAACGTTGTGTAGCTTTAAAAATAGGTTGGATAAATACATGAGTAGATGTGGGTGGGTGTGAGTTAGACCTGATAGCTTGTGCTAACGGGTCGGTTGCCGTGTTCCTCCCTTGAGTCAATGTGACCTGACCTGACTAGGTTGGGTGCATTGGCTTAAGCCGGTAGGGACTTGGACCTGCCTCGCATGGGCCAGTAGGCCTTCTGCAGTGTTCCTTCGTTCTTATGTTCTTATGTTCTTAAGTAGCACTTGTAGGAGGTAGTGGTTAGTTTTTTCAGGAAAACCTCTACTATTGCTCCAGCAATATTTCTAGTTAATGTATTTTATGTAAGAAAGAAAGGGAGTATTTTCAGAAAATGTGGACCCCTAGACAGGGATAATGTGGACCTTAGACAGGATAATGTAAATCTTAGATTGGGATTATGTGACCCTTAGAAGTTTTTTATTAATGTGTTAATTGGAGAGGTTTGGTTGTAGATCATGAATGCAATGTAAGTGGGAGTTATCAAAGTTTCTGTTTATGGAGGACACAGTGCCAGAGTGCTTGTGGGTGAATCAGAAGAGAAATTGATAGAGGTTGGAAGAATGTGTAAGAGAAGAAAGTTGACATTTTATCATTAACAAGAGCAAGGTGATATATTATTATTATTTTGTGGAGAAGAGCTGGACCCACAGGGTTTGGGACATAATCAGGTTCATTCCAAGAAAGGGGAGAATAGCTCAAGCTCCTTAAAAAAAGAACCCTTTACTAGCATCAAGACACGTGCCTCTTGAAGTGATCATGATGAACTTAAGCAGAAGTGTAGAAAATGGAAGACTGGAAGGAACATGTAAGAAGTGAATAAATACATTTAGAGACTTGTGAGTGGATGTGCCAGCAGATGGATGTATGAAAGACAAGGTGAGCTACAGAATTTGTAAGGGAAAGAAAGTTGCTGTAATGTTGATGGATCACTGGAAAGAAAGGAATTTTGTCAGTGAATGCAAAAGAGTGGAATGTATTGTACATACATACTTTTTTATGGATGTGAAGGTGATTTGCACATGTTGCAGTGAGGAAGCAGCCTCAGGGAGCAATAAGATCAATGTGTGACAAGAATATTGTACAGAGAGTAATAAATGAAAAAAATTGAAAATGGTGTGGTGGTGGTGGTGGTGGTGGTTTTAATAAAGATTTAATTCAAAGAGTGGAAGAGAAAATTGTTGATTTCTTTTGTTCATGTAGAAATGATGAAGGTAAAAGTTGATAAAATACACAAATAACTCACACTTAGAAGGAAAATTTGTGGCATTGTTTCGTTCCTGCTTGGACCATTGACGAGTTACAGTGTGACTTATCAGTTGTCCAAGTCAGACCAAAATGTTATGAAGTTTCCTCTCCAAATTGCAGGTTATTTATGTATTGTTCCAGCCATGGTATTGTGAATTTTTATTCTTTAGATTGATTAAAGAGGGTGTATAAATCTGGGGTGGGTGAAAGGTAGTTTAATAGATAATCACCTCTCATTTGTATGTAATCACCTCTTACCTTTTTGTAGGTAATCACCTCTTACCTATTTATGGGTTATTACCTAATACTTATTTGTAAGTAATTACAGTGGTACCCCGAGTTTTGTACAGCTCCGAACTCGAACAATTATTTAAGTGTATTATTGTAGTGCTTTTGTAAGTGTATTTTTGGGGGTCTGAAAAGGACTAATCTAGTTTACATTATTCCTTATGGGAACAAATTCGTTCAGTAACGGCACTCGAACAGCCTTCTGGAATGAATTATGGCCGAAACTCGGGGTACCACTGTACTTATTTGTAGGTAACCACCTGTTATCTATTTGTAGGTAATAACCCATAATTTATTTGTAGGTAATCATTTACTACCTATTTGTATGTAATCATCCTTTAGTGGATTTTACCCCAAAGGGCACAGGCATGATCAGGTGAAGGATCAGCTGGATTGTGATGGCTGTGGGCATGCAGGCTGCTAGCACAATTAGCCTGGTTGATTAGGCAGTCATCAGGGAAGTCTGTTCTTGTGCTGAGTCTTGAAGACTACAACTTCATCACTTGACTTTCATTGTACAAATCATTTAATGGATGGAGCTTGAACTATGTCAGGCCCCGCCTGTTCCATGATTTATTTGCAGTCGTGTTATTATGATTTTGTGAGTCATTTCAGAGTACAGGTATGGTTGTTTCTGCATACAGAGCTTAAATTCAAGTAACTTTTTCTGATTCACACTATAGATGCTGCATTATCAAGGTCACTCTTCAACAGCATGCCAAATCCCAAAAGCTCCTTCCCTGACTTTGATCAGACATGCTGATAAGATGGGGCATGAGCCAAATGTTCATGCCCCATTGCAAAACCTTCTTCAGAAACTCATTCCAACTCTTCCTCATTTGCTAACTGTACTTCCTTTTATCCCTCTAGATTTATTGCACACTCTTCATCATCTTATTTTGCTCTGTTATTTCTACTTAATTACACCTAAACAGTTTATGTTGTACTCTTTGAACTACACTCCACTTTAGAGTGCAACCACAGTAAGAGATAGTGAATGTCATTTTATTTTTTTTACCCCTAATCTTTGCCAGAGGAATAGTGTTTTGTATGCTGCTATGGAGCAATGGATCTTATTAGCTCATAAAATACTCGAGTCTCCCACTCAGACATAATACATCTTTCAAATGCTGAACTAAAGCTTTCCACTCAATAACCAGGGGTTAATCTTCTAGCCAAGCTCATTACCCATGGCAAACTATTGTTAGCTGTACTTTCCACTAAGGAACCTCATGAAACATGGTAACTTTCCAGTATCTGTAAGACAGTCAAGTCATATTTGTTAATTGCTTGATGCAAGGATATCTGAAAGGAGGGGAAAGAGGTTATTGGACCTATGGCAGCAGAGAAACTTTTCTTTTGCCATGTGGGATGTGATAGCCTCCCCAGAATAATCCCAACAGAATCCAGATGTAGAGACAGAAGTAGACTCAAGAAAAAGTAGATCACCGTAAGGCGAGAGAAGAACGTAAAGTTAACATGGGATTCATTAACTTCAAAAACCCAAGTGTGAATCATGTGGGCATTGTATGAAGCAACAGAAATTTAAGTTTAGTTATTGAACCCCCTGTACTAAACCTTGTGACTCTCAAGAGAGAGAGAGAGGGAGGGAGAGGGGATTGAGATCCAGTTTAAGGCAACAACAAGGTATCACAAATACTCATATATTGAGAATTGAAGTCCTGACAAATTCCCTACCTTCCTAAGATTAATATTAAAATATGAAGAGCATTGATACTCTGTGAGCATTGAGAAATTATTAACAGTGGCATATATGACCAGGCTTGAAAGTCTGCTTGTATGTCCCTTTAGTAATGAGGTAGATTTCTTCCAGGCCTGTCTATTAAGCTCAACTAGGCCATAAACATAATAAAAGTATTTAGTGCACTTTATGAAGTGTGCCAATCACATACGATGACTGTAAATTTCATATTCGGAAATACTAACAGAACCAGGACATTGCATAATAACAAATTTGCATACAGTATATATGACTCACAGTTCTTGCATTGAAAGTGTCTTAAACATGAGTGTCATGATAAAAATAACTCCCTTAGTAGGTACAGTAAATCCCTATTTAAAGACGATTCACCTGAAGTAATTTTGGTTAATGTCCCCCCAAAAATTCTTAAACCATTCCTCCATTAAACAACTGCCTCCCACTTGTACAACAATCAAAGACCTGGTGGCAGACTAGACCCCTCTTTTACTGATTATAATACTCCCTCATGTAACCAGATGCTAGGGCATTTCACTTCATTTTCTGACAATGCAATATCTTTCTGAATATCGCTGTAAACTCTGTGTATTAACCTTCATTAAAAAAGCTGAAATATAAGCATAGATATTTTATGTGATATAAATTTACCCTCTCTTGGAAGGAGATGGCCAATGAGTTTAGAAAAAAAAAACTTACTTGTAATCAGCTAGTATTTTCATATAAGAATTGTATGCTCTTGCTGCTGTTACCCACATTGCTTAAATGTCTGTTTCATTATTTATTGTAGTCTCTCAAGGCTTATTGCAAGCAACTTAGAAGCTTAGTTCCTTGCTTGCATTATCATATACAGTAGTTCACATTCAATATAATGTGCACTGCATCTTTGGTAGAAGTAAAATGTCTTTTGTTGGGCCCCTGGCCAGAGGTACTTAATATGTAAACTCTTCATTGTGTTTGCTGTTCAGGACCTTTCACTTTCCTGCAAACAGTTGCCATTCTTACTGTTTTCCTGTACTGACTCATTTCTTGTGAGATTTCTAATCTTATCATTGATCCATATGAGTGACTAACATGCTCTTTGCATTAAAAAGAATTGATCTAGCTGTCTTCCCACCATTGCTGTCAGTTATGTTATTCAGTGTTCATGTACTTGTGCAATAGTCACACTCGACTCTAGAAGCCCTTGTATAGTCATGCCTGATACCACCCTACAAGAATTGCCAGGTTGTACAATTGAATGATGGAATTTACTTGTTTCATAATCTGTGTGATTTGATTATACAACACTTTACTCTGAAGGTCATTTCACGGATAGCTTTGATTATTCACAGCCTTACTCGGGACTTATTATCCTTCTGCTTGGTACAAGACCCCTAAGTTGAAACCTAGCCTTAGAATTTCATCATAATATACTCATTAATTATCAATATTAAAATTAAGAAGATTTGAACAATATGTAAATAAATATGAAAATAGAAACTTTAAATTATTCACATAAGAGTGTCTTCATATTACAGTCAACCCTAGATATAACAAACATTTAAAATTATGGACAAAATATTTTTTTTTTATTAAAACATCTGCCATTTCCCATCAAGGTAGGGTGGCTTGAAAAAGAAAAAATTTCACCATCATTGACTCCATCACTGTCTTTAACACCACTCCTTCAGAGTGCAGGCACTGTACTTCCCATCTCCAAGACTCAAGACCGGCCTGCTGGTTTCCCTGAATCCCTTCATACATATTACCCTGCTCACACTCCAACAGCATATCAAGTCCTAAAAACCATTTGTCTCCATTCGCTCCTATCTAACACGCTCATGCATGCATGCTGGAAGTACAAGCCCCTCGCACACAAAACCTCCTTTACCAGCTTCCTCCACTATAGATTTATACACTCTCAAAGTCATTCTATTTTGTTTCATTCTCTCTGCATGTCCAGACCACCTCAACTACCCCTCCTCAGCCCTCTGGATAATAGTTTTGGGAATCCCGTGCCTCCTCCTAATTTCCAAACTACGAATTCTCTGCATTACATTCACACCACACATTGCCCTCAGACATGACATCTCCACTGCCTCCAGCCTTCTCCTTGTTGCAATATTCACCACCCATGCTTCCCATCCATATAAGAGCGTTAATATAACTATACTCTCACACATTTTCCTCTTTGCTTACATGGACAAAATTCTGTCTCCACAGACTCCTCAGTGCACCACTCGCCTTTTTTCCTTGCCAATTCTGTGACTCGCCTCATTTTTCATTGACCCATCTGCTGTCATGTTCACTCCCAAATGTCTGAATACATTCACCTCCTCCATACTCTCTCCCTCCAACCTGATATCCAATCTTTCATTACCTAATTTTTTTGTTATACTCATCACCTTACTCTTTCCTATATTCACTTTCAATTTTCTTCTTTTACATACCCTACCAAACTCATCCACTAACCTCTGCAGCTTGTCTTCAGAATCTCCCAAAAGCACAGTGTCATCAGCAAACAGAAACTGTGACAACTCCCACTTTGTGTTAGATTCTTTATCTTTTAACCCTAAACTTCTTGCCAATACCCGAGCATTCACTTCTCTTACAACCCCATCTATAAATATATTGAACAACCATGGTGACATCACACATCCTTGTCTAAGGCCTACTTTTACTGGGAAATAATCTCCCTCTCTCCTACATACTTTAACCTGAGCCTCATTATCCTTGTAAAAACTTCTTGCTGCTTTCAATAACCTACCTCCTATTCCATACATTTGCAACATCTGCCACATAGCTCCCCTCCCTATCCACTGTGTCATACACCTTTTCCAAATCCATAAATGCCAATAAACCACTTTACCCTTATCTAAATACTGTTCACCTATATGCTTCACTGTAAACACTTTGTCAATACAACCTTTACCCTTCTGAAAGCCTCCTTGTTCATATGCTATCCTACTCTCCATCTTACTCTTAATTCTTTCAGTGATTCTATTCAAGATTGATGGACTGAACACATCGACTCAAGGTTGAGGGACTGATTACCTCATTCTCCTCCTGTTCTTCAAGTTTCTCCTACGTATGGACTGATGAAGCCACTGTGTGGCGAAACGTTTCCTCAATAAAGATACCCAAGAGTTGCACATGTGTCTAATTTATCAACATGTCGGTTCTCTGAACCATTCATCTACAGTAATAATTCTACCATACACTTTACCAAGTATACGCAGTAGACATATTCCCCTATAATTTTTGCATTCGTTTTTCTTCTTTGCCTATGTACAAAGGAACTATGCATGCTGTCTGCCAATCCCTAGGCACTTTACCCTCTTCCATACATTTATTAAATAAAAGTACCAACCACTCCAAAACTATATCCCCATCTGCTTTTAAAATTTCTATCTTTATCCCATCAATCCCAGCTGCTTTACCCCCTTTCATTCTACCCACTGCTTCATGAACTTCCCCCACACTCACAACTTGCTCCTCCTTACTCCTACAAGATGTTAGTCCTCCTTGCCCTATACACGAAATCACAGTTTCCCTATCTTCATCAGCATTTAACAATTCCTCAACATATTCCCTCCATTTCTCTGATACCTCTAACTTTCCATTTAACCCTTTCAGAGTTTCGGCCGTACTATTACGGCTTACGCCCCAGGGTTTTTGACATACTAGCACGCCTAAATTCTAGCGCCCTCAAATCTAGTGAGAGAAAGCTGGTAGGCCTACATATTTTCTGTTGTACAGAAGTGCTGAATTCTACGAATGATAGAGTAGAAATTCTAGGCATTAAAGTTGAAAATAGGAATTTGGTAATTATCCTAGTATACAAACCACCATCGGCAACTGCTGAAGAATTCACAGATCAGTTAAGTAAGATAGATAGCTATCTGGATAGGCTAGAAAGTCCTACACCAAATATTTTACTCCTTGGAGATTTTAATCTCCCTCATGTAAAATGGAAGATGGCACAACGTAATGTTATACCAGAAATATCCCCGGGAAGCACCCTGGCTCAACAGGTACATACCAGGGAAATAATGAGGTTTTGTGAAAAGTACTCTTTAAACCAACAGGTAATTGATCCCACTAGAAATAAAAATACCCTGGATTTGATATTCACAAACAATGAGGAACTGATCAGAGACATCACAGTTTCCAAAACTATTTACTCTGATCATAACATCATAAAGGTTCAAACTAGTATTAACTCAGGGGTAGGAAACTGCATCGATAAAGTTAGAGACGGGATGTTCAGTAAGTTTAATTTTAACAACCATAGAATTAACTGGGAAAAAATAAACCAAGAGCTATCAGACATACCCTGGGAATCAGACATGAGCACCCTAAATCCCCACCAGTGCCTAGAGAAGCTGAATACAGAAGCATACAAAGTATGTATGAAACATGTACCATTGAAGAAACCCAGAGGAAGATCAGATATATAGAGAGAGTATAGGAGATATTACAGAAGAAGAAAATGGGTTGCTGAACGGCTTAAAAACACAAATATGCTACAACAGAGGAAAGATAGACTTAGCAGAGAGATCACTGAATTAGAGCAAAAACTTAGGATGTCATACCTCACAGAAGAAGTACAAAGGGAACAAAAGGCCATACAGGATATTGCAAGAAACCCAAAATATTTCTATTCCTATGCAAAATCCAAGCTAAGAACTACATGTAGAATTGGACCACTACTGAGAGGAGACTCATATACTGACGATGAACAGGAAATGAGTGAAATCCTAAAAGAACAGTATGAGTCGGTGTTCAGCAACCCACTAAATGACAGCAAGGTAGAAAATGCAGAAATATTTTTCACTCTAGAAGAAGGCCGCACGGACCAACTGACATTAGTACAAATCCCATAGATTTTGAAAAAGAAATGGAAAACATGCCCACTCACTCAGCACCTGGACCAGATTCATGGAATGCTCTATTTATAAAGAAGTGCAAAGTACCACTAGCATGAGCCCTCAGTATTCTTTGGAGAAAGAGCTTAGATCTAGGTGAAATACTGGGGGCCTTACAGAGTGCAGACATAGCTCCTTTGCACAAGGGAGGTAGTAGAGCACTAGCTAAAAATTACAGACCAGTAGCCCTAACCTCTCACATCATAAAAATCTTCGAAAGAGTGATGAGATGGCAGGTTACAAATTTCATGGGCCAGCACAACCATCATGGTTTTAGAGCAGGACGATCATGTCTGTTACAGCTGCTGAACCATTATGGCAGAATTACGGAGGCACTGGAAGACAACCAAAACACAGATGTGATTTACACAGATTTTACAAAGGCGTTTGACAAATGCAATCATGGAGTGATAGTGCACAAAATGAAGGCCATGGGCATTAAGGGGAAGGTAGGAAGATGGATTTTCTGTTTCCTAACACATAGAACACAAAAAGTAGTAGTGAACAGGGCAAGATCCAGCATCAGCGAGGTCAAAGGCTCAGTGCCCCAAGGCACTGTCCTGGCACCTCTGCTGTTCCTCATCCTCATAGCAGACATAGACAAAAACACCCAGCACACTTTTGTATCATCATTTGCAGATGACACTAAAATAAGCATGAAAGTCAGTACAGTAGAGGACACTGAAAAAGTACAGGAAGACATAAACAGGGTTTTCCAGTGGGCAGTGGAAAACAACATGACGTTCAATGGTGATAAGTTCCAGCTGCTTAGGTATGGAAAGAATGAAGAACTCAAAAGGAGCACTATATAGAAAACTCAAGAGGGTCACCAAATAGAACGTAAGGAACACGTAAAAGACCTAGGAATAATTATGTCAGCAGACCTTTCTTTTAAAGACCAAAACAAGACAAAGATCACGACAGCCAGGAAGATTACAGGGTGGGTATTGAGAACTTTCAAAACAAGGGAAACAATGCCGATGGTGACACTCTTCAAATCGCTAGTGCTCCCTCACTTAGAATATTGCTCAGTGCTGACGGCCCCGTCCAGGACAGGAGAAATATTGGAGCTGGAACAAATACAGAGCTCATTTACGGCTCACATTGAGCCAGTAAAGCACCTAAACTACTGGGAATGCCTGCAAGTCTTGAACATGTACTCATTGGAGCAGAGGAGAGAGAGGTACATGATAATATATACCTGGAAGGTACTCAAGGGCTTGGTCCCAGATCTGCACACTGCCATAACAACATACTGGAGTGAGAGATATGGGAGGAAGTGTAAAATAAACCCAGTGAGGAGCAGGGGTGCAGTGGGGACAATAAGGGAACACTGTATCAACATCCGGGGTCCCAGACTTTTCAACATCTTACCAGAAGATATCAGAAACACTGCTGGAACAAGTGTTGAAGCCTTCAGGAAGAAACTAGACAAGTATCTTCACCAGGTGCCAGATCAACCAGGCTGTGATGGATACGTGGGGCAGCAGCCCTCCAGCAGCAACAGCTTGGTTGACCAGGCGAGCACCAGACAAGTCTGGCCCATGGCTGTGCTCAGAGAGTAGATATACTCTCGAAATTCTTCAAAGGTATATCAAAATTATGAAAGAATGGGTCTATGTGGTCAGTGTGCCTTGTATAAAAAAAATCCTGCAGCATGTAGTGCGTAATGAGAAAAAAAAACTTTGACCGTGTTTTTGGATTAAAACAGTGACTTTGCACTGTATTTTCGTATGGTATTTATTGTTGTATTCTAGTTTTCCTGGTCTCATTTTATAGAATGGAAGACATATTACAGAAATTGAGATGATTTTGACTGGTTTTACAATGAAAAGTACCTTGAAATTGAGCTCAAAGTAGCAGAAATGTTCGATTTTTACCAAAGTTCAAAAGTAAACAAATCATGCCAAGCATCCAATACAGGTCAACTGGTGAGTCTACTATTCTTTCACAAGTGCGCTGATATTATTTGTACCATTTCTACACTACAGTAAATCTTCTATCTTTTGTAAGAATAAAAATTCAAAGTGGAAAGCCAAAGAAATATAAGAGGGGCCTGGAGATGTGACTAACGAACAGAGAACTTGTTATTTTAGTGCCAGGAATGTCTTTCTTGTTTATTCTGGACCCTATTCGGAAATTGGCATCTTTTGAAATTTGTGTGAAATTGGCAAAATTGCTAAATTCTGACCACTGTATTGGATAGTTGAAATCGATAAATGGGTGGTTTCTTGTACTCATTCGATAGAGAAAATGGAGTTCTAGCGAAATAGTTATGATTTTTGTCGACTAGTACACTGGAATTGGCCGAAAATAGGGCTCAAAGTGGGCGAAATCGCCAATGCGTAAACATCGTCGAGACCGCTGACTTCGCGAAAGCATAATTCCCTAAGTTTTCCATCAAATTTCATACTTTTGGTGTCATTATGATCAGGAAAAGATTCTCTATCTTTTCATAAGAAAAAATAATTTTTTTTTTTAAATTTGGGGACCCTGAGAACAAGTCTTGGAGAGGGCCTGGGGACCCTGAAAGGATTAATAACTCTCCTATTCTATTTTTAACATTCAAATCCTTTTGTTTGCTAGACTTCCTCAACTTATTAATCTCCAAAACTTTTTCTTATTTTCAATAAAATTTATTGATAACCTCTCACCCACTCTCTCATTTGCTCTCTTTTTCTCTCTATATCTCTCTCTATATCTCTCTCTATATCTCTCTCTATATCTCTCTCTATATCTATCTCTATATCTATCTCTATATCTATCTCTCTCTCTCTCTCTCTATCTCTCTCTCTCTCTCTCTCTCTCTCTCTCTCTCTCTCTCTCTCTCTCTCTCTCTCTCTCTCTCTCTCTCTCTCTCTCTCCTCTACACTTCTATCTTCTCCAGGTGCATACACACTTATTATTTCCCACTTTTTGCATCCAGCCCTTATTTTAATCCACATTATCCTTGAATTTATACATTTATATTCCCTGTTCTCCTTCCATAACTGATCCTTCAACATTATTGCTACCCCTTCCTTAGCTCTAACTCTCAGATACTCCTGACTTAATCCCATTTTTTTCTCCCCACTGAAATTCATGTACCCCCTTCAGCTTTGTTTTGCTTAGAGCTAGGACATCTAACTTCTTTTCATTCATAACATTAGCAATCATCGCTTTTCTATCATCCGCACTACATCCATGCACATTCAAGCATCCCAGTTTTATAAAGTTTTCTTCTTCACTTTTTTAGTATTTTCTACAGTAGAAGGGGTTACTAGCCCATTACTCCCAGCATTTTAGTTGCCTCATACGACACACATGGCTTACGGAGGAAAGATTCTTTTCTACTTCCCCATCGAGAATAGAAAAAATAAAGAAGAACAAGAACTATTAAGAAAAAAAAAAAGAAAAATCTAGGTGTGTGTGTATATATATGCATGTGCATGCCTGTGTAATGTGACTTAAGTGTAAGTAGAAGTAGCAAGATATACCAGTTATCCAGCATGTTTATGAGATAGAAAAAAGAACACCAGGAATCCTACCATTATGTAAAACAGTTACAGGTTTCTTTTTCACACTCACTTGGCAGGATGGTAGTACCTCACTGGGTGGTTGCTTTCTACCAACTTACTCCCTTCAAAATATACTAGTTAAATTATACTTTTATCTACTTTATTATCAATGTTTATTGCAATATACCTTTAAATTATGTCCATAGTATCATATTTATACAGTTTTTCCTCATTATTAGTCTCTTACATCAATGGCTTATTTCTGCTGATTACAGAGTTCTACCGTACTGATAGTCCAACAACTTTTGATCATTTTTCCCAGATGTGAGAAAATACATCAACTACACATCAGACATCATCTTCAGCGCCCTGCTATGCTTTTTCTGGCCTTTCTGATAGTCCCCCCACCTTTAATTCAGTGTCTCTGATGGTGTAACTCATACTGATAAACTTCACCAAATGCAACAACTTCTTTCTTCAGTTGTCCTTTCTTCAACATCTCTGCCTCCCCAATCTACTTCACTAGTCTGGTGGTCTGGTGGCTAAAGCTCCCGCTTCACACACGGAGGGCCCGGGTTCGATTCCCGGCGGGTGGAAATTCCGACACGTTTCCTTACACCTATTGTCCTGTTCACCTAGCAGCAAATAGGTACCTGGGTGTTAGTCGACTGGTGTGGGTCGCATCCTGGGGGACAAGATTAAGGACCCCAATGGAAATAAGTTAGACAGTCCTCGATGACGCACTGACTTTCTTGGGTTATCCTGGGTGGCTAACCCTCCGGGGTTAAAAATCCGAACAAAATCTTATCTTATCTTATCTTATCTTACCCTTCAGTGACCTACATGTACAGTACTTAGTAATTCCCAAGAATAACATTAATCTAACAAATACAGTCCTTTAAATTGATAATGTATTGTACAGTGTATAGTGGTCTGTTTTGTATGCTCTCATGGAAGATATGACATTTACAGTTCTTGAAGCTTAATTAATATATATTCTTGAAATTTACTGACATTTTAGGGACAAAATGGTTTAAATCACAGTGCAGGTACCTGTTTATTTTTAATATTCTACATGTAATGTGTCTGCAGTAATTAGTGCAGTTTTAAATGCAAAAAAAAAAAAAACTGTTTTAGAAATATGTATATGTAATTTGGCTTTAAGGTTACTGTGCCTTTACAAATATTTCTGGTGAAATGACAGAGTCTGTTATTTTGTTTGAAAATAGGATTAATAGATCATTAGCAGATACTATATTTTCTAATTATATGCAGACATCAAGCCAGCGAATGTGTTCATCACTGCCCAGGGCGTGGTGAAGTTAGGAGACCTGGGCCTGGGAAGGTTCTTCAGCTCCAAGACAACAGCAGCACATTCACTTGTTGGCACACCATACTACATGAGCCCAGAGAGGATCCATGAACATGGCTACAACTTTAAGAGTGATATCTGGTCCTTAGGATGTTTACTGTATGAGGTATGAAGTTTTCTAGGCCATTTGCATCATTTATGAGGTACTGTTTAGTTCTTCAATAACTTCTGAAATGCTGACATCAAGACCAGATATTAACCCATTAACTGTCCAAACGTATAGGTCTACGTTCTCTCACCCAGCGCTCCAAATATTTTGAAAAAAAATCTTTTTTTTTTTTTTTTAATTGAAGAGGCAATTTTTTGTGTAATAAGACCAAAAAGCAATTTTACTGTCAGTACTTACCGAGATATAAGACCATGAAGTTGACACTGGCTGCTCACCTGACAGCAACATGACTCCTGTCGCTTGCAGAAGTGGTGCCGATATACCTTTTTTCCTCTTGTTTTTTAATATATATAATTTTTAAGTTCTGATAATTACAATTTGTAGTAGTTCTTGTGATTTCATAGCCAATGTTTGTTCTAACACTAATATTAGGTACTGAAATATTAGGTACTGAAATAGTACTCAAATAGTCACAAACACACTGACAGGTGAACATTTTTACCTGCCTTGGTCTAGCACTGTTTTAGACATGCTGGAGTATATATGAAACTCCTTGAAGCAATGTGTAAGACGATTGTCACTCCACTGCTGACAGTGCAGTGACACTTGATGATTGTGCACTGCCTTGGGTTTGTTTATTTTCACTGCTACATATCTATCTGTCTATCTGTTTGTCTGTCTGTCTATTTGTCAGTCTCTGCTTATTTGTCTGCCTGTATGTCTGTCTTCGTGTCTCAGAACCAACAGGTATTACACACGTTGCAGAGGATGCAAAGTCATCACGTCTGATTCCTGAACAAGCGAAAATGCATATTACTGGCCAGTCATACTTATTATGCCTTATATCTACAAATACAATATTGCATTTCGTCTGGATTTTTTTGGGTTATCCTAGGTAAGTTACGCTATGTATAATAACTATTTATGTGTATCTGTGAGATGGAGACAGAGACAGAGATAGACATAGACAGACAGAGATACAGAGACAGGCAGCCAAAGTCAGTCAGCCACCTGGCCAGCCAGCCACCCAGCCACCCAGCCTGCCAGCCAAACACATATTACACATGTTCCAGAATTGTTTCTCTTTACTTAGGGCATAGGTTATAGGACATTCTGGGAGGATGACACTACCATGGTATCAGAATGGAAAGGATGTTGCACAAATGTTGCACATGGGTTATAGTGTGGGCCAGCAGGCCTGCTGTTGGCCCACACTAGGCAGGTCCTTCACAGTCCATCCCACTATCAAAATATTTGCCCAACCTAGTTTTCAGTGCTACTCAACAAATAAGCTTTGATAATTCCATTCACTCATGTGCAAGTCCCATCCAAATCCAAACCCTCTCACCCATGTATTTATCCAACCTAAATTTGAAACTACCCAAGGTTTTAGCTTCAATAACCCTATTTGGCAGACTGTTCCACTCATCAACTACTCTATTACCAAACCAGTACTTTCCTATTTCCTATAGCCTTTCAAAATCAGTTACCTCAGTATATGTGATTTTTTTTTTTTTTTTTTTTTTATCACACTGGCCGATTCCCACCAAGGCAGGGTGGCCCGAAAAAGAAAAACTTTCACCATCATTCACTCCATCACTGTCTTGCCAGAAGGGTGCTTTACACTACAGTTTTTAAACTGCAACATTCACACCCCTCCTTCAGAGTGCAGGCACTGTACTTCCCATCTCCAGGACTCAAGTCCGGCCTGCCGGTTTCCCTGAATCCCTTCATAAATGTTACTTTGCTCACACTCCAACAGCACGTCAAGTATTAAAAACCATTTGTCTCTTGACGTGCTGTTGGAGTGTGAGCAAAGTAACATTTATGAAGGGATTCAGGGAAACCGGCAGGCCGGACTTGAGTCCTGGAGATGGGAAGTACAGTGCCTGCACTCTGAAGGAGGGGTGTGAATGTTGCAGTTTAAAAACTGTAGTGTAAAGCACCCTTCTGGCAAGACAGTGATGGAGTGAATGATGGTGAAAGTTTTTCTTTTTTGGGCCACCCTGCCTTGGTGGGAATCGGCCAGTGTGATAAAAAAAAAAAAAAAAAAAAAAAAAAAAAAAAAAAAAAAAAAAATCACATATACTGAGGTAACTGATTTTGAAAGGCTATAGGAAATAGGAAAGTACTGGTTTGGTAATAGAGTAGTTGATGAGTGGAACAGTCTGCCAAATAGGGTGATTTTACTAGTGAGAATTAGCCACCTTATTTTATGTATTTTTCTTAAATTAATATTACTTACTTAAAATTTGTTTACCCCTTTGAGGGTTGAGAGGCCTTCTCCCAAACTCGTTCTCAGGGTCGAAAAATTTTTGAAAAAAAAAATGATTTTTTCTTATGAAGTGGTAGAGAATCTATTTTCGATCATAATGACACCAAAAGTATGAAATTTGATGGAAAACTTAGGGAATTATGCTCTCACAAAGTTAGTGGCCTCAAAGTGGGCGATTTCGCCCACTTTGAGCCCTATTTTCGGCCATTTCCAATGTTGCAGTTGACTAAAATCATAGCTATTTCCCTAGAACTCCATTGAGTACAAGAATCCGCCCATTTACCGATTTCAACTACCCAATAAAGTGGTCAGAAATTGGCAATTTCACACAAATTTCAAAAGATGCCAATTTCAAAATAGGGTCCAGAATATACAAGACAGACATTCATGGCAATAAAATAACATTTTATCTGTTCATTAGTCACGTCTCTAGGCCCCTCTTACATTACTTTTGCTTTCCACTTTGAATTTTTATTCTCACAGAAAATAGAAGTTTTTCTGTTATGTATACTACTACATCTTTGTAAATCGGCATAAATTATATCAGCGCACTTGTGAAAGAATATTAGACTCTCCAGTTGATGTGTATTGGACACGTGGCTTGATTTGTTTACTCTTGAACATCGGCAAAAATCGATCATTTCCGCTTCTTTGAGCTCAATTTCAAGGTACTTGTCATTATGAAACCAATCAAAATCATCTCTAATTCTATAATATATCTTCCATTCTATCAAATGAGACCAAGGAAACGAGAATACAACCCTAAATACCAAACGAAAATACACTAGAAATTTGCTGTTTTAAACCAAAAACACAGTCAAAGTTTTTTATTTTCTCATTATGCAAAGTGTGCTTCAGAATTTTTTTTATACTGCACACACTGACCTCACAGACCCATTGTTTCATGCGTAGGCCTGCCAGCTTCCTTCCACTAGATTTGAAGGCGCTAGAATTTAGGCGTACAGGTACGTGACCTACCCTGGCTGCAATGACATACTTGTACATGACCGACCCTCAAAGGTTTAATAAATACTATCTGTCCATTTTGCAACCCCATTTTTTAAATACCATTAATTGTTATTACTTGCTAAAAATTTGTTTAATACCATAATTACTATCAATCCATTTTACTTTTGTACACTTTTTTTTTTATTTATTTTTTATTATCACACTGGCCGATTCCCACCAAGGCAGGGTGGCCCGAAAAAGAAAAACTTTCACCATCATTCACTCCATCACTGTCTTGCCAGAAGGGTGCTTTACACTACAGTTTTTAAACTGCAACATTAACACCCCTCCTTCAGAGTACAGGCACTGTACTTCCCATCTCCAGGACTCAAGTCCGGCCTGCCGGTTTCCCCTGAACCCCTTCATAAATGTTACTTTGCTCACACTCCAACAGCACGTCAAGTATTAAAAACCATTTGTCTCCATTCACTCCTATCAAACACGCTCATGCATACCTGCTGGAAGTCCAAGCCCCTCGCACACAAAACCTCCTTTACCCCCTCTCTCCAACCTTTCCTAGGGCGACCCCTACCCCGCCTTCCTTCCACTACAGACTGATACACTCTTGAAGTCATTCTGTTTCGCTCCATTCTCTCTACATGTCTGAACCACCTCAACAACCCTTCCTCAGCCCTCTGGACAACAGTTTTGGTAATCCCGCACCTCCTCCTAACTTCCAAACTACGAATTCTCTGCATTATATTCACACCACACATTGCCCTCAGACATGACATCTCCACTGCCTCCAGCCTTCTCCTCGCTGCAACATTCATCACCCATGCTTCACACCCATATAAGAGCGTTGGTAAAACTATACTCTCATACATTCCCCTCTTTGCCTCCAAGGACAAAGTTCTTTGTCTCCACAGACTCCTAAGTGCACCACTCACTCTTTTTCCCTCATCAATTCTATGATTCACCTCATCTTTCATAGACCCATCCGCTGACACTTTTTACATATTATTAATTACCATTACTTGCTAAAAACTTGTTTTATTGCCACATTTACTGTCAGTCCATTCTACTTTATGCAATTAATCATTTTATTTTCTTAGTGTAGTTCTTTACTTTTAACCCTTAAACTGTCCAAACATAGATCTACGTTCACGTGCGTAGCGTTCCGACCTTGATTTTCCCCATTTGAAAGCATGTAAAAAAACGTAGATCTACATTTGGAGCCCCCTGTACGTGGACGTAGATCTACGTTTGGACAGTTTAAAGGTTAAATACTTTATATTGCCTTTATAAGCTCTGAAATTACTACCAGTGCAATATTGAATCGTAATACCTGGAGTTTACCTGGAGAGAGTTCCGGGGGTCAACGCCCCCACGGCCCGGTCTGTGACCAGGCCTCCTGGTGGATCAGAGCCTGATCAACCAGGCTGTTGCTGCTGGCTGCACGCAAACCAATGTACGAGCCACATCCCGGCTGATCAGGAACTGACTTTAGGTGCTTGTCCAGTGCCAGCTTGAAGACTGCCAGGGGTCTGTTGGTAATCCCCCTTATGTGTGCTGGGAGGCAGTTGAACAGCCTCGGGCCCCTGACACTTATTGTATGGTCTCTTAACGTGCTAGTGACACCCCTGCTTTTCATTGGGGAGATGGTGCATCGTCTGCCAAGTCTTTTGCTTTCGTAGTGAGTGATTTTCGTGTGCAAGTTCGGTACTAGTCCCTCTAGGATTTTCCAGGTGTATATAATCATGTATCTCTCCCTCCTGCGTTCCAGGGAATACAGGTTTAGGAAATTCAAGCGCTCCCAGTAATTGAGGTGTTTTATCTCCGTTATGCGCGCCGTGAAAGTTCTCTGTACATTTTCAAGGTCGGCAATTTCACCTGCCTTGAAAGGTGCTGTTAGTGTGCAGCAATATTCCAGCCTAGATAGAACAAGTGACCTGAAGAGTGTCATCATGGGCTTGGCCTCCCTAGTTTTGAAGGTTCTCATTATCCATCCTGTCATTTTTCTAGCAGATGCGATTGATACAATGTTATGGTCATTGAAGGTGAGATCCTCCGACATGATCACTCCCAGGTCTTTGACGTTGGTGTTTCGCTCTATTTTGTGGCCAGAATTTGTTTTGTACTCTGATGAAGATTTAATTTCCTCATGTTTACCATCTTGTAGGAGTGAGGAAGAGCAAGTTGTGAGTGTGGGGGAAGTTCGTGAGGCAGTAGGTAAAATGAAAGGGGGTAAGGCAGCCGGGATTGATGGGATAAAGATAGAAATGTTAAAAGCAGGTGGGGATATAGTTTTGGAGTGGTTGGTGCAATTATTTAATAAATGTATGGAAGAGGGTAAGGTACCTAGGGATTGGCAGAGAGCATGCATAGTTCCTTTGTATAAAGGCAAAGGGGATAAAAGAGAGTGCAAAAATTATAGGGGGATAAGTCTGCTGAGTATACCTGGTAAAGTGTATGGTAGAGTTATTATTGAAAGAATTAAGAGTAAGACGGAGAATAGGATAGCAGATGAACAAGGAGGCTTTAGGAAAGGTAGGGGGTGTGTGGACCAGGTGTTTACAGTGAAACATATAAGTGAACAGTATTTAGATAAGGCTAAAGAGGTCTTTGTGGCATTTATGGATTTGGAAAAGGCGTATGACAGGGTGGATAGGGGGGCAATGTGGCAGATGTTGCAAGTGTATGGTGTAGGAGGTAGGTTACTGAAAGCAGTGAAGAGTTTTTACGAGGATAGTGAGGCTCAAGTTAGAGTATGTAGGAAAGAGGGAAATTATTTCCCAGTAAAAGTAGGCCTTAGACAAGGATGTGTGATGTCACCGTGGTTGTTTAATATATTTATAGATGGGGTTGTAAGAGAAGTAAATGCGAGGGTCTTGACAAGAGGCGTGGAGTTAAAAGATAAAGAATCACACACAAAGTGGGAGTTGTCACAGCTGCTCTTTGCTGATGACACTGTGCTCTTGGGAGATTCTGAAGAGAAGTTGCAGAGATTGGTGGATGAATCTGGTAGGGTGTGCAAAAGAAGAAAATTAAAGGTGAATACAGGAAAGAGTAAGGTTATGAGGATAACAAAAAGATTAGGTGATGAAAGATTGAATATCAGATTGGATGGAGAGAGTATGGAGGAGGTGAATGTATTCAGATATTTGGGAGTGGACGTGTCAGCGGATGGGTCTATGAAAGATGAGGTGAATCATAGAATTGATGAGGGAAAAAGAGTGAGTGGTGCACTTAGGAGTCTGTGGAGACAAAGAACTTTGTCCTTGGAGGCAAAGAGGGGAATGTATGAGAGTATAGTTTTACCAACGCTCTTATATGGGTGTGAAGCATGGGTGATGAATGTTGCAGCGAGGAGAAGGCTGGAGGCAGTGGAGATGTCATGTCTGAGGGCAATGTGTGGTGTGAATATAATGCAGAGAATTCGTAGTTTGGAAGTTAGGAGGAGGTGCGGGATTACCAAAACTGTTGTCCAGAGGGCTGAGGAAGGGTTGTTGAGGTGGTTCGGACATGTAGAGAGAATGGAGCGAAACAGAATGACTTCAAGAGTGTATCAGTCTGTAGTGGAAGGAAGGCGGGGTAGGGGTCGGCCTAGGAAAGGTTGGAGAGAGGGGGTAAAGGAGGTTTTGTGTGCGAGGGGCTTGGACTTCCAGCAGGTATGCATGAGCGTGTTTGATAGGAGTGAATGGAGACAAATGGTTTTTAATACTTGACGTGCTGTTGGAGTGTGAGCAAAGTAACATTTATGAAGGGGTTCAGGGAAACCGGCAGGCCGGACTTGAGTCCTGGAGATGGGAAGTACAGTGCCTGCACTCTGAAGGAGGGGTGTTAATGTTGCAGTTTAAAAACTGTAGTGTAAAGCACCCTTCTGGCAAGACAGTGATGGAGTGAATGATGGTGAAAGTTTTTCTTTTTCGGGCCACCCTGCCTTGGTGGGAATCGGCCAGTGTGATAATAAAAAAAAAAAAAAAAAAAAAAAAAATGTTTACCATATCTGAGTAATTGAAATTTCTCATCGTTGAACTTCATATTGTTTTCTGCAGCCCACTGAAAGATTTGGTTGATGTCCGCCTGGAGCCTTGCAGTGTCTGCAATGGAAGACACTGTCATGCAGATTCGGGTGTCATCTGCAAAGGAAGACACGGTGCTGTGGCTGACATCCTTGTCTATGTCGGATATGAGGATGAGGAACAAGATGGGAGCGAGTACTGTGCCTTGTGGAACAGAGCTTTTCACCGTAGCTGCCTCGGACTTTACTCTGTTGACGACTACTCTCTGTGTTCTGTTAGTGAGGAAATTATAGATCCATCAACCGACTTTTCCTGTTATTCCTTTAGCACGCATTTTGTGCGCTATTACGCCATGGTCACACTTGTCGAAGGCTTTTACAAAGTCTGTATATATTACATCTGCATTCTTTTTGTCTTCTAGTGCATTTAGGACCTTGTCGTAGTGATCCAATAGTTGAGACAGACAGGAGCGACCTGTTCTAAACCCATGTTGCCCTGGGTTGTGTAACTGATGGGTTTCTAGATGGGTGGTGATCTTGCTTCTTAGGACCCTTTCAAAGATTTTTATGATATGGGATGTTAGTGCTATTGGTCTGTAGTTCTTTGCTGTTGCTTTACTGCCCCCTTTGTGGAGTGGGGCTATGTCTGTTGTTTTTAGTAACTGTGGGACGACCCCCGTGTCCATGCTCCCTCTCCATAGGATGGAAAAGGCTCGTGATAGGGGCTTCTTGCAGTTCTTGATGAATACAGAGTTCCATGAGTCTGGCCCTGGGGCAGAGTGCATGGGCATGTCATTTATCGCCTGTTCGAAGTCATTTGGCGTCAGGATAACATCGGATAGGCTTGTGTTAATCAAATTTTGTGGCTCTCTCATAAAAAATTAATTTTGATCTTCGACTCTCAGTCTGGTTAGCGGCTTGCTAAAAACTGCATAATACTTGTAACAGAATTTTTTTTTTTATATTTTTTAATTAATATTACTTACTTAAATTTTGTTCACCACCATATTTACTATCAGTCCATTTTACTTTAGTACAATTTTTAATTTACCATTACTTGCTTACTAATATAAACTATTATTATAGAACTGATAACCAGTGCAATATTATATTGTCAACCTTGTGCCATAATAAGAGTTAGCATAATCTACTATTATAAACTATTATTTTTATTTTCTTCTATTTCTTTATAACTACCATTACCTGCAGACTTTTAATTTGACTATCACTTCCAGTACTAAACAATTTTCTTTCTTTCTTTCAACACACCGGCTGTATCCCACCGAGGCGGGGTGGCCCAAAAGGAAAAACAAAAGTTTCTCCTTTTACATTTAGTAATATATACAGAAGGGGTTACTAGCCCCTTGCTCCCAGCATTTTAGTCGCCTCCTACAACACGCATGGCTTACGGAGGAAGAATTCTGTTCCACTTCCCCATGGAGGACTAAACAATTTTATTGTGTTCAATAAACTTCTATTCTAAATCTATAACTTTTGTCAAGCATTAAAACTATAACCGTTCAATATTAACCCTTAAATGGTCCAAACGTATATATACGTTCACTCGCGCAGCGCCCCAAATATTTTGGAAAAAAAAAACTTATAGAAAAAAAAAAACACATTTTTTTGACATTATTTTTATTTTTTTTTATTATCACACCGGCCGATTCCCACCAAGGCAGGGTGGCCCGAAAAAGAAAAACTTTCACCATCATTCACTCCATCACTGTCTTGCCAGAAGGGTGCTTTACACTACAGTTTTTAAACTGCAACATTAACACCCCTCCTTCAGAGTGCAGGCACTGTACTTCCCATCTCCAGGACTCAAGTCCGGCCTGCCGGTTTCCCTGAATCCCTTCATAAATGTTACTTTGCTCACACTCCAACAGCACGTCAAGTATTAAAAACCATTTGTCTCCATTCACTCCTATCAAACACGCTCACGCATGCCTGCTGGAAGTCCAAGCCCCTCGCACACAAAACCTCCTTTACCCCCTCCCTCCAACCCTTCCTTGGCCGACCCCTACCCCGCCTTCCTTCCACTACAGACTGATACACTCTTGAAGTCATTCTGTTTCGCTCCATTCTCTCTACATGTCCGAACCACCTCAACAACCCTTCCTCAGCCCTCTGGACAACAGTTTTGGTAATCCCGCACCTCCTCCTAACTTCCAAACTACGAATTCTCTGCATTATATTCACACCACACATTGCCCTCAGACATGACATCTCCACTGCCTCCAGCCTTCTCCTCGCTGCAACATTCATCACCCACGCTTCACACCCATATAAGAGCGTTGGTAAAACTATACTCTCATACATTCCCCTCTTTGCCTCCAAGGACAAAGTTCTTTGTCTCCACAGACTCCTAAGTGCACCACTCACTCTTTTTCCCTCATCAATTCTATGATTCACCTCATCTTTCATAGACCCATCCGCTGACACGTCCACTCCCAAATATCTGAATACGTTCACCTCCTCCATACTCTCTCCCTCCAATCTGATATTCAATCTTTCATCACCTAATCTTTTTTTTATCCTCATAACCTTACTCTTTCCTGTATTCACCTTTAATTTTCTTCTTTTGCACACCCTACCAAATTCATCCACCAATCTCTGCAGCTTCTCTTCAGAATCTCCCAAGAGCACAGTGTCATCAGCAAAGAGCAGCTGTGACAACTCCCACTTTGTGTGTGATTCTTTATCTTTTAACTCCACGCCTCTTGCCAAGACCCTCGCATTTACTTCTCTTACAACCCCATCTATAAATATATTAAACAACCACGGTGACATCACACATCCTTGTCTAAGGCCTACTTTTACTGGGAAAAAATTTCCCTCTTTCCTACATACTCTAACTTGAGCCTCACTATCCTCGTAAAAACTCTTCACTGCTTTCAGTAACCTACCTCCTACACCATACACTTGCAACATCTGCCACATTGCCCCCCTATCCACCCTGTCATACGCCTTTTCCAAATCCATAAATGCCACAAAGACCTCTTTAGCCTTATCTAAATACTGTTCACTTATATGTTTCACTGTAAACACCTGGTCCACACACCCCCTACCTTTCCTAAAGCCTCCTTGTTCATCTGCTATCCTATTCTCCGTCTTACTCTTAATTCTTTCAATTATAACTCTACCATACACTTTACCAGGTACACTCAACAGACTTATCCCCCTATAATTTTTGCACTCTCTTTTATCCCCTTTGCCTTTATACAAAGGAACTATGCATGCTCTCTGCCAATCCCTAGGTACCTTACCCTCTTCCATACATTTATTAAATAATTGCACCAACCACTCCAAAACTATATCCCCACCTGCTTTTAACATTTCTATCTTTATCCCATCAATCCCGGCTGCCTTACCCCCTTTCATTTTACCTACTGCCTCACGAACTTCCCCCACACTCACAACTGGCTCTTCCTCACTCCTACAAGATGTTATTCCTCCTTGCCCTATACACGAAATCACAGCTTCCCTATCTTCATCAACATTTAACAATTCCTCAAAATATTCCCTCCTTCTTCCCAATACCTCTAACTCTCCATTTAATAACTCTCCTCTCCTATTTTTAACTGACAAATCCATTTGTTCTCTAGGCTTTCTTAACTTGTTAATCTCACTCCAAAACTTTTTCTTATTTTCAACAAAATTTGTTGATAACATCTCACCCACTCTCTCATTTGCTCTCTTTTTACATTGCTTCACCACTCTCTTAACCTCTCTCTTTTTCTCCATATACTCTTCCCTCCTTGCATCACTTCTACTTTGTAAAAACTTCTCATATGCTAACTTTTTCTCCCTTACTACTCTCTTTACATCATCATTCCACCAATCGCTCCTCTTCCCTCCTGCACCCACTTTCCTGTAACCACAAACTTCTGCTGAACACTCTAACACTACATTTTTAATCCTACCCCATACCTCTTCGACCCCATTGCCTATGCTCTCATTAGCCCATCTATCCTCCAATAGCTGTTTATATCTTACCCTAACTGCCTCCTCTTTTAGTTTATAAACCTTCACCTCTCTCTTCCCTGATGCTTCTATTCTCCTTGTATCCCATCTACCTTTTACTCTCAGTGTAGCTACAACTAGAAAGTTATCTGATATATCTGTGGCCCCTCTATAAACATGTACATCCTGAAGTCTACTCAACAGTCTTTTATCTACCAATACATAATCCAACAAACTACTGTCATTTTGCCCTACATCATATCTTGTATACTTATTTATCCTCTTTTTCTTAAAATATGTATTACCTATAACTAAACCCCTTTCTATACAAAGTTCAATCAAAGGGCTCCCATTATCATTTACACCTGGCACCCCAAACTTACCTACCACACCCTCTCTAAAAGTTTCTCCTACTTTAGCATTCAGGTCCCCTACCACAATTACTCTCTCACTTGGTTCAAAGGCTCCTATACATTCACTTAACATCTCCCAAAATCTCTCTCTCTCTTCTGCATTCCTATCTTCTCCAGGTGCATACACGCTTATTATGACCCACTTCTCGCATCCAACCTTTACTTTAATCCACATAATTCTTGAATTTACACATTCATATTCTCTTTTCTCCTTCCATAACTGATCATTTAACATTACTGCTACCCCTTCCTTTGCTCTAACTCTCTCAGATACTCCAGATTTAATCCCATTTATTTCCCCCCACTGAAACTCTCCTACCCCCTTCAGCTTTGTTTCGCTTAGAGCCAGGACATCCAACTTCTTTTCATTCATAACATCAGCAATCATCTGTTTCTTGTCATCCGCACTACATCCACGCACATTTAAGCATCCCAGTTTTATAAAGTTTTTCTTCTTCTCTTTTTTAGTAAATGTATACAGGAGAAGGGGTTACTAGCCCATTGCTCCCGGCATTTTAGTCGCCTCATACGACACGCATGGCTTACGGAGGAAAGATTCTTTTCCACTTCCCCATGGACAATAGAAGAAATAAAAAAGAACAAGAGCTATTTGGAATATATACAATGTATTTACATGTCCCAGCAATGTTTTGGAGGGGGAGGAGGAGGAGGAGGAGGAGGAGGTGGTGGAGGTCGTGGAGGTGGTGGAGGAGGTGGAGGTGGTGGAGGAGGTGGAGGTGGAGGAGTAGGTGGAGGAGGTGGAGGAGGAGGAGGAGGTGGAGGAGGAGGAGGTGGAGGAGAAGGAGGAGGAGGAGGAGGAGGAGGAGGAGGAGGAGGAGGAGGAGGAGGTGGTGGAGGAGGAGGAGGAGGAGGAGGAGGAGGAGGCGGTGGAGGCGGTGGAGGAGGTGGCGGTGGAGGAGGTGGCGGTGGAGGAGGAGGAGGAGGAGGAGGTGGAGGTGGAGGAGGAGGTGGAGGAGGAGGAGGAGGAGGAGGAGGAGGGGGAAGAGGTGGAGGTGGCGGTGGCGGTGGCGGCGGTGGTGGTGGTGGTGATGATGATGATAGGTAATAATAAATTCCCTTGAAGCATGAAAAACAAAGTCCATCCCTGACAGTGACATGATAAGATGACTTAACAACTGATAAGAGCTGACGTTTGATAAGCATACATTACAGTGTCAGATCTTTAAGCAAACATTATGATGACCTCACAGCATTACTCAGTTCCCTTCATATCAGTATGTCAATCATCACACTCACAGAAACCTGGCTAAAGCCTGGTACTACAGATGTCTATGCCATTCCTGGTTACACAGCCATACACAACTATAGGACAGCAGCAACGGGGTGGAACAGCTATATACTACTCAGATCAGCTTGAATGTATCAATAATTCTTGCACAAGGCATGAACATGGAGAATATATTATAGCTAAATTTAAATCAAAAGACCTGCAAAAATCCCTCACAGTGATAAACATCTACAGATTACCACAGTTAAACATTTACCATTTTAGTGAAAAGTTAGGAAACATGATAACTGATGCACATATGAAAAAAGACCACTTACTGCTCTCAGGAGATTTTGACATAAATCTACTACATGTCCAGGACCCACAAGTAACCAGATTCACAAACTATGAGCAACTGCTTGTTGCTACCAACAATAACTAAACCTACAAGAATCTTTGAGACTACAGTAGTATCTCCTTATTAGACCACATCTGGACTAACACCATATCCCCTTTAAAATCAGGCATAATCACAGACACCACCACCTACCTTTCTCATAACCAATCTAGGTAAATTGCCTCAAGACACTACTAAAGTTACCTTCAGACTACATAACGAGACAGCTGTTAATAACTTTATAACAGCTATGAATAATGTTGACTGGCATAATGAGCTTGAAACATATATAGATACGAATGAATGTATTAATAATTTTCTAAAAAACAACCACTACCTCTATAACAAGCATTGCCCTAAAAAAAACTAAACAGATCACAGCTAAGAGACTGAACAGTCCCTGGCTAACACCCAGAATCCCTAAATCCATTAACACAAAGCACCTATATGAAAAACAGTACAGAATGGGTCAAATAACTAGAGACCATTCTAAACGTTACTTGTCAATCCTTTCCAGCCTGATAAGAAGGTCAAAAAACTTGTTTTATGAAAACAGATTACATAACATAAAAGGTGATATGAAAAAGACCTGGAAAACCCTATCTGAAATTATAGGAACTAAAAAGATATCCAAAAACAAAACAATCAAATTAATAAAATCTGACGAACCCCTACTCCCACCAACTGAAACAGCAAACAGACTCAAGGTTTTCTTCTCCACCATAGGAAAGAATCTAGAGAGCAAAATCCCAAGCCCAAACACCCGTCCATCAGACTATCTCATGGGCACCTACCCGAATACACTATTTCTAGCCCCAACAATCCCAACAGAAGTTTCGCTCATCATCAACACCCTTAACCCTTTCAGGGTCCGTGCCGTAGATCTACGCCATGAGCTCAGCTCACTCTGATAATCTGTGAGTGGTAAATTTGGGCCTAGATATGAGAGAATACATCTATATGGTATGTGTGCACCACATAAAACAAATCCTGCAGCACACAGTGTATAATGAGAGAAAAAACTGAGACTGTGATTTTCGATTAAAACAGTGACTTTGCAGTGTTTTTTCATATGTTTTTATAGTTGTATTTGCGATTTCTTGGTCTCATTTGATAGAATGGAAGACATATTACAGAAATAGAGATGATTTTGATTGGTTTTAGCACTGGAAATGGCTTGAAACTGAGCTCAAAGTAGCGGAAATGTTAAATTTTTGCTGATGTTCAAGAGCAAACAAACGACCTCACACGTCTAATACACGCCAGCTGATGGGTCTAATATACATTCACAAATGTGGTGATGATATTTATACAATTATTACAATATTGCATAACAGTAAATCTTCTAGTTTTTGGTTTGAATAAAAATTCATTTTGTGAATAAAAAATAAAAATGGAATTCATTTGTAAAGCCTCAAAACATAACAAATGAACAGAGGAAATATTAATTTAGTGCCAGGAATACCTACATTGTTTATTCTGGATCCTATTTTGAAATTGGAATATTTTGAACTTTGTGTTAAATTGGCCAAGTTACCAATTTTCGATCACTTTATTTTATAGTTGAAACAGTTGACTTGGCGATTTCTTGTGCCCAGTCGATAGAATGGAAGTAATACTACTGAAATAGCTAAGAATTTAGTTGACTGGAATAATGTAATTGGCCTAAAATGGGAGTCAAAGTCGGCAAAATTGCCGATTCATAAATATCACTGACACATCAAAATTTGCGAGAGCATAATTTCGTTAGTTTTCCATCAAATTTCGTACTTTTTGTTTTATTACCTTCAGGAAAAGATTCTCTACCATTTCATAAGAAAAAATAAAAAACTTTTTTTTTTTAAATTCTTGGACCCTGGTGTGCACTTTGAAGTTTGGCCTCTGGACCCTGAAAGGGTTAAAAACAAGGCAGGGGACATAAATAACTTACCACCTTTTATGTACTAAAAAGCATCACAAGTACTGTCACCAATTATTGCAACACTCTTTAACCCTTAAACTGTTCAAACGTAGATCTATGTTCATCTGCATAGCGCTCCGAATAGTATTTTGAATTTTTTTTTTTTTTTTTTAAATGAAGAGCTCATTTTTATAAATGTTATGGGAATAAAAATTAGGGCCAGTACTTACTAAGATATAAGCCCATGAAGTTGGTGCTGGATGCTCACCTGATAAGCAACATCGAGTCCTGCCGCTTGCAGAAGTGTTGGTGATATACCTTTTTTCTCGTTTTTATTTTAATTTGTATATTTTTTATGTTCTGGAGTGAGTTAAATAAGTTAAGAAAGTGCAGTGGACCCCCGGTTAACGATATTTTTTCATTCCAGAAGTATGTTCAGGTGCCAGTACTGACCGAATTTGTTTCCATAAGAAATATTGTGAAGTAGACTAGTCCATTTCATACCCCCAAACATACACGTACAAACGCACTTACATAAATACACTTACATAATTGGTTGCATTCGGAGGTAATCGTTATGCGGGGGTCCACTGTATAGGGAACGAATGGATTTGTCAGTTAAAAACAGAGTAGGGGAGTTAGTAGATGGGAAGATGGAGGTATTGGGTAGATTACCTGGAGGTTATTCCGGGGATCAACGCCCCCGCGGCCCGGTCCATGACCAGGCCTCCCGATGGATCAGGGCCTGATCAACTAGGCTGTTACTGCTGGCCGCACGCAGTCCAACGTACGAGCCACAGCCCGGCTGATCCGGCACTGACTTTAGGTATCTGTCCAGCTCTCTCTTGAAGGCAGCCAGGGGTTTATTGGCAATTCCCCTAATGCTTGATGGGAGGCTGTTGAACAGTTTTGGGCCCTGGACACTTATGGTGTTTTCCCTTAGTGTACCAATGGCACCCCTACTTTTTATTGGGGGCATTTTGCATCGCCTGCCCAGTCTTTTACTTTCGTAGGGAGTGATTTCTGTGTGCAGATTTGGGACCATTCCTTCCAAGATTTTCCAAGTGTAGATTATGATATATCTCTCCCTCCTGCGTTCCAACGAGTACAAGTCAAGTGCTTCCAAGCGTTCCCAGTAGTTAAGGTGCTTGACAGAACTTATACGTGCAGTAAAGGATCTCTGTGCACTCTCTAGATCTGCGATTTCACCTGCTTTGAATGGAGATGTTAATGTACAGCAGTATTCCAGCCTAGAGAGAACAAGTGATTTGAAAAGGATCATCATGGGCTTGGCATCTCTTGTTTTGAAAGTTCTCATTATCCATTCTATCATTTTCTTTGCACGTGCAATCGTGGCACTGTTGTGATCCTTGAAAGTGAGATCCTCAGACATTACTACTCCCAGGTCCCTTACATTATTTTTCTGCTCTATTGTATGGCCGGAGTCAGTAGTATACTCTGTTCTAGTTATTATCTCCTCCAGTTTTCCATAACGGAGTAGTTGGAATTTGTCCTCATTGAACATCATATTGTTTACCGTTGCCCACTGGAAAACTTTGTTTATATCTTCTTGGAGGTTAACCGCATCCTCAAGTGTGTTTTTCGCGAGAATATTTTGAGGAACTTTCAAATGTCGACGAAGAAAGGGAGGCGGTAATTTCATGCACTGGCCAGGGAGGTATACCATCTTTTAGGAGTGAAGAAGAGCAGGATGTGAGTGTGGGGGAGGTGCACAAGGCATTACGTATAGAATGAAAGGGCGTGAAGCAGCAGGAACTGACGGGATCATGACAGAAATGTTAAAAGCAAGGGGGGATATAGTGTTGGAGTGGTTGCTATTTTTGTTTAATAAATGTATGAAAGAGGGGAAGGTACCTAGGGATTGGTGGAGAGCATGTACAGTCCCTTTATATAAAGGGAAGGGGGACAGAAGAGATTGTAAAAATTATAGAGGAATAAGTTTGCTGAGTGAAGAAGAGCAGAATGTAAGTGTGGGGGAGGTACGTGAGGCATTACGTAGAATGAAAGGGGGTAAAGCAGCGGGAACTGATGGGATCATGACAGAAATGTTAAAAGCAGGGGGGATATAGTGTTGGAGTGGTTGGTACTTTTGTTTAATAAATGTATGAAAGGGGAAGGTACCTAGGGATTGTCGGAGAGCATGTACAGTCCCTTTATATAAAGGGAAAGGGGACAAAAGAGATTGTAAAAATTATAGAGGAATAAGTTTACTGAGTATACCAGGAAAAGTGTACGGAAGGGTTATAATTGAAAGAATTAGAGGTAAGATAGAATGTAGGATTGCGGATGAGCAAGGAGGTTTCAGAGTGGGTAGGGGATGTGTAGATCAAGTGTTTACATTGAAGCATATATGTGAACAGTATTTAGATGAAGGTAGGGAAGTTTTTATTGCATTTATGGATTTAGAAAAGGCATATGATAAGAGTGGATAGGGGAGCAATGTGGCATATGTTGCAAGTATATGGAATAGGTGGTAAGTTACTAAATGCTGTAAAGAGTTTTTATGATGATAGGCTCAGGTTAGGGTGTGTAGAAGAGAGGGAGACTACTTCCCGGTAAAAGTAGGTCTTGGACAGGGATGTGTAATGTCACCATGGTTGTTTAATATATTTATAGATGGGGTTGTAAAAGAAGTAAATGCTAGGGTGTTCGGGAGAGGGGTGGGATTAAATTATGGGGAATCAAATACAAAATGGGAAGTGACACAGTTACTTTTTGCTGATGATACTGTGCTTATGGGAGATTCTAAAGAAAAATTGCAAAGGTTAGTGGATGAGTTTGGGAATGTGTGTAAAGGTAGAAAGTTGAAAGTGAACATAGAAAAGTGTAAGGTGATGAGGGTATCAAATGATTTAGATAAAGAAAAATTGGATATTAAATTGGGGAGGAGGAGTATGGAAGAAGTGAATGTTTTCAGATACTTGGGAGTTGACGTGTCGGCGGATGGATTTATGAAGGATGAGGTTAATCATAGAATTGATGAGGGAAAAAAGGTAAGTGGTGCATTGAGGTATATGTGGAGTCAAAAAACGTTATCTATGGAGGCAAAGAAGGGAATGTATGAAAGTATAGTAGTACCAACACTCTTATATGGGTGTGAAGCTTGGGTGGTAAATGCAGCAGCGAGGAGACGATTGGAGGCAGTGGAGATGTCCTATCTAAGGGCAATGTGTGGTGTAAATATTATGCAGAAAATTCGGAGTGTGGAAATTAGGAGAAGGTGTGGAGTAAACAAAAGTATTAGTCAGAGGGCAGAAGAGGGGTTGTTGAGGTGGTTTGGTCATTTAGAGAGAATGGATCAAAGTAGAATGACATGGAAAGCATATACGTAAATCTATAGGGGAAGGAATGCGGGGTAGGGGTCGTTCTCGAAATTGTTGGAGAGAGGGGGTAAAGGAGGTTTTGTGGGCGAGGGGCTTGGACTTCCAGCAAGCATGCGTGAGCGTGTTAGATAGGAGTGAATGGAGACGAATGGTACTTGGGACCTGACGATCTGTTGGAGTGTGAGCAGGGTAATATTTAGTGAAGGGATTCAGGGAAACCGGTTATTTTCATTTAGTCGGACTTGAGTCCTGGAAATGGGAAGTACAGTGGACCCCCGGTTAACGATATTTTTTCACTCCAGAAGTATGTTCAGGTGCCAGTACTGACCGAATTTGTTCCCATAAGGAATATTGTGAAGTAGATTAGTCCATTTCAGACCCCCAAACATACACGTACAAACGCACTTACATAAATACACTTACATAATTGGTCGCATTCGGAGGTGATCGTTATGCGGGGGTCCACTGTACAATGCCTGCACTTTAAAGGAGGGGTTTGGGATATTGGCGGTTTTGAGGGATATGTTGTGTATCTTTATACGTATATGCTTCTAAACTGTTGTATTCTGAGCACCTCTGCAAAAACAGTGATAATGTGTGAGTGTGGTGAAAGTGTTGAATGATGATGAAAGTATTTTCTTTTTGGGGATTTTCTTTCTTTTTTGGGTCACCCTGCCTCGGTGGGAGATGGCCGACTTGTTGAAAAAAAAAAAAAGTTTGCTGAGTATACCAGGAAAAATGTACTGTAGGGTTATTATTGAAAGAATTAGAGGTAAGACAGAATGTAGAATTGTGGATGAGCAAGGAGGTTTTAAAGTGGGTACAGTATGTGTAGATCAAGTGTTTACATTGAAGCATATATGTGAACAGTATTTAGATGAAAAATGTTATCTATGGAGGGAAAGAAGGGAATGTATGAAAGTATAGTAGTACCAACACTCTTATATGGAACATATGGGAATCTTTTATTGGAAATGTTTCGCCACACAGTGGCTTCATCAGTCCAATACAAAGCAGAAAGGTGTAAGGAGAGGAGGAGTTTGAGGTAATCAGTCCCTCAGCCTGGAGTCAATGTGTTCAGTCCATCAATCTTGTAGAATGTACAGCATAGGGCCATAGACGTGGCTTATATACTGTAGTCAGGTGAGGCGATGCAGGAGGAGGCGGGGTCATAGTGGTACCATCTCAACAACCTTTCCTCAGCCCTCTGGACAACAGTTTTGGTAATCCCACACCTCCTCCTAACTTCCAAACTACGAATTCTCTGCATTATATTCACACCACACATTGCCCTCAGACATGACATCTCCACTTCCTCCAGCCTTCTCCTCGCTGCAACATTCATCACCCATGCTTCACACCCATATAAGAGCGTTGGCAAAACTATACTCTCATACATTTCCCTCTTTGCCTCCAAGGACAAAGTTCTTTGTCTCCACAGACTCCTAAGTGCACCACTCACCCTTTTCCCCTCATCAGTTCTATGATTCACCTCATCTTTCATAGACCCATCCGCTGACACGTCCACTCCCAACTATCTGAATACATTCACCTCCTCCATACTCTCTCCCTCCAATCTGATATCCAATCTTTCATCACCTAATCTTTTTGTTATCCTCATAACCTTACTCTTTCCTGTATTCACTTTAATTTTCTTCTTTTGCACACCCTACCAAATTCATCCACCAATCTCTGCAACTTCTCTTCAGAATCTCCCAAGAGCACAGTGTCATCAGCAAAGAGCAACTGTGACAACTCCCACTTTATGTGTGATTCTTTACCTTTTAACTCCACGCCTCTTGCCAAGACCCTCGCATTTACTTCTCTTACAACCCCATCTATAAATATATTAAACAACCATGGTGACATCACACATCCTTGTCTAAGGCCTACTTTTACTGGGAAATAATTTCCCTCTTTCCTACATATTCTAACTTGAGCCTCACTATCCTCGTAAAAACTCTTCACTGCTTTCAGTAACCTACCTCCTACACCATACACCTGCAACATCTGCCACATTGCCCCCATATCCACCCTGTCATACGCCTTTTCCAAATCCATAAATGCCACAAAGACCTCTTTAGCCTTATCTAAATACTGTTCACTTATATGTTTCAGGAGAAACTTTTAGAGAGGGTGTGGTAGGTAAGTTTGGGGTGCCAGGTGTAAATGATAATGAGAGACCTTTGATTGAACTTTGTATAGAAAGGGGTTTAGTTATAGGTAATACATATTTTAAGAAAAAGAGGATAAATAAGTATACAAGATATGATGTAGGGCGAAATGACAGTAGTTTGTTGGATTATGTATTGGTAGATAAAAAACTGTTGAGTAGACTTCAGGATGTACATGTTTATAGAGGGGCCACAGATATATCAGATCACTTTCTAGTTGTAGCTACACTGAGAGTAAAAGGTAGATGGGATACAAGGAGAATAGAAGCATCAGGGAAGAGAGAGGTGAAGGTTTATAAACTAAAAGAGGAGGCAGTTAGGGTAAGATATAAACAGCTATTGGAGGACAGATGGGCTAATGAGAGCATAGGCAATGGGATCGAAGAGGTATGGGGTAGGTTTAAAAATGTAGTGTTAGAGTGTTCAGCAGAAGTTTGTGGTTACAGGAAAGTGGGTGCAGGAGGGAAGAGGAGCGATTGGTGGAATGATGATGTAAAGAGAGTAGTAACAGAGAAAAAGTTAGCATATGAGAAATTTTTACAAAGTAGAAGTGATGCAAGGAGGGAAGAGTATATGGAGAAAAAGGGAGAGGTTAAGAGAGTGGTGAAGCAATGTAAAAAGAGAGCAAATGAGAGAGTGGGTGAGATGTTATCAACAAATTTTGTTGAAAATAAGAAAAAGTTTTGGAGTGAGATTAACAAGTTAAGAAAGCCTAGAGAACAAATGGATTTGTCAGTTAAAAATAGGAGAGGAGAGTTATTAAATGGAGAGTTAGAGGTATTGGGAAGATGGAGGGAATATTTTGAGGAATTGTTAAATGTTGATGAAGATAGGGAATCTGTGATTTCGTGTATAGGGCAAGGAGGAATAACATCTTGTAGGAGTGAGGAAGAGCCAGTTGTGAGTGTGGGGGAAGTTCGTGAGGCAGTAGGTAAAATGAAAGGGGGTAAGGCAGCCGGGATTGATGGGATAAAGATAGAAATGTTAAAAGCAGGTGGGGATATAGTTTTGGAGTGGTTGGTGCAATTATTTAATAAATGTATGGAAGAGGGTAAGGTACCTAGGGATTGGCAGAGAGCATGCATAGTTCCTTTGTATAAAGGCAAAGGGGATAAAAGAGAGTGCAAAAATTATAGGGGGATAAGTCTGTTGAGTATACCTGGTAAAGTGTATGGTAGAGTTATAATTGAAAGAATTAAGAGTAAGATGGAGAATAGGATAGCAGATGAACAAGGAGGCTTTAGGAAAGGTAGGGGGTGTGTGGACCAGGTGTTTACAGTGAAACATATAAGTGAACAGTATTTAGATAAGGCTAAAGAGGTCTTTGTGGCATTTATGGATTTGGAAAAGGCGTATGACAGGGTGGATAGGGGGGCAATGTGGCAGATGTTGCAAGTGTATGGTGTAGGAGGTAGGTTACTGAAAGCAGTGAAGAGTTTTTACGAGGATAGTGAGGCTCAAGTTAGAGTATGTAGGAAAGAGGGAAATTTTTTCCCAGTAAAAGTAGGCCTTAGACAAGGATGTGTGATGTCACCGTGGTTGTTTAATATATTTATAGATGGGGTTGTAAGAGAAGTAAATGCGAGGGTCTTGGCAAGAGGCGTGGAGTTAAAAGATAAAGAATCACACACAAAGTGGAAGTTGTCACAGTTGCTCTTTGCTGATGACACTGTGCTCTTGGGAGATTCTGAAGAGAAGTTGCAGAGATTGGTGGATGAATTTGGTAGGGTGTGCAAAAGAAGAAAATTAAAGGTGAATACAGGAAAGAGTAAGGTTATTAGGATAACAAAAAGATAAGGTGATGAAAGATTGGATATCAGATTGGAGGGAGAGAGTATGGAGGAGGTGAACGTATTCAGATATTTGGGAGTGGACGTGTCAGCGGATGGGTCTATGAAAGATGAGGTGAATCATAGAATTGATGAGGGAAAAAGAGTGAGTGGTGCACTTAGGAGTCTGTGGAGACAAAGAACTTTGTCCTTGGAGGCAAAGAGGTGAATGTATGAGAGTATAGTTTTACCAATGCTCTTATATGGGTGTGAAGCATGGGTGATGAATGTTGCAGCGAGGAGAAGGCTGGAGGCAGTGGAGATGTCATGTCTGAGGGCAATGTGTGGTGTGAATATAATGCAGAGAATTCGTAGTTTGGAAGTTAGGAGGAGGTGCGGGATTACCAAAACTGTTGTCCAGAGGGCTGAGGAAGGGTTGTTGAGGTGGTTCGGACATGTAGAGAGAATGGAGCGAAACAGAATGACTTCAAGAATGTATCAGTCTGTAGTGGAAGGAAGGCGGGGTAGGGGTCGGCCTAGGAAAAGTTGGAGGGAGGGGGTAAAGGAGGTTTTGTGTGCGAGGGGCTTGGACTTCCAGCAGGCATGCGTGAGCGTGTTTGATATGAGTGAATGGAGACAAATGGTTTTTAATACTTGAAGTGCTGTTGGAGTGTGAGCAAAGTAACATTTATGAAGGGATTCAGGGAAACCGGCAGGCCGGACTTGAGTCCTGGAGATGGGAAGTACAGTGCCTGCACTCTGAAGGAGGGGTGTTAATGTTGCAGTTTAAAAACTGTAGTGTAAAGCATCCTTCTGGCAAGACAGTGATGGAGTGAATGATGGTGAAAGTTTTTCTTTTTCGGGCCACCCTGCCTTGGTGGGAATCGGCCAGTGTTTACCTGGAGTTTACCTGGAGAGAGTTCCGGGGGTCAACGCCCCCGTGGCCCGGTCTGTGACCAGGCAGATGTGATAATAAAATAATAATAAAATTATATGTTTCAGTGTAAACACCTGGTCCACACACTCCCTACCTTTCCTAAAGCCTCCTTGTTCATCTGCTATCCTATTCTCCGTCTTACTCTTAATTCTTTCAATAATAACTCTACCATACACTTTACCAGGTATACTCAACAGACTTATCCCCCTATAATTTTTGCACTCTCTTTTGTCCCCTTTGCCTTTATACAAAGGAACTATGCATGCTCTCTGCCAATCCCTAGGTACCTTACCCTCTTCCATACATTTATTAAATAATTGCACCAACCACCCCAAAACTATATCCCCACCTGCTTTTAACATTTCTATCTTTATCCTACCAATCCCGGCTGCCTTACCCCCTTTCATTTTACCTACTGCCTCACGAACTTTCCCCACACTCACAACTGGCTCTTCCTCACTCCTACAAGATGTTATTCCTCCTTGCCCTATACACGAAATCACAGCTTCCCTATCTTCATCAACATTTAACAATTCCTCAAAATATTCCCTCCATCTTCCCAATACCTCTAACTCTCCTCTCCTGTTTTTAACTGACAAATCCATTTGTTCTCTAGGCTTCCTTAACTTGTTCATCTCACTCCAAAACTTTTTCTTATTTTCAACAAAATTTGTTTGATAACATCTCACCCACTCTCTCATTTGCTCTCTTTTTACATTGCTTCACCACTCTCTTAACCTCTCTCTTTTTCTCCATATACTCTTCCCTCCTTGCATCACTTCTACTTTGTAAAAACTTCTCATATGCTAACTTTTTCTCCGTTACTACTCTCTTTACATCATCATTCCACCAATCGCTCCTCTTCCCTCTCGCTCCCACTTTCCTGTAACCACAAACTTCTGCTGAACACTCTAACACTACATTTTTAAACCTACCCCATACCTCTTCGACCCCTTTGCCTATGCTCTCATTAGCCCATCTATCCTCCAATAGCTGTTTATATCTTACCCTAACTGCCTCCTCTTTTAGTTTATAAACCTTCACCTCTCTCTTCCCTGATGCTTCTATTCTCCTTGTATCCCATCTACCTTTTACTCTCAGTGTAGCTACAACTAGAAAGTGATCTGATATATCTGTGGCCCCTCTATAAACATGTACATCCTGAAGTCTACCAACAGTCTTTTATCTACCAATACATAATCCAACAAACTACTGTCATTTTGCCCTACATCATATCTTGTATACTTATTTATCCTCTTTTTCTTAAAATATGTATTACTTATAACTAAACCCCTTTCTATACAAAGTTCAATCAAAGGGCTCCCATTATCATTTACACCTGGCACCCCAAACTTACCTACCACACCCTCTCTAAAAGTTTCTCCTACTTTAGCATTCAGGTCCCCTACCACAATTACTCTCTCACTTGGTATGGGAATCTTTATTTAGGAAACGTTTTGCCACACAGTGGCTTCATCAGTCCAATACAAAGCAGAAAGGTGTAAGGAGAGGAGGAGTTGGAGGTAATCAATCCTTCAGCCTGGAGTCGATGTGTTCAGTCCATCAATCTTGTAGAATGTACAGCATAGGGCCGGGTTTCAAACCATTCATCACAACTGTCAGACACTGCAACATCATGGGATCTTGATACAAAGAATTCTTCAACCTTGTCCAACCTTTGGACGAAGACTAGTGGATGGTACCACTTTGACCCTGCCTCCTCCTACTTTGTCTCACCTGACTACAGTATATAAGCCACATCTACGGACCTATGCTGTACTTTCTACAAGTTGATGGACTGAACACATCGATTCCAGGCTGAGGGACTGATTGCCTCAAACTCCTCGTCTTACACCCTTCTGATTTGTACTGGACAGATGAAGCCACTGTGTGGCGAAACGTTTCCTCAATAAAGATTCCCATATGTTGCTGAAGTGTCTCAATCTTCAAACACACTTATATGGGTGTGAAGCTTGGGTTGTAAATGCTGCAGCGAGGAGGCGGTTGGAGGCAGTGGAGATGTCCTGTCTAAGGGCAATGTATTGTGTAAATGTTATGCAGAAAATTCGGAGTGTGAAAATTAGGAGAAGGTGTGGAGTTAATAAAACTATTAGTCAGAGGGCTGAAGAGGGGTTTTGAGGTGGTTTGGTCATTTAGAGAGAATGGATCAAAGTAGAATGACATGGAGAGTGTATAAATCTGTAGGGGAAGGAAGTCGGGGTAGGGGTCATCCTCGAAAAGGTTGGAGGGAGGGGGTAAAGGAGGTTTTGTGGGCGAGGGGCTTGGACTTCCAGCAAGCGTGCGTGAGCGTGTTAGATAGGAGTGAATGGAGACGAATGGTATTTGGGACTTGACAAGCTGTTGGAGTGTGAGCAGGATAATATTTAGTCAAGGGATTCAGGGAAACCAGTTATTTTATATAGCCAGACTTGAGTCCTGGAAATGGGAAGTACAGTGTCTGCACTGTAAAGTGGGGGGTTTGGGATATTGGCACTTTGGAGGGATATGTTGTGTATCTTTATACATATATGCTTCTAAACTGTTGTATTCTGAGCACCTCTGCAAAAACATTGATTATGTGTGAGTGAGGTGAAAGTGTTGAATGATGATGAAAGTATTTTCTTTTGGGGGATTTTCTTATTTTTTGGGTCACCCTGCCTCGGTGGGAGACGGCCGACTTGTTAAAAAAAAAAAAACAATTTGTAATAGTTCTTGTGATTTCATAGCCAATCTTTGTTCTGACACTAATATTAGGTACTGAAATAGTGCTCAAATAGTCACAATCACATTGACAGGTGAACATTTACTCCTGCCTGGGTTATTTACTATTGTCTAGAAATAAATACAAAGTGTTTATAGGTCCCAGCAATGTATTTAATAACCCTGGCATATACCTTGAAGCATGTTGTTATGAAAGGCATCCCTATACTGTTGACAGCCCAGTGACATTTGATAAATGCCCACTGCTCCAGCTAACCCTCACTGTATTTGTTATCACTGTTACACAAACGTCTTGTGTGTGTGTCTGTCTGTCTATCTGCCTGTGTGTGTGTGTCTGTCTATCTGCCTGTCTGTCTCTGCTTATCTGTCTTACTGTCTGCCTGGAGTATATGTATATGAAACTCCTTGAAGAATCGTGTTATGACAACTGTTGACAGCTCAGTGACATTTGATAAATGGGAGCTCAGGGGAACCCTGGCTTTATTTGTTTTCACTGATACAAACATGTTTGTCTGTCTGTCTATCTATCTTTGCCTGGAATTTTTGGGTTATCCTAGGTACAGTGGACCTTCAACATCATCGGTAATGAAAAAAATCGGATACATCATCAGAATACAGATAATGAATGTGACAAAATCGGATTTGTAGTGTATGTTTGGGGGTCTGAAATGGACTAATCTACTTCACAATATTTCTTATGGGAACAAATTTTTGCATGAACATACTTCTGAATATTGGGGGTTGTATTGGTTACCGAAAAAGAACTCGGTTAAGGACATTCGTCCTGAACGTGTCAGCGCAGCGTGAGTGGCCTGGACACTCCATGTACAGCTAGTGTGCCATTGTTTACAAGCCAGTGAGGACGATTCCACACATAAATGCAATATATTTTGTATTATTCCATTGTTTTTAGTGCTTGTAACTGCTAAATAAGCCACCATGGGCCCAAAAAAAGCTTCTAGTACCAGCCCGTGGCAAAGAGGGTGAGAAACATTATAGAATTCAAGAAAAAGTTTGTAGAAAGAAACGAAAGTGGTAGTGGTAGAGGGGGGATAGTGATGGTGGTAGTATGGGCCAACAGGTCTGCTACAGTGTTCCTGCTTTCTTATGTACACCAGCGAGGGTACTTCCAACACACCAGCCAGGGTACTTCACCACATACCAGCCAGGGTACTTCCCAACATACCAGCTAGAGTACTTCCCACCCACCAGCTGGGGAACTTCCCCACATATACAGCCAGGGGGACTTCCCCACATATCAGCCTGGGTACTTCCCCACGTACTGCAGCAACACACCTAAAGCCAATAATAACCCAACAAAAAGCTGCAGTAAGAATAATCACTAAATCCCATCCCTGGCATCACCCCCCCCCCTACTCTTCATAGATCTAAACTTACTCACTGTTCAGAACATCCACACTTACTACTGTGCAATCTATATCTACAGGATCTTAAATTCCAATATTAACCTTGACCTAAAACGCTTTCTTGATAGTTGTGACAATGTGATCCACAGGTCACAACACCAGACACAAACATCTCTATGACATTCCCATTCCCTGTGTTCGACTAAACCTTTACAAAAATTCATTGTATTTCAAAGGACCTAAAATCTGGAACACCCTACCTGAAAACTCTAGAACTGCAGACACATTCATCACTTTCAAAACTACAGTTAGAAAACATCTTATCTCCCTGATCCACCTCGACAACTAACTACATGATAACCACCTGGTGGTTCACAATTACACTCACTCACCCCCTGACTATAAACCCAGAAATACTAATCTTAATCTTAAAATAATAAATCCTAACTTGTCATAAGTTTGCCTATGATACTCCAATATAGACACCTTGTATTGTGCCAAAACAAAAGCATTCACATTGCTAAACTCACAAATTATGATGTAGTCACTTAGCCTTAATACCATAATCTGTAAGATTTAATATTAAGAATTAATCAAGTCTGCTTGAAATGCCTAGCCATGCTAGGTGTCCTAGTGGCCCCCCTCTGTAATTAGTATTTTATAACATGTAAACCACACAATACCCAAAACCTGTAAAGCCCACATTGTAACCCTTATAGAGAATAAACTTGAATTGAATTGAATACCAGCCAGAGTACTTCCCCACATACCTGCCAGGGTACTTCCCCACATTCCAGCCAGGGTACTTCCCTACATACCAGCCAGGGTACTTCTCTAGCCACTTCCCCACACACACGATTTGATTTGATTGGGACTTGTGCATGAGTACATAGAATTATCAAAACTTATTGCTTGGGAAGCATTGAAAATTGGGTTGGGCAAATACGATTCTGTTAGTGGGATGGTTTGTGAAGGATCTGCCTAGTATGGGCCAACAGGCCTGCTGCAGTGTTCTTGCTTTCTTTTGTGCAAACATTTATGGATAAACATCACCCTGACACAGCTGTTGCAGGCCATGCTGGCAACATCTATAATGACAATGTTGTGCCCCATTTTAAGGAAATCTTAAAGACATGCCAGAAACAGAGCTCTCTGGACAGATTATTGGTGCAACAGGTGTCCAATGACTTTCAAGCTGGTTCTTGTGGCATTAAAAAACAAAAAAGGAGGTAACCCCAGAAAAGGACTTGTTACCTGAAGTCTTTTGGAAGGGGATTTCCCTTCCAGACAATTGTAAACTCCTCTATCCTCTGCCCTCCTCCCATCTCATCACTCATCAATTCATCTTCAATAAAGGTAAGTGTCATTTCAGTATTGTTTATTTTGCATGTCTCATTGTTTTCTGTGTAGGGAAATGTATATTTCATGTAAAAAAATATTTTGTTTAATACTTTTGGATGTCTGGAACGAATTAATTGGATTTCCATTATTTCTTGTGGGGAAAATTAATTCGGATAACAAAAAAATTGGTTAAAGACAAGCTCTCTGGAATGGATTGATGTCGTTACCCGAGGGTCCACTGTAATTTACACTGTGTATAATAACCGTACTTATAATGTGAGAGAGACATAGACAGAGATATAGACCTAAAGATAAAGAGAAAGAGACAGCAAAGCCAGCCTGCCGAATACATAGGAACATAAGAAAGAAGGAACACTGCAGCAGGTCCATGTCCCTCTCCCCCCTGGCTTAACCAATGACCCACCTAGTCAGGTCACATCCACTGAAGGGAGGGGCATGACATCAGACCTAGTAGTACAAGCTAGTCAGGTCCAACTCACACCCACCCACACTCACTCATGTATTTAGCTAACCCTTGTTGTATTTGGTATCACTGTTATCTGTCTGTCTGTCTGTCTCTGCTTATGTCTTTCTGTCTGCCTGGAGTAAAAGTATATGAAACCCCTTGAAGAATGATATTATGACAACTGTTGACAGCCCAGTGACATTTGATAAATGGGTGCTTGGGGAACCCTGGCTTTATTTGTTTTCACTGATACACACAAACATATTTGTCTGTCTATCTTTGCCTGGAATTTTTGGGTTATTCTAGGTAACTTACACTATGTACTTATGTGCACATGTGAGACAGAGATATAGATAGACAGATATAGAAAGATAGAGATATAGATAGAGAGACAGCCAGAGATAGCCAAAGCAAGCCAGCCAGCTAGCCAGCCTAAATTTTAGCATTTGTGTTATATTTCTTTCTTTCTTCTTTCAACACACCGGCCGTATCCCACCGAGGCGGGGTGGCCCAAAAGAAAAAACCAAAGTTTCTCCTTTCAAATTTAGTAATATATACAGGAGAAGGGGTTACTAGCCCCTTGCTCCCGGCATTTTAGTCGCCTCTTACAACACGCATGGCTTACGGAGGAAGAATTCTGTTCCACTTCCCCATGGAGATAAGAGGAAATAAACAAGAACAAGAACTAGAAAGAAAATAGAAGAAAACCCAGAGGGGTGTGTATATATATGTTTGTACATGTATGTGTAGTGTGACCTAAGTGTAAGTAGAAGTAGCAAGACGTACCTGAAATCTTGCATATTTATGAGACAGACAAAAGACACCAGCAATCCTACCATCATGTAAAACAATTACAGGCTTTCATTTCACACTCACTTGGCAGGACGGTAGTACCTCCCTGGGCGGTTGCTGTCTACCAACCTACTACCTAGGTTGTGTTATATTTGTATAATTTTTATTATTCACTTTTCTTGTCTTAATTTGTGCAACTTCTTTGCCATTATGTCTCACATAACTTCAAGTGACACTTTAGTGAATGGCATCAATCAGGCCTCTCAGGCTACTGCTGCTGCTGTGAACATCCCTAATAGTCCTTTATTGACTGAAAGAAAATATCTAGCTCTTATGCACTATCATTTTTTACACAGCTTGTCTCCGAGAATTGTTACAGTGCTGCTGAATGTGAAGTTCAGACTAAATCCTTATAGATATGTGCATTATATATTAATGTAACTGAACAGTCAGGCACTAGTACAACTGTCAATTCTGTCTGGGATTCTTGCACGCAGGATAGTGTCTACTGTCCCTGCGATGGCTGCTTGTTTGAGTGGTAGTTCCTCCCAGGAAACGCCTTGTTGAAGAAAGACTACTTGAAATGAGTTATGCTATCTCTTGTGTCACATGCCGTTGCAGAAAGGCATTTCTGTCATGGCTGGTGCACTAGAGTGTCCTTGCTAAGTTAGAAGTTGTATGTCAGGTAATTATTACATGTAAGAAATCGTAAGATCCATGACTCCTTTGTTCATATTTCTTGTCATAGCATTAACTACCTCTACCGGGGAGAGTCCATCCACTCCACCGAGCCTGTTCATTCCTCCAGTAAGAAAGAACTTCTATGTTCTTAGTAACTGATAATGGAGGTGAATTCTGTAATGAGATTCTTGAAAATTTGTGTACTTTGTACAAGATCTCTAAATCAACCTTTGTTCCCCACCATCTTGCCAGTAATGGGTTAGAATGAACTAATAAAAAAGTACTTGAGAGCCACTATCAGTCCCAATAGTGAAACTTGGGATGAAGCTATACCTGATGTTCAGTATGCAATAAATTCTGCTTACAATGCTTCTGTAGGTGACACTCCACATTATGCGTTGTACAGTGTAGATAAGCATTTGCCTTATGAGTTGTTATATTGTAGCCCGAAACCCAATTACAACCCTGATGATTTCATAGCAACTCGTACCAGCTTAGCTCAAAGTGTTTTTAGAAGAATCCTGAAATACTTCATAAATCAACAGCAGAATTTACAAGAGTAACTAATATTCGAGCAAAGCCGACCAAAATTAAAGTAGGTTTGAGAGTTATGCTGACTAACTTTAACAAAACATCTGCAATGCCTAAGGTCGACCAAAAGTTTGTTGGTCCTTATCGAGTAGTTGAGCATATCAATGGAAATAAGTACAGTAGGGCCCCACTTATATGGCAGATTAGGTTCCAGGCTACCACCGTAAAGCGGAAATCGCTGTAAAGTGGAACACCCTTTTTTCCCTTATAAATGCATACAAATACTAGATAACAAGTTTACACTAACATATACAGTGGACCCCCGCTTAACGATCACCTCCAAATGCGACCAATTATGTAAGTGTATTTATGTAAGTGCATTTGTACGTGTATGTTTGGGGGTCTGAAATGGACTAATCTACTTCACAATATTCCTTATGGGAAAAAATTCGGTCAGTACTGGCACCTGAACATACTACTGGAATGAAAAAAGTTCGTTAACCGGGGGTCCACTGTATTAAGTTAGCAATAGAACTAGGGATCAGAAAACAATAAAAAACTACAATACACACATAGTGCACTCATTACTTACCTTAAAATATTTATAGTCTTAATCTAAGGTGAGACAAGTAGTATTTATTGTTAGAAATCAAATGTGGTATGCATGGTAGTCAGCCAGGCTACCATACCAGGCCATTCCACCCACACACATATTCTATGATATTTAAGCATCTCAGAGCGATAAAATGCATATACAGTTCACTCATTACTTACCTTAAAATATTTGTAGTCTTAATGTAGGGTCAGGAGTGAGTAAACGAGATAAAACGAATAAATGAGAGAGAGAGGACAGGCGCAGAGTTGTGTAAACAAACCAGGCGAACGTAACTTTTGTAAACAAACAAAGTATACACGTCTGGTTTGTGTACAAATTACATTGTGTACAAGTTGTCTCTACATTGATATGGTAGAATAAATAAAGAACAACACTCCCATTCTCATGTAACACCATTTTTAGAAGAAATGACACTCTGAGTGAAAGCAATGGAAATAAGTCACTCTGTCTGACTTTTTTGGGTTATCCTAGGTTCTCTACACATATGCTGCTATGTAACTGTATTTGTGTATACCTGAATAAACTTACTTACATACATATGAAAGGAATAATTTTCTTTAGTTACCCCCCAGTAACACATTTTCTCTTATGTTAAACTAGAGAAAATGTTATTCTTGCCGTCACTTGTACAAGTTATCTGGCTACGACATCTCATATTTATGTTTATTTATTCTGTTGTGGGGTGTATTTATCATCTTTTTATGTTATGTATCATGTTTATTATATAATTTTGAAAAAAATATCATGGATGGATTAATGAAAATGTGTATATTAACGTAATATACGACATTTAATGAGACTCGGTGATTATTATTATTACTATTATTATCATTTCTAATATGGCGTCATTTGTGCAAGTCGTCTGCTACCACATCTCATATTTATGTTTATTTATTCTACTCTGGGGTGTATTTATCATCTTTATATGTTATGCACCTTGTTTATTATATAATTTTGAAAAAATATCATAGATGGATTAATGAAAATGTGTATATTAACGTAATATACGACATTTAATGAGACTCTGTGATTATTATTATCATTACTAATATGACGTCTTGAGATATAAGACACACTTACTGATTTTAATGTGTGCCTGCAGGCCAGCACAGTATGTAAGTTTATTTAGGTACAGGTATACATAAGTATAATTATCAGAGTACAGTGGACCCTCGCCTAACGAACGCATCGCATAACGTTAAATTCTCCTAATGATACATTTTAACGCTAACATTTTGCCTCGGCTAATGCTAAAAAACTCGCCTAACAATATTCGTTCTCAGGTACCAATTAATATCATTAGGTGAGGGTCCACTGTATATATAAAATATGAAATAACTTTTAAAAACACTTGAAATTTTGAGTTTCCAGACATAATGGAGAGACTTAGTGCTTACGGATCTCACAGAGAATGTAAACAAACCGGGTGGGGTTAGAAAGTCAGGTGGGGGGGAGCTGTATAGCGAGTTTTGGTCATAATTTGAAATGACTGTATTAGCGGAACACCGTAAGGCGGGGCCCTACTGTATAAATTTAGAGAAATTAGTACTGGTCAGTATAAAGATTCGCATTTAGATCATATGAAGTTAGTATGCGATGATGATGATGTTCCTACCCAGACTAATGTGACAGACTCTGACAATCTTCCTGACTCTGTACCCTCTACCTCTAATACTCGGTCAGACATTCAACCTGAATTCCGTTATTCTCTACGTACACGACAAGTAATGAGAAATCCATGAGTATCATTTGTAAATACCAATTCAGATCTTCCTCAACCACGGCATGAGTTAGCCATTGCAACAGAGTTTGATTCTCCCAGAGATGATACCCATTCTGCATATATAAATCTCACCCTCGCAGAGTTGAGGTTAAATGTAAATAACCTGTAGATGAATAATATAGTTTAAAATGTATTTCAGTTGTCTGCTACAATATCAACTTATTAATATTCAAGAAATTTTTTTCTGTGTTCACTCTCCCTCTGAATTCTGAGATTTAACAGTCTAGATTTGAATGCACCAAGTCTGCCTTTTCTGTTAAACACTTCCTTCTTTGTACATATCCTTCCTCAGAATCCATAGATCACATGAATACAGATCAATCAATCATTTTTTTTATCGCTTTTATTGTATAATCCCACTGAATTGTGATATATCATACCTTGTAATGCATTACAATAAGTTCAACTATATTAGCTCCCATCCCGCTGAGGTCAGTGGTCACTTGCGGTCATACCTGTCCTAAGCTCTCTGGGAGTTAGCGTGGGGTGTTACCAAGCACCATGGCTTGTTGTAGTGTTTTACAATCTCAGGTTCGGGTGTTGAAGAAGGAGGTTCTACTTCTTCAGGAGGAAAATAGGAGGCTGAAGCTTTGCCTAGATGAGTTTGGGAGTGAGTGTGAGAAGGATTTAGCTGATAAGGAGGAAATGGTCACTAGCAGTGATAGTGGCAGCTGCTTTAAGTGGCAAGTGGTTCACAGTCCAGGAAGAAGGAAGATAAGGAGGGTTAACAGAGAAGATGTGAAGGTAGGAAATCGATTCTCTGTTCTCCAGGACGAGTGTACCTCAGTGGTTAGTGAGGTTGAAGGTACCACTGATTCCCCTGCTAATCAAGGTAAGAATATTTTAATAGTAGGAGATTCTCACGTAAGATATATGGACCGTGCTTTTTGTAACAGAGACAGAAAGGTCAGACAGAGGGTGTGCCTTCCTGGAGCTGGTGTTGGTGACATAGTCAGCAGGTTGAATAATATTATGTCAGGTAATAGGAACAAGCCCATTATCTGTCTTAGTGCTGGGGGTAATGACATTGGGAAGGGCAGGAGACAGGGGCTGCTGGATAAGTACAGGTCAGCCATAGAAGTAGTTAGGTCTAAGGGAGGGATCCCAGTCATATGTAGCATCTTGCCTAGAAAGGGAGTAGGCAATAAATGGATGTCTAGGGTAATTGGCATAAATTTCTGGGTAGACAGGTACTGCAAGGAACTAGCAATCCCATTCATTGATAACTGGGACCTATTCTTTGGCAAACGTGATATGTATGCAAAGGATGGGGTTCATCTCTCTGGGGATGGAGTGATTGCATTAGTCAATTTGATTGAGAGGGTAATTGATGACTTGTCTATGAATTTAATCTGATAGATTATAGAGGTATGGGTGTTTGTGGGAAACAATCAGGCTGCAGTATTAGGGTTAAAAACAGCAGTTATTACCGGGGGTACCTCAGGGATATGTTTAAAAGACAGTATTCAAAATAAAGTTGCTAGTAATGGCAAATCAATTGATCAACAAACAAAGAGAGATAGTAGAGGGCAACGAGTGACTAGCTCCCTAAAGGTTTACCATACAAATAGTTGGAGTCCAAGAAATAAGATAGATGAGCTAAGATTACTTGCAAGTGTAGGTAATATAGATATTATTGGTATAACAGAGACCTGGTTCAGCCTGAAAGATAGAGAAATGCCTTCTGAATGCAACATACAGGGTTATAAACTATTCCACACTGATAGGGTCAACAGGATGGGTGGTGGAGTGACAATGTATATCAGAGAAAATTTAAATTGTTGTCTTAGGCGTGATATAAGATTAGAAACATCGAACACAGAATCTGTTTGGCTACAGTTTCTCAAGGGTCGTGACTAATTTTGGGTGTGATTTATAGGCCCCCAAACCTTGATAGGGAGTGCAGTAAGCTGTTATGGGACGAAATTCATAAGGCCTCTAGATATGAAAATGTTGTGATAATGGGAGATTTAAACTTTAGACAAATTGATTGGAACAATATGACAGGAAATCTTGAGTCTAGTGACTTTCTTGATACGGTTCAGAATTGCTTTTTAGAACAGGTTTTGACAGAACCAACTAGAGGAAACAATCTGCTTGACTTGGTTCTTGCCAACAAAGAGTCACTAATTAATAATCTTGAGGTTAATGATGAGCTTGGGGAAAGTGATCACAAATCATTTAGTTTCAATATATCATGGAATTACCCAGATAACTGCAATCAAATCTCTGTCCCAGATTTTCGCTTGGCCAACTTCATGGGACTGAAAAATTACCTGGGTGGGCTAAATTGGGATGTACTGACTATGGGTCAGGTAGGTGATCTTGGTTGCCAGTATGACGTTTTTCAGAGCATAGTTCTAGCTGCCCAGACAACTTTTGTTCCGAGTAGGGAAATTAGATCTAACAAAAATGATCCCAAATGGATGAACAATAGATTAAACCATCTCATTGGTCAAAAGAGAGGCATATATAGGCATATCAAAAGAGGGGATGGGCAGTTAAGAAATCAATATATTCAGTTAAAGAGAGAAATAAAGAAAGGAATAAGAAAAGCAAAAAGGGATTATGAGGCTAAGGTTGCAAGGGATTCAAAGACTAACCCAAAAGGGTTCTTTCAGGTATACAGAAATAAGATTAGGGACAAGATAGGCCCACTTAAGAGAAACTCTGGTCAGATCACTGACAGTGATAAGGATTTGTGTAAAATTCTCAATACCTACTTCCTCTCAGTTTTCACCCAGGAAAATACTAGCGATATTCCTGAAATAATAGATTATGTAGAAAAGGACGATAATAAACTATACACGATTGGAGTAACTAGTGACATGGTCCTCAGACAAATAGAGAAACTAAAACCTAACAAATCCCTAGGTCCTGATGAACTGTTTGCAAGGAATGTAAAGAGGAACTTAGCAGTGTAGTGCCTGATATGTGGAAGATGGCTAATGTAATTCCTATTTTTAACCCTTTCAGGGTTTCGGCCGTACTAGTACGGCTTATGCCCCAAGGTTTTTGATGTACTAGTACGCCTAAATTCTAGCGCCCTCAAATCTAGTGAGAGAAAGCTGGTAGGCCTACATATGAAAGAATGGGTCTATGTGGTCAGTGTGCGCAGTATAAAAAAAAATCCTGCAGCACACAATGCGTAATGAGAAAAAAAAAACTTTAACCCTGCTTTTGGATTAAAACAGCGACTTTGCACTGTATTTTCGTATGGTATTTATTGTTGTATTCTAGTTTTCCTGGTCTCATTTTATAGAATGGAAGACATATTACAGAAATTGAGATATTTCTGACTGCTTTTACAATGAAAAGTACCGTGAAATTGAGCTCAAAGTTGCAGAAATGTTCGATTTTTACCAAAGTTCAAAAGTAAACAAATCATGCCAAGCGTCCAATACAGGTCAACTGGTGAGTCTAATATTCTTTCACAAGTGTACCGATATTATTTATACCATTTCCACACTAATGCAGTAGTCTGCATAACAGTAAGTCTTCTATTTTTTTTGTAAGAATAAAAATTCAAAGTGGAAAGCCAAAGAAATATAAGAAGGGCCTGGGGATGTAACTATCGAACAGAGAACTTGTTATTTTAGTACCAGGAATGTCTTTCTTGTTTATTCTGGACCCTATTCGGTAATTGGCATCTTTTGAAATTTGTGTGAAATTGGCAAAATTGCTAAATTCTGACCACTTTATTGGATAGTTGAAATCGGTAAATGGGTGGTTTCTTGTACTCTTTCGATAGAGAAAATGGAGTTCTAGCGAAATAGTTATGATTTTTGTCGATTAGTACACGGGAATTGGCCGAAAATAGAGCTCAAAGTGGGCAAAACCGCCGTTCCGTAAACATTGTCGAGACCGCTAACTTCGCGAGAGCATAATTCCAGAAGATTTCCATCAAATTTCATACTTTTGGTGTCATTATGATCGGGAAAAGATTCTCTATCTTTTCACAAGAATTTTTTTTTTTTAAATTTGGGAACCCTGAGAACAAGTCTTCGAGAGGGCCTGGGGACCCTGAAGGGGTTAAAGCAAGGGACAAGTCATTACCGTCAAATAACCGCCCAATAAGCCTGGCCTCAATTGTGGGCAGATTACTAGAGTCAATTATAGCTGATAATATAAGAAGCCATCTCGATAGGAATAATTTGATTAATGATACTCAACATGGTTTCACCAGGGGCCGTTCCTGCCTAACTGATTTATTAACCTTCTTCAGCAAAGCTTTTGAGGCCGTTGATCAGGATAAAGAGTTCAATATTGTTTATATGGATTTTGGTAAGGCTTTTGATAGAGTACCACATCAGAGATTGTTGAAGAGAGTTGCTGCTCATGGCATTAGGGGAAAAATGCTGTCATGGATCAAGTCATGGCTCACTAATTGGAAGCAGAAAGTGCATAAATGGGGTTAAATCTGAGTGGGGATCTGTAACAAGTGGCGTTCCGCAGAGATCAGTTTTAGGCCCATTGTTGTTTATAATATATATAAACGACCTTGATGAGGGGGGTTCCTCAACCCTTCCTCTCAAATTCTCTGTATGTCTTCAAAAACTGGTAAGTTCCCAATAGCAAGACTACAAGAAAGAAATTTCTCATTCCACACTTTTTCTCAACATTCATGTCTTGCAAGCAGTCACATAATGCAACTTTAGATGCTCCCAACTGTGATATCTAAACTCCTTTAACAAAAAATTTCCATCATCTATTCACACTTCACTATCTCTAAGATTACAGTTGAATTTACAGGAGTTCATGGTTTATGTTTCAAATATATCTAAATTTGACCTTTAAAACTCCGAAGGTCTAGCAATTTTCCAATTTTTAATTTTATTTAAATATTACAATTTAGGTAAGTTGTATTATGGTTAGTGACTTAAATACTAGTTTATGAGTTAGCAAGAAGCTTTTGTTTTCAGGCATTTCAGTATGCAGATTATATTTTTATTTTAAAATATTACAATTTTTAGAAAATGGCATGGGTAGATGCTAAATCAGTGGATTTTTGCAATTAGTTGATGTTTGTTTGGAGATAAGATAGTTTTCAATGGAGTATTTAAGGATTATTTAGTTAGATTAATTTCTTTTCAGGTAATGGGTTGATTGTAGGTGTTCTACAGGTTATTTGTAAAGGTTTTTTGATGGTAAGTAGAAGATTTCAATGTAGGTTTTATGATGGTTGATCATCAGGGCTTCTCAGTAAGACAGAATTTAAAGAAGATACCTTTGAAATACATGTAATTTTAAGTTTAAAGTGGAACGTCTAGATCGAGAAGAGATGTTTTTATCACATGGATATGACTAGATGGGCTTTGGCAACTAAAGAAGCATTTTGGTCAAGGTAGAATAGAGCTAGGTCCGAGGTAACTGCACAGTAAAGTGTGGAACTGAACTAGGGTTTTCAGATCTGTATGAAGATGTGTGTGCCAGGGATGCAGATTTGAGAATTACTGTAATTTTTTGGTTATTAGAAGCCTTATGAAGTTGCGGTTATCTTACAATGCAAGCATGTGACATGGTATTCGAATGGTAAGTGCAGAAGGGCATTAGCGAAAGATGTATGTATCAGGTCCCAACCGTTTTGGTAGCTTTGTTCAGTTCTAGAAAGAGAAATTTAGATGAACAATATGAGAGCAAGTTGACGATTAGTCTGTAATAGAGGTGGTCTTAAGTTAATGAGTGATTCTCTGAGCACCTACAACAGCTCGCTGCAGTGTTAAGGATTGCTAGGTTGCAAGAATGTTTTAAGTTGTTAACTAAGTTTTAAGTAAAAGGTGAGAAAGACAATTGTTAGTACACAAGTGACAGTTGGATCGTTTGAAGATCATTATCGTATTTTTCAAAAGCGGTATAGGAACTTAGCGACCATAAGTGGGTTTGATGATGGTCTTTAATGTCATTCTAACTGTTAGTAAGGTAAGATTTGGAAAGAGCATGGTCCTATATGAAATCAATTGAGAAATACAGGATGTTTAGTGTCTACGGGTCAAAGTTTCTTGGAGAATAAGAATTTCCAGTGCTGATATCTTTTCAATCGAAACAACTGAAGCAATTTTTGTTGCATTAGTGCTTTAATACCATCCAATGAGTGTTAGATTGTATTTATAAAAAATAACCCTGTGCAATATGTTTCTAACAACCTGTAATGTTTTAATTTTAATGTTCAATTGTTACACTGAACATGCTACAAATAGTTCAGATCTTTCAATAATTTTCAAATAACTACAGTAGATCAAGTTTTACAAATAAAAACACAGATTCTTTTTCTCTATCCTGTAAAACCTTATAAACGTTCATCCGCTTCACTTCAATGGCTTTGCATATAGGAATGCTCTTCCACACTGGCTGAACCCTCAAAATTAAGGTTGGACTGATTACATCGCTTTCAGTTTAATGCTTCTCAACTTTCTGTACTATGAAGAACACTCGTGTAGCGAACGTTCAAGTAAAATACCAACTGCTGCATCGTTACTCCCTACCCAGCCTTTTTAGATTTTAATTTTAATCTGTCAGACACGCAACAAGGGATTGTACAGACCTAACAATTTTTTCTACAATCTCCTAGTGAGACACGTTAGACCCTTCCCTTCTGATCAATACTTCTTTAGTGGCCTCACCCATCCACCTTGGCATTCAAATGCTATTGCACCCCATTCCCTTAGCTCTACTATGGAACTCTACTCTCCAGACTGAGGGTTTACCATCAAACTTTTCACTATGATGGTTTGGGTTACACTTCTCACATTCCTTCTTTCCTCAACTTTCTGTACTTGACTAAGATCCTCCACGCAACCGTTTTTCCAACATTCTATATCATGCTTTCATAAAACTCCAGGATTTTATGCTTTTAATGTTCAATCGTCAGAACAAGGGTACTTCAAGCTAAAACTTAAATTCCATCAGTAAAAGCATTAAGACCTGACCCAAAAGCATCTGAATTTTTTACTCCAGTTATCCCCACCTTTTGAAAAAGCTTCCATCCTGCCACTTCCTGCATCTCTCTACATGGAACAATGCTTCCTCCAGACTGTACTACCCCTATAACTTTATGCATAGACTGATTGCATGCCTTCACATCTTCTGCTTCTATCAACCCTTGCACTTGTTAAGACCTGCATCGCTACAACTTCCATGCTGCTACACCCTGCTGCATATCCTCACCTCCTTGCATTTACCTTTTTAAAGTCTACATGCCTGTGACACTGCAACCAAAGGGTCACTTCTGACCTGCAATCAACTTCCACTCCACTAGTGAGGCTGGATTGAGAGGACTGACCTCCCAGCATCTGAGTTCCATTCTCCCCGGGGCCTGGGCCCCACCTCTTGGGCCCCCAAAAGCTCCACCCGTACTTTATCTCCATTGTTACCAGGGAAAAAATGCTTTCCAGACGGGACTGACCATCAAAATTTTAAGGGGGATGGACTATTACATCGTTTTAAATTCTGTTTTATCAACTTTCTGTACTTAGAAGAGTTTTGTAGTAAATTTTTTAAAAAAAGATACCTAACTGTTTCAATTTTTCTTACCTAAAACCTGTCGGTATTTTATACCATTTTAAGTTCAATCTTCGAACTGCAAAAAGGGATCTTGGTTTGCCTGAACAATTTTAAAATTCCCCCTAGGGGGGTGGATTGGGGGGGGACCGACCCCAGCATCTGAGTTCACTTCCCAGTGGCCACGCCCCCCTCTTTGGGAAAAAAGCTCCATCCTGTCACCATCCCATATTGTTTCTATATGGGGAAAAAATGCCTTCCAGACTGAGGACGACCACCCAAAAATTTAAAGGGGTGGGCTGATTAAACGCCTCGATCTTCTGCCACAACTTTTTTCTTTATAAAAAAGCCATGTGAGGGAACGTTTAAAAAAAGATACCTAACGTTGCATATGGCTTTTAAAAACCGCGGTATTTTTTTACCATTTAATTTCAAACTGTCAACTGCAACACAAGGGGATCTTGGAAGACCCCGCAATCAACTCTCCAACTCCACTATGGAGAGCGGCGATTTGGGGAGGGAAGACTTCGCATCTGAGTTCTTACTTTCCCAGTGGCCACGCCTCACCTCTCGCTATAAAGCTCCATCCTTACCATTCCAATTGTTTTAACTATGGGAAAAATGCCTTTTCCAAATGAGGGACTGACCACCCAAAACTTTAAGGGTGATGGGGCGATTCATCGCCCAAGTATCTTCTGCCAACTTTTCATTGATTAAAACCCTAGTAAAAAGTTTCAAAAAGAAAAACGTTTCATAGGGCACAAAACCTGTCGGATTTTTTTACCATTTTTGTTCAAGGAATGCAGAGAGTTTGTGTCTGGGGGTTAGCCGGAGTTTTGGCCCAAAATTTAAGAAAAAAGGCGGTTGATATTGGGGTTTTAAAGGGCCTGGGAGATGAGAGCAAGTAAGTGGGATAAAGGGGAGTTTAGATCTATTTGGGGGGCAGGGGTGGATTTTTGATTATTCTACTGCAGCTTTTGTTGCTATTTTGGATTGTCATCCAAGCACAAATAGCAGGTGAGGTATGGGTAAATGAGTGGAGGTGAGAAGGGCATTTTTTAGAGATCGTGATCTTGGGGAGAATCCCAAAAGCTGGGTACTTTTTTTATTTTTGATATGGGGGAAATTCAGGGGTTTTTGTTTTTTAAAAGGGCCCAGGGGGTTTGCCATTATGTCGTAATTAGAGGTTGTATCTTAATGTTTAAATTTTGGGATCTCCCGCCTCCAACATAATATAGTTTTAGGTTTAAAAATTTTTATTCTGTCATCCGCTATATTTGATCAGCCCTTTAAAAAAGGATGAGGGGGGGGATTAGGGGAGACAAAGTCTTGGCAGCAAAGAGAATGGGTTTGTGGGAACGCAAAAATCATTTATGTATATGAGGGAAAAGGGGGCCCAAGGGAATTTCCCCGGAACCCGATTCCTTTGTTATGTGTGCTTTTAAAGGAAATACTGAACCATTAGTGGTAAGATTTGAAAAAAAGGGATAATTTTTTATACTGTAATGGCAAGTTTTGAAGAACGTTCATTGAAAAGCTTTTTTTGGGTTAAAAAATTTGTGGATATTCCTTTTTCCAACTTTTAAAGAGATTAATTTTTTGATTGATCATTAGTGCTTTTTTTTTTCCGAACAAATTGGGGTTTAGTATGTTTTGTGCTGTTATAAAAGAATATAGCCCTTAATATTTCTAAAGATTTGGATAAAAAAGTTTGATGTTTTTATAGGTTTTTCATTTTAAAAATTTAAAGTAGATCTACGTTTTTTAATATTTTCAAATATAAAAAAAAAGTAGATCAAGTTTTTTTAATTTTAAAAAGAAAAAAAAGAAGATCTACTTTTTCAATTTCAAATGTTTAAAACGATATATGCACCCTTTTTTTTGAAAAAGCAAGCATTGACGATTTCCCCTTTCCAAACTCGTCCAGCTTTAAACCCCGAATCACTTCACAAAAAACCCTGCTCAAACCCCAAAATTTAAGGCCCCAAAAAATTTGAATCCATTACCCCAAGTCCTTTATTGAAGACTAATGCTGGTTTCTGGAATGCCTGCTACACTTCCTGCATGTCTACTACACTCCCTGCATGCCTGCTACACTTCCTGCATGTCTACTACACTCCCTGCATGCCTGCTACACTCCCTGCATGCCTGTTACACTCCCTGCATGCCTGCTACACTCCCTGCATGCCTGTTACAGTCCCTGCATGCCTGCTACACTTCCTGCATGCCTGCTACACTCCCTGCATGCCTGCTACACTCCCTGCATGCCTGTTACACTCCCTGCATGCCTGTTACAGTCCTTGCATGCCTGCTACACTTCCTGTATGCCTGCTACACTTCCTGCATGCCTGCTACACTTCCTGCATGCCTGCTACACTCCCTGCATGCCTGCTACACTTCCTGCATGTCTACTACACTCCCTGCATGCCTGCTACACTCCCTGCATGCCTGCTATACTCCCTGCATGCCTGTTACACTCCCTGCATGCCTGCTACACTCATTGCATGCCTGCTACACTCCCTGTATGCCTGTTACACTTCCTGCATGCCTACTACACTTCCTGCATGCCTGTTACACTTCCTGCATGCCTGTTACACTCCCTGCAGGCCTGTTACACTCCTTGCATGACTGTTACTCTCCTTGCATGCCTGCTACACTTCCTGCATGCTTGCTACACTCCTTGCATGCCTGCTGCACTCCTTGCATGCCTCCATTCTCCCTGCATACCTGCTACACTTCCTGCATGTCTGCTACACTCCCTGCATGTCTTCTACATTCCCTGCTACACTTCTACACTCCCTGCATGTCTTCTACATTCCCTGCTACACTTCTACACTTCCTGCATGTCTGCTACATTTCTTGCATACCTGCTACACTCCCTGCATGCCTGCTACACTCCCTGCATGTCTCCTACACACACTGTATGTCTGCTGTGTGTCTGCTACACTCCTTGCATGCCTGCTACACTTCCTGCATATCTGCTAACACTCCCTGCATACCTGCTACACTCCCTGCATGCCTGCTACACTTCACACTTAAATTCCATGGCGTTTCTCCCTTTCTTTACCACAGGAACTTTACTAGGAACTTTCTATGGAGCCATGGTTACTTATTTCGCAGTTGCACTGTAAAAAACCCATGGAAAACAATGGCAAACAAGCGAAATGTTTGGATGTATGAGCAGAAGCTTCCTCACACACCGAGAGAGACAGCCAAACTGATGCACAAGCGGTCCCAGCCGGTGGACGAACGTGTCCGAAATGGCCGATCACTGAAATAACGGCCGATCACCGGGAGCCGCAAAACCGGCCAATCACTGAGTTGGATGATGATAAAAACGGCCGATAACCAAGTGTCCACTGTACTGACAAGTCAATTCTCAAATATTTGAAAACATTCACTTCTTACATACTAATTCCCTCCAATGTGATATCCAATTTTTCTTTATCTTAATCATTTGATATCCTCATCATCTTACTTTTATCTATGTTCACTTTCAAATTTCTACCTTTACACACCCTCCCAAACTTGTCCACTAACCTTTGCAACTTTTGTTTAGAATCCCCCAAAAGCACAGTATCATCAGCAAAAAGTAACTGTGTCAACTCCCATTTTGTTTTTGATTCCCCATAATTTGATCCCACCCCTCTCCCCAACACCCTAGCATTTACATCTACAACCCCATCTATAAATATGTTAAACAACCATGGTGATGTTACACATCCCTGTCTAAGACCTACTTTTACTGGGAAGTAATTTCTCTCTCTCCTACACACCCTAACCTGAGCCTCACTATCCTCATAAAAACTCTTTACAGCATTTAGTAACTTATTACCTATTCCATACACTTGCAACATCTGCCACATTGCTCCCCTATCCACACTGTCATATGCCTCTTCTAAATCCATAAATGCAATGAAAACTTCCCTACCTTTATCTAAATACTGTTCACATGTATGCTTCAATGTAAACACCTGGTCTACGCATCCCCTACCCATTCTAAAGCCACCTTGCTCATCTGTAATCCTGCTCTCTGTCTTACCTCTAATTCTTTCAATAATAACCCTACCATACACTTTACCTGGTATCCTCAGTAAACTTATTCCCCTATAATTTTTACAATCTCTTTCGTCCCCCTTCCCTTTATATAAAGGAATTATACACACACACTGCCAAATCCTAGGTACCTTCCCCTCTTTCATACATTTAATAAACAAAAATACCACTATATCTCCCCCTGCTTTTAACATTTCTGTCATGATCCCATCAGTTCCAGCTGCTTTACCCCCTTTCATTCTACGTAATTCCTCATGCATCTCCCCCACACTCACATCCTGCTCTTATTCACTTCTAAAAGATGTTATACCTCCCTGGCCAGTGCATGAAATTACTGACTCCCTTTCTTCATCGACCATTTCAAGTTTCTCAAAATATTCCCGCCATCTACCCAATACCTCCAGCACCCCTTCTACTAACTCCCCTACTCTGTTTTTAACTGACAAATCTGTTTGTTCTCTAGGCTTTCTTAACTTGTCTATCTCACTCCAAGATTTTTTCTTATTTTAAGCAAAATTTCTTGACAGTGCCTCTCCCGCTCTATCATTTGCTCTCTTTTTGCACTCTCTTACCACTCTCTTCACCTTTCTTTTACTCTCCATATACTCTGCCCTTCTTATATCATTTCTGCTTTGTAAAAACCTCTCATAAGCTACTTTTTTCTCTTTTATTGCACCCTTTACCTCATCACTCCTCTTTCCTCCTGCACCCACTCTCCTATAGTCACAAACTTCTGCCTTTATTTAAATAGCAGGGGTTTACCCTAGGTTCCAAAAATGAAGATTAATTTTATGCATCTTGGTATTAAGGCCTACTATAACAAATTACAAAACAGTAATTTCTGATCATTTTAGCTGCTATCACTTGGAAGATCCATTTTTATTTAGCCCTTTCAGGGTTTTTGACGTACTAGTACGCCTAAATTCTAGCACCCTCAAATCTAGTGAGAGAAAGCTGGTAGGCCTACATATGAAAGAATGGGTCTATGTGGTCACTGTGCGCAGTATAAAAAAAATCCTGCAGCACACAGTGCGTAATGAGAAAAAAAAACTTTGACAGTGTTTTTGGTTTAAAACAGCGACTTTGCACTGTATTTTCGTATGGTATTTATGATGGTATTCTAGTTTTCCTGATCTCATTTTATAGAATGGAAGACATATTACAGAAATTGAGACGATTTTGATTGGTTTTACAATGAGAACTATCTTGAAATATAGCTCAAAGTAGCAGAAATCTTCGATTTTTGCCAAAGTTCAAAAGTAAACAAATCATGCTGCGTGTTACAAAAAACGCGATTCTAAAAGCTTAGAGATCTCCAGTGAATACTAGAAAGGACTGCCCTTCTAGCATCCAGCCTGTTACTGGGTTTTCGTAACAAGTAGTCAGTATCCTTGTCCAATTCAGTATTATTCAATAGTGCTTCAGGATTACAACTGGTAGGCTACTAACTAGAGAAATTAAAATTTAATAAATTTATTAATCATTAAGTTGTCTAGAGGTATATTATCAAATTAAATTAAATTAATCACAGTAATCAAAATAAAATCAATCTCTCGAGTTCAATATTATTGTGCTGAGTGCACATATCACATTTATAATTCTTAAATACCGTCTGGTACATTAACATTTAATAAGATATTACAAATATGTACAAATAAGTTTGTGTATGCGTGTAAGTGCTCTAAGTAGTTCGCTATGTCTCACGACTCGACTAGACTTAAACAAGTGACTGACAAAGTCCTCACATAAACTAACTTCTTGACCGACTGGCAACCAGAACAGTCTGCTTGAACAATGAAAAGAATGCTAAGCCCAATAGCCATATAACAAGCGACTGCGACCCGATCAGAATCAAGGAGATAATATAACGACACTAAGTAGGGACCATCAGCAGATCCTCCACAAAAGTTACAAAACTCCCATACTACTGAATCTAAGTTCAGCATAGGAAAAACCCGACTGTGACAATACACAGAAACCAGTACAAAATTAGGTCAGAAGCTATAGCTAAGGCCCTGAGATGCTCAGAGTGTCTATGTGACACACAACCTCAGTACAACGTCAAAAATCACTAAGTCTATACAAGGTTCTGTGAACAGAGTTCTACAGAACTAACAAGAATAATGAGACAGACAATCTGTCCAACCACCAAGCGAGTCTAGAGCAGACTGAATACTTCACGAGAGGTGAGGACACCCCCCCTCGATCACGTGATAGCCCCGTGGACAGCACAGCTCGGAAGCCGGCAGTATAACGAGCGACAAGCGATAATTACAGTAGTTTGACAATCAAGACTTGAACTGAGCACATATTATGTACATCCTAACAACATAAGCTACGTCACATAACAATATAAGGCAATACATTTGCGATTTAGCTATTATCGCAAATATAAGCAATATAAAATTATATGAAATGATAATATACATTATATATATACATAATAATCATTGTAACCCATTCAGGGGTTGCAACACTGCGCGTCCAATACACGTCAACTGGTGAGTCTAATATTCTTTCACAAGTGCGCTAATATTATTTATACCATTTCTACACTAATGCAGTAGTCTGCATAACAGTAAATCTTCTATTTTTTGTGAGAATAAAAATTCAAAGTGGAAAGCAAAAGAATGTAAGAGGGGCGTGGGGACGTGACTAATGAACAGAGGAAGTGTTATTTTAGTGCCAGGAATGTCTTTCTTGTTTATTCTGGATCCTATTTGGAAATTGGCATCTTTGGAAATTTGTGTGAAATTGGCAAAATTGCTAAATTCTGAGCACTTTATTGGATAGTTGAAATCGGTAAATGGGTAGTTTCTTGTACTCATTTGATAGAAAAAATGGAATTCTAGCGAAATAGTTATGATTTTTGTCAACTAGTACACTGGAATTGGCCGAAAATAGGGCTCAAAGTGGGCAAAATCGCCGATGCGCAAATATCGTCGAGACCCCTAACTTTGCGAGAGCATAATTCAGTAAGTTTTCCATCAAATTTCATACTTTTGGTGTCATTATGATTGGGAAAAGATTCTCTATCTTTTCATAAGAATTTTTTTTTTTTTTTTTTTTTTTTTAAATTTGTTGACCCTGAGGACAAATCTGGGAGAGGGCCTGTCAACCCTGAAAGGGTTAATAACAATAATGGGCAATATTTACACACAGTGCTACACAAGAGGTTATCGATGCATATTTACTGTACTATATACACTGGAGAAGAATCCTTCCTTCATAAGCCATGCGTGTTCATAAGAGGCAACTAAAATGACAAGAGCAAGGGGCTAGTAACCCCTTCTCCTGTATAAATTACTAAATGTAAAAAGAAGAAAAACTTTACTTTTTTTCTTTTCTGGGTCACTGCCTCAGTGGGGGAGATCCCCCGTTATGTTAAAAAGAAAAAATACAGTAATGGAGAAAATAAGTTTTTCCATGACTTCTTTTGTCTTATAAGGTCATCTCTTATTTATGTCAATGTGGGTATCAATAAATCATAAGCCCAATGTATTTTTTTTTTTTTTTTGTTAAACATCTCAGTATTTCTAGTTTTATTTAGGTTAGTGTTAGAATCTTTTTGCACCCCAGGAATAATAATTTCCCCAAAATTAAAGCACACAACTGATTGTTAAATCAGAAACAGCTAAATTAACATTGAAGTAACTTTTGTAACTAATTGGGGAGAAACCTTTCTTGAGCTACAATATTCTTAAATCATTGCCTTTGGGTAGTGTCTGCCTTATGTTTAGTTCTAACATAAATTTTCTTAAGCCATTTAAATTGCATTGCATCTTTTGTTTACAGATGGCAGCCTTGCAAAGTCCATTTTATGGAGATAAGATGAATCTCTACTCACTCTGCAAAAAAATTGAAACCTGTGATTACCCTCCTCTTCCTTCAGACCATTACTCATCCCAGGTTAGTATTTTTTCTTTTGTGTGTGTGCATAATCATACATGTTTTTGACTTCTCTGTCACCTGAGCTCTTGTTGCTAGCAGCCCAAATTTTGCAAAGGAGCAAACTCAAATTTTGAAATATTAGAGCATGTGACATTGTTCTAGGAAGGGCACACATCTACAGAAATGAAGCCAGGGCTAAGATTCATGTTAGTGACACTAAGAAACATGAATCAGTGCCCTAGCTTTGTTAATGTAGATGCTTGCTGTTACACTTATACTGTAGTTTGATTATACAGATTTATAGGTCTCCATATCAAGCTCTTACAGCCCACAGTGGCTTCTTAGTTCTGTTACAGTGTGAGGGGGGTAGTAGCCATTGTCACCCCTTCTGAACTTCTGAGGTTCACTAACTGGATATATTACTGGTCTTTTTATAATCATACACATGTAATAATAAGGGTTGTTCTTATTGTTACATGTGTATGTTTTTTTTTTTAACCATCTCCCACTGAGGTAAGGTGATCCCATAAAGAAGAAGCACTTTCAGCATCATTTACTCTATCACTGTCTTCCCAGAAGCATGCAGATACTATAGTTTAGATGCCCTTCAGAGTGCAGGCACTGTACTTTCCACCTCCAGAACTCAGATTTGACTAGCTGATTTCCCTGAATCCTTCACAAAATGCTACCTTGCTCACACTTCAACAGCTCATCAAGCACTGAAAACCATTTGCCTCCATTCACCCTATCTAACACACACACACATGTGCCTGTTGAATGTTAAGAACATAAGAAAGGAGGAACACTGCAGCAGGCCTGTTGGGCCATACTAGGCAGGTCCTTTACAATCCATCCCACTAACAAAATATTTGCCCAACCCAGTTTTCAGTGCCACCCAAGAAACAAGCTCTGATAACTATCCACTCATATGCAAGTCCCAATCAAATCCAACCCCTCTCACTCATGTATTTATCCAACCTAAATTTGAAACTACCCAAAGTTTTAGCCTCAATAACCGAACTAGGCAGACTGTTCCACTCTTCAGCTACCCTATTTCCAAATCAATACTTTCCTACACCCTTTCTAAATCTAAACTTGTCTAATTTGAATCCATTACTGCGGGTTCTCTCTTGTAGAGATATCCTAAAGACCTTATTTATATCCCCTTTATTAATACCCATCTTCCACTTATACACTTCGATCATGTCTTCCCTCATCCTTCGACTAACAAGTGAATGTAATTTAACCCGTAAAGGGTCCAAATGTATATATACGTTTTTTCAACATTTGAAAGTATGTAAAAAAAGTAGATCTTCTTTTTGTTTTTCTACATTTGAAAATATGTAAAAAAAACTTAGATCTACTTTTGTAGCACTACACATGTGAACGTAGATCTGCTTGGACTGTTTACGGGTTAAAGGTCTTCAATCTTTCTTCATAAGGAAGACTTCTAATGCTACCTATTAATTTAGTCATTCTACGCTGAATGTTTTCTAGAGAATTTATGTCCATTCTGTAATATGGAGACTAGAATTTAGCTGTGCAGTCTAGGCAAGGCCTTACTAAAGATGTATAAAGCTGTAATATAACCGCTGAACTTCTGTTGCTTAGACTTCTTGATATAAATCCCAGTAATCTGTTTGCTTTATTACGTATGCTTAGGCATTGCTGTCTTGGTTTAAGGTTGCTGCTTTCCATAACCCCCAAGTCCTTTTTGCAATCTGTATGGCTAAGTTCTGTGTTATTTAACTGATAAGTACTAGGGTTATGGACACTCCCGAGCTTCAGAATCTTGCATTTATCTACATTGAACTGCATCTGCCACTTTTCTGACCAGGAATTGAGCTTGTCTAAATCCTCCTGAAGTTCTGTGACATCTATTTTTGAATCAATTATCCTACCTATCTTTGTGCCATCGACGAATTTGCTCATATCACTAGTAATTCCCTCATCAAGGTCATTGATATATATATTATAAACAACAATGGGCCCAAGACTGATCACTGTGGAATGCCACTTGTTACAGATCCCCACTCGGATTTAACCCCATTTAAGCATACTCTCTGCTTCCTATTGGTGAGCCATGACAGTACTTTTTCCCTAGTGCCGTGAGCTGCCACTTTTAACCGTCTCTGGTGCGGTACTCTATCAAAAGCCTTACTAAAATCTAAATGAACAATATCAAATTCTTTATCATGATCAATGGCCTCAAAAGCTTTACTGAAGAAGGTAAATAAATTAGTTAGGCAGGAACGGCCCCTCGTAAATCCATGCTGAGTATCATTAATCAAGCTATGCTTATCCAGATGGCTTCTTATAATATCAGCTATAATTGACTCTAGTAATTTGCCTACAATTGAGGTCAGGCTTACTGGGCGGTAATTTGATGGTAACGACTTGTCCCCTGCTTTAAAAATAGGAATTACATTAGCCATCTTCCACATATCAGACACTACTCCTGTTTGAAGAGAAATATTAAAAATATTAGTCAGTGGTTTACAAAGTTCCATTTTACACTCTTAAGAACCCTTGAAAAAAGTTCATCAGGGCCCGGGGATTTATTTTGCTTTAATCAGTTTATCTGTTTGATAACCATTTCGCTAGTGACTATGATATTGCATAATTTATCATCTTCAGGCCCACCATAAAGAAGGTTTTGCACACAGAACCTTCTTTAATTTCTCTCTCCAGCCTTCCTCTAACCTTATATGCCTTTCAAGTCATCTTTTTTGCTCCATCCTCTCTAAGTGTCCAAACCACCTCAACAATCCCTCCTCAGCCCCCTGGATAAATATTGTTAGTAACCCCACACCTTATCTCTAAGCTACTAATACAGCAATGTATATTTATTAAATCAAAATTGTTATTAAGTTTTGATTTTCACTTAGATTCCTGTTGTAAATTATATGTACAGTACATGGGAAGCAAAGTATTATTAATCTTTTATTTTGAGGGAAACTCCAAACCCTTAGGGGTTATATAGCACCTGGGAAATGGAAGGTAATCTTCTTTAATTCAAAGAAGGGAAGGGTACCTTCAGTACCTAGGATCAAGAACCCTTCACCAGGGCTGAAGTAATTCTGAAATCTTTGAACAGTGAAATCAAATACTGTGTCTTATTCATTTGTTCATTTTTCATTTTGATAGCTTGGCTAGATTATTTCCACCACTTTGATGATCATGCTCTGACATAACACTCACCTCGTCTTAATTTTTTTTCGAATTTAATGACTACAGTATTTTCAGGGGCTTCTAAAACTTCTGTAATGTTTTTTCTTATTTTTTTCAGCTTAGAACGTTGGTGGATAACTGCATAAATCCTGAACCAGACAATAGGCCAGATATTGTTCATGTGTATGGTGTTGCTCAAGAAATGCACAATCAAGCACAGTCACCAAGTTCTTGTGGCTCAGCAATGTCTGCTGCCCACATATCAAATGCAGAAGACAAGAGTATTGATGAGAGTAGACGTAGTTTAGAAGAGATTAAGCTTAAAGACTAGCAACGCGCAAACTGGCGTAGGTATGCACGGCGTGATGATAAAAATGAAAAGAACACTCCGGGTACATACAATGCTTGGAATGAAACCAATACATCTGTAGTTTCTCCTGTCTCAGACAAAGGTGGAAATTTCGATGCTAAGATCCTAGGTCCTGCCACTGGAACAAATACAATAGGTGAGGTATGGTCTCGTGCCCCTAAATTTCTTACTCCATCAGATTCTTATGAGAGCATCGGAAACAGTCGCAGTCGCAGTCGCAGACGAACTTCAAGCTCCTCAGATAAGTCAGAGAGTACAGGACAGCAGCGTCCTCCAATACGTACTCGCCTTCCCGGAAGTTCACGAGATGACCTCTCACTTATTTCTATTTCAAATGCCAGTGACATGAGGAATTCCTCATCACGTGAGATGTTGGTCACACCACCTCATGGAGCAGGGATGTACCCACCTAGGAACCGCTACAATGTCAAGCTCCCACCCCTCAGCAAGAGAGAATATTAGACCTTCTCAAGTATGTACACTGGGGTGTTTTATTTTTAGTGTCTTAGTACAACAATTCTGAGGTAATTGCCAAATTTTTTGCTTAAATTGTGCTGTTAGCTAAACATTGACAAAAAATTATGAGAAAGAAATATTCAAAATTTCAGCTTAGAATTGATTCACTTGAACCAGTGCCATTAGCAGAACTTTATCAGAAATTATTTGTGAAAAAATGTTTAATAGGAATCTAGCATTCTGCATTTTCTTAAACAAGACACTAAGTGATTTTACTGTTAACGTGCATACATATGCCAGTTGAGGTTAATGAAAGAATGAATGGAATTTCTCTACTGATATTCTGAGTGTCGAGTGGAGAATATTAGTTTTTTTTAGCTATACTGGGGAGTGAATGATTATGTGAAAGGAAGTTTGTAACTAAAGCACTTAACCACATTATTAGTTGTATGATGTGGATTTCTAACTGTCAATGATCGTCCATTTTTCTGTGATAAAATGGCTAGACCTTTCCATGTAAACTTCTTTGGCCTGTGTAAGTCTGCATATAATATTGGTTATATTTTTTGCTATGTAAGGGAGAGTAGAATACAGAGGTTTCAAAAAATATCTTTACATAAACAGGCACTACACAGATGAACACTCAGGTTATGAATGAATGTTCTTTGTGCTCATTCATCTTCCAAGCTCACTACATAACTGCTATCACTTGTAAAACATGCATCTTTGATTTGTTTTAGTACTGCCCTGATTTCTGAACATGGTAATCACATGAAGGTGTTATGGGCAAGCTAAAAGTTGCATATCTTCATGGTCATCTATTTCAGATACTGATTTTTTTTATGAAATTTTTAACACTAATATTACCTGTTATTCAAACAAAATGCTAAAGCAGTTTTTATAAATTAGGCTAATAGTCATAGGTAGCTAACAATATTATGAAAGTAGATTTGACAAAAAGTAGTACTCATGTTAGAACTATAAACTTATTTACAGAAGTATTTTAACCAGCTTTGCAAAATATAGGTACTGCATTTATATCTGTTCTGTCAAATTCTCATTGTGAATTAATTAGATAATAGTTTCCTTTGTGTAATTTAACTGCAATAATAAATATTTGGAACCACAGATATCATTCAGATTAATTGCAGTGTAATGTAGTTTGTCTATTATTTTATGAAAAAAAAAAGAGAAAAGGGTATAATAGAAAGAAAATTGAGCAACTAGGATAAATTTTTGTTAAAAATAAACTTTACAACTTTGTGAATATAGTTGGCCATTCCAGTCTTTCAAAGTTGGTCAGTTGTAACAGTTACACAGACCAGAATGTGTACAGCAAAGCACTAGATATTGCTCTCACATAAGTATGCCAGATATCCAGACCCCTAGCACTTAAAACCTACTTTACCCCTTCCCTCCAACTTCTTCTGGGATGACTCCTACTCCTCCTTTCCTCCACTTTAGATTTATTCACCTTCCTATTCATCCTATTTTGCTCCATCCTTTCTTACTGTCCTAAGCACCTCAGCAGCCCCTCCTCAGGCCTCTGAATAATATTTTTGGTAACCCCACATCGTCCAAATTCTCTATAGATATTAACACCACACATTGCCCTCAAACATTATATCTCCACTTCTTCCTCGCTACATTGTTTAAATCCATGCTTCACACCCACATAAATGTTGGTACCACTCTACTTCTGTACATTCCCAAATTTTGCCATGGACAGAGTTCAGTGTATGCAATATATAGTATTACATTGGAAAATAATAGTGTTTCTATTTGTTTATATGTAAAGAGTGTGTTGTCATGTGTGATGTGAAGGAAAGGAGAGAAAGGGAGGCAGTTTTGCTGCTGCCTGTGTCTACACTACTGTCACCACAGTCCTCTCACACTTAACCACAGTAATAAGGTTGTTGAAGGTATATGTACAGAGTATTGTATGTAATAAGATGAGAAAGGGTGGCAGTGGTTAGGAGTAGTTGTGTTTTTGTTGCTAGTGCCATGTTGTGCTACATATGAGGGGAGGGAGGGGAAGAAAGAGAGGGACACTGTTTATAAATTATTTAAATCAGATTTGGAATAATATGATTGTAAGTAGAAGTAGCAAGGTATACCTGGTATCCCGCATGTTTACAAGACAGAAAAAAAGAAAGACATCAACACTTGTACCATTATATAAAACAAATATAGGTTTCCATTTCACACTTACATGGCAGGACGGTAGTACCTCCTTGGATGGTTGCTGTCTTATTATTATTATTATTATCACACTGGCCGATTCCCACCAAGGCAGGGTGGCCCGAAAAAGAAAAACTTTCACCATCATTCACTCCATCACTGTCTTGCCAGAAGGGTGCTTTACACTACAGTATTTAAACTGCAACATTAACACCCCTCCTTCAGAGTGCAGGCACTGTACTTCCCATCTCCAGAACTCAAGTCCGGCCTGCCGGTTTCCCTGAACCCCTTCATAAATGTTACTTTGCTCACACTCCAACAGCACGTCAAGTATTAAAAACCATTTGTCTCCATTCACTCCTATCAAACACGCTCACGCATGCCTGCTGGAAGTCCAAGCCCCTCGCACACAAAACCTCCTTCTTTACCCCCTCTCTCCAACCTTTCCTAGGCCGACCCCTACCCCGCCTTCCTTCCACTACAGACTGATACACTCTTGAAGTCATTCTGTTTCGCTCCATTCTCTCTACATGTCCGAACCACCTCAACAACCCTTCCTCAGCCCTCTGGACAACAGTTTTGGTAATCCCGCACCTCCTCCTAACTTCCAAACTACGAATTCTCTGCATTATATTCACACCACACATTGCTGTCTACCTACATGAATTATATTTATCATAATAATAGAAGTACAGCAGAACTTCAGCTTACGAACTTAATCCGTTCTGTGACCTTGTTCGTATCCTGATTTGTTCATATGCTGAGTCAGTTTTCCTCATTTAAATTAACTGAAATGCAATTAATCCATTCCAGCCTCTCATGAGACATGACAGAATAAGGCTAATATCAGCTCTATGGCTTATTTATCTATCATAATTCATCTAATATGACATAAACAATATTAATAACAGAAACATGATATATACTCTAGAATGAATAAAATAGGCCATATGGTGAATGTTGGCAATGCTGGCAACATCTGCCATTTACACTCCCACTCTAATATCTTTCCAGTCCATAACCCCACACCTAGCTTGTGTTTATCTATGATTAGTGGTGAGGTTGTTACATATGTAACCTCGGGTATGGCCAAGACAGATGTATATATAGGTGAAGATGTGATCAGTGGTGGTGGTGGCGAGGTACCTCACTCTCTGCTGCTGCCTTCTTTATTTCTCTAGCTTTTTTCATAGTTTCTAATTGCTTCCTGATCATACGCTAGTACAGTGGACCCCTGCCTAATGATATTATTTCAATCCAGAAGTCTGTTTGGGTGCCGTTGTAGACCGAATTTGTTCCCATAAGGAATATTGTGAATTAGATTAGTCCATTTCAGACCCCCAAAAATACACCTACAAAAGCACTTACAAAAATACACTTACATAATTGGTCGAGTTGGGAGCTGATCGTTAGGTGGGGGTCCACTGTATTGTCTCTTTGGGTAGGCATTGTGTAAGAAATTTGTGCAATATAAGACAAAATTACGCAGTCACTCAGGATGGTACACCTCCTCTTCCTTTTGACCCAGAGAGTTACTAATTTGTATTTTGAAGCATTTGGTACAAAAATATGAAAAAAAATTACGAAAAATGTCTGAAAATGACATATTATTATTATTATTATTCTAGATAGTAGGCTGGAAGACAGCAACCACCCAGGGAGGTACTACCGTCCTGCCAAGTGAGTGTAAAACGAAAGCCTGTAATTGTTTTACATGATGGTAGGATTGCTGGTGTCCATTTTTCTGTCTCATGAACATGCAAGGTTTCAGGTACATCTTGCTACTTCTACTTGCACTTAGGTCACACTACACATACATGTACAAGCATATATATATATATATATACATACCCCTTTGGGTTTTCTTCTATTTTCTTTCCAGTTCTTGTTTCCACTTTCCTCTTATCTCCATGGGGAAGTGGAACAGAATTCTTCCTCCGTAAGCCATGCGCGTCGTAAGAGGCGACTAAAATGCCGGGAGCAAGGGGCTAGTAACCCCTTCTCCTGTATATATTACTAAATGTAAAAGGAGAAACTTTCGTTTTTCCATTTGGGCCACCCCGCCTCGGTGGGATACGGCCAGTGTGTTGAAAGAAAGAAAGATTATTATTATTATTATTATTATTATTATTGTTATTTGTAGACAGCAACTGCCCAGGGAGGTACTACCGTCCTGCCAAGTGAGTGTAAAATGGAAGCCTGTAATTGTTTTACGCGATGGTAGGATTGCTGGTGTCTTTTTTTTTTTCTGTCTCATACACATGCAAGATTTCAGGTATGTCTTGCTACTTCTAGTTACACTTAGGTCACACTACATATTACAAAAACACCAAATGGCCTTCCATTAATGTTGTAATATAAGAGTTCTGGATACAAAATAAACATTAAGATAAATTATCTTTAATATTATATAAAAACAATCTTTGGTCTAGAGGTATTCTGTAAATATTGATGTCTGATAATATACACATATACATGTTACAATAATAAATTATAATTAGCATCTTTGTACAACAAATCCTAAAATAATAAATTATAATTCATGACCCTACCACACACAGGGTACAACTTTCTGACACTACTGTGTCACTATACATATATATGCTAAAATAATAAATTATAAGTAACATCTTTGTACATATATATAAATTCTACAATAATAAGTTGTAATTAATTCATCTCGGTAACACCTGCTTAGCGTCTTTCTTCTCAGAGGCCAGCCTGTCGACACTATTCAGTGTCACACTACAATCCTATCTTCTTTAGTGTCACATGACACCCTCATCTCTCAGTGTTCCACTATGATCCTATTATCTTACTTCAGTGTTACACTCCATCATACTTCCATCAGTGTCACACTACGATCCCAGCCCATTTCAGTGTCACACTCCAACCTTATCTTCATACAGTGCCACACTACAGCGTCAGCATGGCTTGGCCCACAGTTGACTAGAGTTGGTGGTGAGTCCGTAGACATCACCAATTACTGAGTAAGGAGATTTCTTCTTGAAGAGAGGCCATTCCAGTGACACTACGACCCTATCTTACTTCAGTGTCACACTACGGTCCCAGCCCTTTTCAGTGTCACACGGGAACAGGCCATATGTATACCGTGACGGTCAAGTGAATACTCTCTAAGGCCAGTAGATGTACACCGTAAGGTGGTCTGGTGAGTACTGTCTACTGCCTCTAAGACCAGTTGATATACACCGTAAGGTGGTCTGGTGAATACTGCTTGCAGAACACACTATGTTGCGAGTTCACTGAATGCGGCCGTCAAGTAACTGAGGCCATCAGACTCACTGAGCTGCGGTGAGCGCTTCTTCTAAAGCCAGTAGAAGCCTGTAGATATATACCATAAGATAGTCAGATGAATACTCTCTACTGCCAGTAGATGTATACCGTAAGGTGTTCTGGTAAATACTGCTTCTAAGGCCGGCTCAGCAGTCCCCACATTGGGTTTGATGACGTACCCTTGGTACTGCCGGCCGGCAGGTTAACAATTTAACCGCTAGTTTGGCAGGAGGCCGCCACACTACACATACATGTACAAGCATATATATACACACCCCTCTGGGTTTTCTTCTATTTTCTTTGTAGTTCTTGTTCTTGTTTATTTCCTCTTACCTCCATGGGGAAAGGGAACACAATTCTTCCTCCGTAAGCCATGCGTGTTGTAAGAGGCAACTAAAATGCCGGGAGCAAGGGGCTAGTAACCCCCTTTCCTGTATATATTACTAAATGTAAAAGGAGAAACTTTCGTTTTTCCTTTTGGGCCACCCCACCTTGGTGGGATACGGCCGGTGTGTTGAAAGAAGTAAGAATAATAATAATAATAATAATAATTCTTTCAACAAACTGGCCGCATCCCACCGAGGCAGGGTGGCCCAAAAAGAAAAACGAAAATTTCTCTTTTAAAATTTAGTAATTTATACAGGAGAAGGGGTTACTAGCCCCTTGCTCCTGGCATTTTAGTTGCCTCTTACAACACACATGGCTTACGGAGGAAGAATTCTATTCCACTTCCCCATGGAGATAAGAGGAAATAAACAACAACAAGAACTAGAAAGAAAATAGAAGAAAACCCAGAGGGGTGTGTATATATATGCTTGCACATGCATGTGTAGTGTGACCTAAGTGTAAGTAGAAGTAGCAAGACATACCTGAAATCTTGCATGTTTATGAGCCAGAAAAAAGACACCAGCAATCCTACCATCATGTAAAACAATTACAGGCTTTCACTTTACACTCACTTGGCAGGACAGTAGTACCTCCCTGGGTGGTTGCTGATAATAATAATTTTTTTTTTTTTTTTTTTCAACAAGTCGGTCGTCTCCCACCGAGGCAGGGTGACCCAAAAAAGGAAAGAAAATCCCCAAAAAGAAAAATACTTTCATCATCATTCAACACTTTCACCACACTCACACATTATCACTGCTTTTGCAGAGGTGCTCAGAATATAACAGCTTAGAAGCATATATACGTATAGAGATACACAACATATCCCTCCAAACTGCCAATATCCCAAACCCCTCCTTTAAAGTGCAGGCATTGTACTTCCCATTTCCAGGACTCAAGTCCGACTATATGAAAATAACCGGTTTCCCTGAATCCCTTCACTAAATATTACCCTGCTCACACTCCAACAGATCGTCAGGTCCCAAGTATCATTCGTCTCCATTCACTCCTATCTAACACGCTCATGCACGCTTGCTGGAAGTCCAAGCCCCTCACCCACAAAACCACCCAGGGAGGTACTACCGTCCTGCCAAGTGAGTGTAAAACAAAAGCCTGTAATTGTTTTACATGATGGTAGGATTGCTGGTGTCTTTTGTCTGTCTCATAAATATGCAAGATTACAGGCATGTCTTGCTACTTCTACTTACACTTAGGTCACACTACACATACATGTACACGTTTATTTATACACACTCATCTGAGTTTTCTTTGATTTTATCTTAATAGTTCTTGGTCTTATTACTTTTCCTTTTATATCCATGGGGAAGTGGAATAAGAATCTTTCCTCCGTAAGCCATGCGTGTTGTAAAAGTCAACTAAAATGCCGGGAACAATGGGCTAGTAACCCCTTTTCCTGTAAAGATTACTAAAAAGAATAAGAAGAAGAAAAATAATAATAATTATTATTATTAATTTAGGGAACTGGAGCACAGATCCAATTCCCTAGATCAAGGGCCCTTCACCAAGGAACCTTCTTTGAGGGAGAAGGACGTATCCTGAAATTACGTTTGTATCCAGAAGCAAAAAATCGACCAAACGACGGTTCATATCCTGAAAAGTTCGCATGGTAGGGCGTTTGTAAGCTGAGGTTCCACTGTACTGTAAAAGTTTTAAAAATTCAGTCCTCCCAAAAGATAAATGTATTATCTGTGCAACGTTTAAAATTTAACTGTTTTTTCACCATTACATTAAATATTGATACCATGTGTCAGTCATATTTTTATATCAAGTTACGGAAAGGCTTTACTCAACAGTGAAATGATGTCAGTTTTTAAAACTAATTTTGGGCAGTTTTAATGAGTCCATCATCTTAATTACCATCAGTTTATCATGTTGGCTAAGTGTCCCAAGTGTGTGACTGTGACACTGAAATGAAAACATGATTATTTGATTGTTTTAATGTGTGCTCGGTGAGTCTCTGTAATGTAACTAAACCTACCTGAACATAACCTAAATACTGTAATTCAGATAGAGACATTGGCTTAAAATCATGTGAGAATGTGATAGTTGCCATAGGAGGACAGGTTGTTAAAAACATAATTTTGTTAATGTAAATGAATGAACATATATTTGCATAGAGAACTTACAATACACACACACACAAAAAAAAGATTGGCACTTGGTTGAGACACAACTGTTGTCTTATCACCTTTGGACAGCAGAAAATTTTATTTTAAGGCTTTTATAAGCTAAGTGATCAATTAAACCACAGTACATATTTGCTATGAGTCCCAGTGCTGTATTATTTTGCTTTACACAAATAACCTGCACATAGGAGAATGAAACTTATGATTGCTTTTTGATCTGACTTAGACCATTAAGTAGTCCAAGTCAGACCAAATAGCATCATCATAAGTTTCATTCTCCTATGTGTGGGTTATTTGTTTATTGTTCCTGTCCCGTTATTGTGCCTTTTTATTCTTCATTGTTTTGCTAGTTTTGTAACACTACCCATGCACTTTTTTTTAATCAGTTCAAGAATTTCTGTTGATAATATCTAGTTCTCCTTAACATTATTAGATTTATAATTGTTGCTCTTAAACATTTTTAGTTGAAAGTAAAGTTTTGAAATAAAGAAATTTTCATCTGCAGAGAACTTTGTACTAATATATGAAGGGAAAAATAAACATGAACAAGAATGTGGTTGCCTCCGAGAACAAAATGTTTCACATTATATTTATTTTTTTATTTTGAAATATAAAGTTGTTTTTTATGATAATCAGAAACTAGAATGCAATAACAGAAATCTAATCGAGATATTGCTCATGAATCCAGATACCCACCCACCTAATTTGGATGCACTTTCATGGGCATACTGTATGGTACGTACAAAAAAAATATATACAGTAGAACCCCCATATCCACTGATTCAGCATTTGTGGTTTCAGTTATCCACTGTTTACTGTGGCCCAAAATTACTTCTTAATTTTCCATAATAATGGCCCCAAAGTGCAAAAGTAGAAAGCTGGCAGTTCTTCAAATCCTGAGAGAAGGAGTGAAGTTCTTCCCATCGGTGAAAAAGTGATAACTCTCCACTTATTGTGCATAATTTATCAATTAACCCCTTGACTGTCACAACTCCAAATCCTGAGGCGTCTTCTGGTGTCACAAAATTTCTGAAAAAAAAAAAAAAAAAATTCTTATGAAATGATAGAGAATCTTTTCCTGATTGTAATGACACCAAAAGAACGAAATTTGATGGAAACTGACAGAATTACGCTCTCGCGAAGTTAGTGACCTCGGCGATTTCGCCCACTTTGAGCCCTATTTTCAGCTAATTCCCTTGTTCCAATCAACCAAACTCATAGCTATTTCGTTAGAACTCCATTTTTTCTGTCGATTGAGTACAAGAAACTGCCCATTTACCGATGTCAACTACCCAATAACGTGGTCAGAAATTTGCAATTTGGCCAATTTCACGAAAATTAAAAAATATGACAGTTTCAAAATAGGGTCCAGAATGAATAATGCAGACATTCCTGGCTCTAAAATAACATTTTTTTGGTTCATCAGTCACGTCTCCAGGCCCTTCTGATATTACTCTTGCTTTCTATTTTGAATTTTTATTCAAACAAAAAATAGAAGATTTACTGTTATGCAGACTACTGCAATATTGTAATAATTGTATAAATAATGTCAACTCATTCATGACTGCATATTAGAATGGCTACTTGGACATTTATTGGAAAATGACATCATTTGTTTATTTTTGAACATCAGCAAAAATCAAACATTTCCCCTACTTTGAGCTCCATTTCAAGGTTCTTTTCATAGTAAAACCAATCATAATCATCTCTATTTCTATAATATGTTTTCCATTCTATCAACTGAGACCAAGAAAACAAGAATACATCCATAAATACTATACGAAAATAGAGCACAAATTCGGCATTTTAATTAAAAAAAATGGTCGGAGTTTTTTTTTCTCATGCACTGCGTGCTGCAGGATTTTTTTATATGGTACACACTGACCATGCAGACCCATTCTCTCACATGTGGGCCTACCAGATTTTTCCTGCTTGATTTGAAGCCGCTAGAATTTATGAGTAAGTATATATACGTCAAACACTGTGGCTTGTACGACCGAAACAGTCAGAGGGTTAAACTTTTTTAATGGGTATATATAGGTCTTATATACAGTAGGGTCCTGCTTTACACTGTTTCGCTGTACAGCATTTCGCTAATGCAGACATTTTGTATTATGACCAAAACTCGCTATACGGCTCCCCCATCCCAAGTGTTTTTAAAAGTTATTTTATATTTTATATATACAGTGGACCTCCGCCTTACGATGGCATCATGTTATGTTAAATCCGCCATACGATACATTTTAACGCAAAAATTTTGCCTCGCCTCACGCGATTCGTCCAGGACGCATCCCCGGCATGGCCTCAGCTGCTCCGTGCATGCCACTGTTTACAAGCCAGCCAGTGCGGTTGCATCCATGCATACATTCGGTACATTTCATATTATCACAGTGTTTTTAGTGATTGTACCTGGAAAATAAGTCACCATGGGCCCCAAGAAAGCTTCTAGTGCCAACCCTGTGGCAAAAAGGGTGAAAAATTACCATGGAAATGAAGAAAGAGACAATTGCTAAGTACGAAAGTGGAGTGCATGTCTTGGAGCTGGCCAGGTTGTATACCAAACCCCAATTAACCATTGCTACTCTTGTGGCCAACAAAACGGCAATCAAGGAAGCTGTAAGTGTCATGTATTGTATTCTTAGTAGAGTATTATATTTGTACATGTCTTCTTAAGTTTGTGTGTATTAAAATTAATATTTCATGTGGTAAAAAATTTTTTTTCATACTTTGTGGTGTCTTGCACAGATTAATTTGATTTCCATTATTTCTTGTGGGGAAAGTTAATTTGCCGTATGATAATTTCATCTTACGATGAGCTCTCATGAACAGATTAATATCGTAAGGCGGGGGTCCACTGTGCTCTGATAATTATACTTATGTATACCTGTACCAAAATAAACTTACACACTGTGCTGGCATGCAGGTACACATTAAAATCAGTAAGAGTGTCTTATGTCTCAAGACGCCATATTAGTAATGATAATAATACTAGATAATAATCACTGATTCTCATTAAATGTTGTATATTACGTTAATATACACATTTTCATTAATCCATCTACAATATTTTTTTTAAATTGTATAATAAACACGATACATAACATATAAAGATGATAAATACACCCCACAGTAGAATAAATTAACATAAATATAAGATACAGTAGCCAGATGACTTGTGCAAGTGATGGCAAGAATAATGTTTTCTCTAGTCCAACATAAGAGTAAATGTGTTACTGTAGAAAAATATTCCTTTTGTATGCCTTCACTCAGAGTGCTATTTCTTCTAAAAATGGCGTTACATGAGAATGGGAGTGTCCCTCTTTATTTATTCTACCGTATCAACGTTAGAGACAACTTGTACACAATGTAACTTGTACACAAACCAGACGTGTTTGTCTGGTTTGTTTACAAAACTCTCGTATGCCTGGTTTATTTACATAACTCCGTGCCTGTCCTCTCTCATGTACTCATTCTCTTTTTCTCTCATTCGTTTTATCTCCTTTACTCACCTTTGACCCTACATTAAGAATACAAATATTTTTAGGTAAGTAATGAGTGAACTGTATATGCATTTTATCGCTCTGGGATGCTTAAATGTCATAGAATATTACGTGTGGGTGGGGTGGCCTGGTATGGTAGCCCGGCTGGCTACCATACATACTACACTTGATTTCTTACAATAAGTACTACTAATCTCACCCTAGATTCAGACTACAAATATTTTAAGGTAAGTAATGAGTGTACTATATGTGTATTTTACCTTTTTATTGTTCTTTTAATGCCTAGTTCTATTGCTAACTTAACATATGTTAGTGTAAACTTTTTTTTTTTTTCAACAAGTCAGCCGTCTCCCACCGAGGCAGGGTGACCCAAAAAAAGAAAGAAAATCCCCAAAAAGAAAATACTTTCATCATCATTCAACACTTTCACCTCACTCACACATAATCACTGGTGCTCAGAACACAACAGTTTAGAAGCATATACGTATAAAGATACACAACATATCCCTCCAAACTGCCAATATCCTAAACCCCTCCTTTAGAGTGCAGGCATTGTACTTCCCATTTCCAGGACTCAAGTCCGGCTATATAAAAATAACTGGTTTCCCCGAATCCCTTCACTAAATATTACCCTGCTCACACTCCAACAGACTGTCAGGTCCCAAATACCATTCGTCTTCATTCACACCTATCGAACACGCTCATGCACGCCTGCTGGAAGTCCAAGCCCCTCACCCAAAAAAACCTCCCTTACCCCTTCCTTCCAACCTTTTTGAGGATGACCCCTACCCTGCCTTCCTTCTCCTAAAGATTTAAATGCTCTCCATGTCATTCTTCTTTGATCCATTCTCTCTAAATTACCAAACCACCTCAACAACCCCTCTTCAGCCCTCTAACTAATACTTCTATTAACTCCACACCTTCTCCTAATTTCCACACTCTGAATTTTCTGCATAATATTTACACCGCACATTGCCCTTAGACAGGACATCTCCACTGCCTCCAACCGCCTCCTCACTGCTACATTCACAACCCAAGCTTCACACCCATATAAGAGTGTTGGTACTACTATACTTTCATACATTCCCTTCTTTGCCTCCATAGATAATGTTTTTTGACTCCACATATACCTCAACGCACCACTCACCTTTTTTCCCTCATCAATTCTATGATTAACCTCATCCTTCATAAATCCATCCGCAGACACGTCAACTCCCAAGTAGTATCTGAAAACATTCACTTCTTCCATACTCCTCCTCCCCAATTTGATATCCAATTTTTCTTTATCTAAATCATTTGATACCCTCATCACCTTACTTTTTTCTATGTTCACTTTCAACTTTCTACCTATTTATATGCATTTACGAGTGGAAAAAAAGGGTGTTCCGCTTTACGGCGGTAGCCTGGAATCTAACCTGCCGTATAAATGGGGCCCTACTGTATAGGGTTTGCTACTATCCACGTTTTCAGTATCCATGTTAGGTCCCTGGAACAGATCCCCCATGGATACAAGGCCCTACTGTATATTATATATTTTTTTCCATACAATACAATTTTTATTTTTTTTTTTTTATTATCACACCGGCCGATTCCCACCAAGGCAGGGTGGCCCGAAAAAGAAAAACTTTCACCATCATTCACTCCATCACTGTCTTGCCAGAAGGGTGCTTTACACTACAGTTTTTAAACTGCAACATTAACACCCGTCCTTCAGAGTGCAGGCACTGTACTTCCCATCTCCAGGACTCAAGTCCGGCCTGCCGGTTTCCCTGAATCCCTTCATAAATGTTACTTTGCTCACACTCCAACAGCACGTCAAGTATTAAAAACCATTTGTCTCCATTCACTCCTATCAAACACGCTCACGCATGCCTGCTGGAAGTCCAAGCCCCTCGCACACAAAACCTCCTTTACCCCCTCCCTCCAACCCTTCCTAGGCCGACCCCTACCCCTCCTTCCTTCCACTACAGACTGATACACTCTTGAAGTCATTCTGTTTCGCTCCATTCTCTCTACATGTCCGAACCACCTCAACAACCCTTCCTCAGCCCTCTGGACAACAGTTTTGGTAATCCCGCACCTCCTCCTAACTTCCAAACTACGAATTCTCTGCATTATATTCACACCACACATTGCCCTCAGACATGACATCTCCACTGCCTCCAGCCTTCTCCTCGCTGCAACATTCATCACCCACGCTTCACACCCATATAAGAGCGTTGGTAAAACTATACTCTCATACATTCCCCTCTTTGCCTCCAAGGACAAAGTTCTTTGTCTCCACAGACTCCTAAGTGCACCACTCACTCTTTTTCCCTCATCAATTCTATGATTCACCTCATCTTTCATAGACCCATCCGCTGACACGTCCACTCCCAAATATCTGAATACGTTCACCTCCTCCATACTCTCTCCCTCCAATCTGATATTCAATCTTTCATCACCTAATCTTTTTGTTATCCTCATAACCTTACTCTTTCCTGTATTCACCTTTAATTTTCTTCTTTTGCACACCCTACCAAATTCATCCACCAATCTCTGCAACTTCTCTTCAGAATCTCCCAAGAGCACAGTGTCATCAGCAAAGAGCAGCTGTGACAACTCCCACTTTGTGTGTGATTCTTTATCTTTTAACTCCACGCCTCTTGCCAAGACCCTCGCATTTACTTCTCTTACAACCCCATCTATAAATATATTAAACAACCACGGTGACATCACACATCCTTGTCTAAGGCCTACTTTTACTGGGAAAAAATTTCCCTCTTTCCTACATACTCTAACTTGAGCCTCACTATCCTCGTAAAAACTCTTCACTGCTTTCAGTAACCTACCTCCTACACCATACACTTGCAACATCTGCCACATTGCCCCCCTATCCACCCTGTCATACGCCTTTTCCAAATCCATAAATGCCACAAAGACCTCTTTAGCCTTATCTAAATACTGTTCACTTATATGTTTCACTGTAAACACCTGGTCCACACACCCCCTACCTTTCCTAAAGCCTCCCTACAATATGTCCATGAAAATGCATCTAAAGTAGGTGGGTGGGTATCTGGATTCATGAGCGATATCTCTATTAGACTTTTTTTCTATTGCATTCTAGTTTCCAATTCATCAGGATTTACTGTGTTTAATCAGTTATCCCTACAAATTTATGAGTTTCCTTATTTGTAGGTTTTGATTATTCAGAGTTTTTACTGATGATTAATATGTGAATACTACTGATTATACAACAGCTTTTTGACAGTGTACATTCAGTGTACTAACCATACATTTCATTGGTATATTACTCAAAAAAATGATATGTTACAGAGATATGGTCTCTGCTACAAAATAAACCCATATGTGAAACAAAATTTGTATTTTTGTATTCACAGTTTTTAGTTTTTGTGGAGCCTCTAAAAACATAACCTTTATGAATTTATAGCATTGACGGTATTTTGATGCCTCTGGGCAGTAAAATCTTAAATGCAGCCTTCACCAAGGACTTTCTATATTTAGGCCAGTATATATGTACAAATATATGTATAACTAATTTAATACTACTACACTCAGTAGCACTGTATATGGTCATAAATATATTGTGTAACTGGGTTTTTTGTTTTGTTTTTTGTATTGTAAATAAGATCCAAATTCCACAATGAGGTCACAAATTGGAGCTAAATCTTTAGAAAAAATTGCAGTCTGTGCTGAACCATCATCAAATCAACACTGGTCCAGAATAGACTGAAATGCCATGAAAAGATTTATCTTCCATTTGTGAGTTAGGTGTGAATTGTTCCAGCTACTATATTGTAATTATTTTCTTCAAATCCAAGTTTATACTTGTATATGTTCTACTTTACAGGACTCTTGACCTGTCCGTCCATTCTCCTTCCTTTCATCTTTTCATTGAATGTACATAGGAAGGAAACTCCATCTTGAATTAAAAGTTTTTTATGAAGATTGTAGAGCTGAACAAAATTTAAGCATTTAATAAGTGAATATTACATGTAATGTATTTAAAGGCATTAAATTTTTGACAGTGATTTTTGCTGTTTTTGTTCTTCCTAGATTATAATGTCTTAAGGGATTATTTAGAAACTCGCTTAAAAAAAAAGGTGAGCACACACTTGCGGATATATATATTAGAAAATAATATTTTGATCCAGGGACCTTGACCATTTAGAAACTATCAGTTCTTCTTGGAATATGTTTTGTTTTTGTTGAGCTGAAAGCCATCCAAGAAATATGGTTATATCGTTAAAGAATATAAAGCTTAAAAAGACAAATAGTTGTTTAAAACTACATTCTCCTCTTTACTGAAGAATGTGCAGCAAATATGCACTACCCAATGAAGCTCAAAAATTTACCCTCTTCAAGGGGGTCTCTTTGGCACAGTGAAGAGACATGTGGTCTGAGGGATTAGACCTTTTGGTCTCCTTTCTCAGGCCAAACCTAATTACCCCTCAATCCCCCTTCCCTATCTCATCCTTCCTGTCATCCCTTTCCCATTTCCTCATCTCCCCATCCTTCAACTTTCCCTTTCCTCTTTCTGCCTTTGAGGTTGTTCCCTTAGGTTTTGTAGTTCCTAGACCTGAGAAGGGGTTCTGGGGTCCATCTCCTTCTGTTGAGGTCGACAGTGGTAGTGTAGTTTGCCATGGAATCTAGATCATTTAGAGATCCCGATCCCTCTCTGGTCTGCCAGGTGAGGGGCAGACTTTGGGTGTCTTTCAGGTGATGGGTGTATCTCTGGAGGCTGCCCGTTAGATTCCAGGAGGTGGTGGCTTTGTGGTGGGTTTCTGACTGCCCTCCCTTTTGTCCACCGAGGTGGCTCGGTAGATGTGAAGTTGCTATCCAGGATTGCTGGTTTACTGGCCGGAAGGGCAGGATATGGCATGGGTTCCATGCCGCATCTGCACTACCGGCTGTGCTGAGGTTGTCCTCTTGGGCAGGGAAGGGAAGACTTGCAGTCTTTTTCCCTGGAAGCTGCCCCTCCATGAACCTACCCTTTTTCTTTTTTTTCTTATAAACAAAAGAAAAGAGAGACTTAACCATGGAGCCCCAATTCCATTAACCTCCTCCTCCTTGGCCCCTTCCTGTAGCAGCACCCTCTGACGACCCTGCCTTGTTATTGGACCATTCTTTGGACCTTTCTACTGCTCCTGTATCTTCTGCGGATGATATTTTGTCCCACGCTCCTGGTACAGAGGCTCAGCCTGACTCCTTTGACATCTCTGGCCTCCGTACATCTTTGACTATACTTCCGGCTTCTCCCTTTACAGTGTGACGGTTTTCGGATCGCGTGCCTGTCTCAAAACTGGCCACCTCCGGTCCTGTATCTAAACGAACAAGACCTTCTGATGACACTATTTCGACTGCCTCTCATTCTACCCAGAAAAGACCAACACAACAATCACTTTCTTTATATACTACTCATCATAGTACACAATGGACGAAGTTTTTTCACTCTACAACTGACGTCTTTAGAATATCTTTCTGATCATAGTATCAGCAAGGCTCTCCTACACCACATTAGTCATAATATTTCATCTCATGCTCTCAAGAGTGGTGAATGCATCATCACAGTACAGAATGCTAGCCAAGCCCACGATCTATCTCTTCTTACAACCATAGATGCCATTCCTCCTGTAACACTTATAAAACATCGTATTCTCAATTCTTGTAGTGGTACTGTCATTCTGCCTCATACCATTGCTCAATGTAATTTCCAGACATGTGGTGATGACATTCTGGAACAGCTTGAGCTCCAAGCCCTCCCAATCCTTAAAGTAGACACATATGTATTGCCTGCCTGTGGGTGGAGATGCTACCCCTGCAATGTAGCTCACTTAACTTTTGACTGCCGTGAACTTCCATCATCGGTTTACATTGTGGAACACTATTTACAAGTCTGGCAGGTGATCCCTACACCACAACAGTGTAAAAATTGCAAGCATTTTGGCTATCCAGAAAAATATTGCAGGTCCATGGCTGAATGCCCAGTCTGTGTGGCCGATGACCATACCAAAACATCTAGTAGTCTACCTCCCTCCTGCCTTAATTGTCATGAAGCTCATCTAATCTATTCTTGTCTCAAAGAGACAGAAGGCTTTACTCATGCCATGGCAGTCTCTCATCTGCGCCTCCAGAAGAGGCTTTCCCGTATTTCTTATTTTTGAGTTACTAAGAGACCTCCAACCTCTGGGGTCTCAATTCCTGTGGTCTTCCCTTCGGTCACTCCTTCCACAGTCACCTCTGTATCTAACTCTTTTGCAGTCCTGGACTCCAAGGCCCATACCTTGTCACCTCCTAATGTTCTCCAATCTTCATATCACATGCAAGCTTCTGTGTCTACAAGACCTTGCACAACAGCTCCTTCCCCTCGCCTCTCTACTTCTTTAAAGTCTAACAAATCCCCGAAGGGTAAATCTCTTTTATTTTCAATCTCAGTACCTGGATGTTTACCTCTTACTCATTCTGTTGTGAGTGTGGAGGTCCATCTTCTCCCTTGTACAGTACCTTCCTCTCCTGTCCCCTCCCAAGCTCCTCCGTTTACTTCTAACCTCTCCTCCCTGATCTTTACTCACCCTTCTCCTGTCTTAATTGTCGTCCCACATATAACGCCCATGTCCTCTGAAACAGTTGAAGCTATCTCTGACTATACTGCAGAGACTAAACCATTGATGGACACCAATCTACTTCCTGTCGCTCCTCTTCACTCTTCTCCATCTGCACAACTCCTTTCTTTGCAGTATTCCAACCCTTTGCTGTACGTTCGTTTTCTGCTGCCTCCACATGTGGACTTTTCTAACCCTTTTAGTCCATAGATACCTCTACCTTCCGAGCTCTTTTATCCTTCTCCTCGCAAATCATGACATATTTAGAGTGGAATATCCAAGGCCTCAGAGGTAACTGGGGTGAGTTTCAGGTGTTGCTCTCCCAGTTTTTCCCTGTTTGTGTTTGTTTACAAGAACCCAAATTATGCTCTGTTGTTACCCATCCCATCTCGAGCTATGTTTTATTATATTCACCCCTCAAGGGAAGTTCCTTGATGCTGGTGAGGGTATTTTGATCTAGGGAATTGGATATGTGCTCCAGTTCGCTGAATTGAGCCTGAATACCTTCTTTCTCCGTCCCCACAGGTGCTGTGTAATCCCTGCAGGTTTAGCGCTCCCCCATGATTATAATAATAATTTATTATATTTATCAGATCCTTTTCCCGATGGAACCTTTAATGAAAGTGCACTTCTTACGCACACCAGTATTCAATACCATTAGCTGTGTGTTCATACTTTGCTGCATTGCACTGCAGCTCACATCCACTTGAATAAGTGGTATACAATCTGTTCTTTGTATCTCCCTCTCTGTTACTTGGTGATTTTAATGGTCAGCATTTCCTCTTGGGGGAAAGGGGGATCCCATTGTGACTTGCAGCATTCAGTTGGAGGCTTTTCTCACTTCTCTTTCCCTCCATGTTTCAAATGCAGGTACTCCCACCCATTTCCTTGTACTCAATCTCTCTCTTTTGTGTTAATCTCTCGGTTTGCTTTTCTTCAGTAGCACTAGATTTTACCTGGTCTATCCTCCTGTGCATTCATGACAGCGATCATTTTCCAATCATCCTTACTTCACATTTATATTCCCCACCTCCTCGCAGCCCACGCTGGCAGTCTGACCAAGCGAACTGGGACCTTCACTCGCTTCAAACTGATTTTAGTGAGAATCCTTCGTCATCCTCCATTGATGAGCTGTTACACCTCTTCTCGACCCCAGTTTTAGCCACAGCTTACATTCTATACCCCAAACATCGGGCAAGCATTCTCAGAGGTGTGTGCCTTGGTGGTCTCCTGCTTGTACTCGGGTAATACATTTGAAACGCGCTGCATGCAGCACATATCGGTACAATAGACCACAGAGCGACTCCCTGATTTAAAGTAGAAGAGAGCTGTCGCCCGCTGTGTCATCTGTGAAGCTAAACACATTTGCTATAAAAATAATAATAATATCCTTATTTCTACAAGTACAGCTAGGTATACAGGCCTAGCTGACATCAATGACATACTACTATATAGAAAGCCACTGTTATGCAGAGCAGTTAAGGCAAATAGGTCAGTTTTGTGCCAGGATGCGACCCACACCAGTCGACTAACAATCCCAAGTACCCATTTTACTGATGGGTGAACATAGACAACCGGTGTGAAGAAACATGCCTAATGTTTCTACCCTCGTCGGGAATCGAACCCGGACATTGTGTAGTATTAACAGGAGAGACTATGTGATGGCAGGGTTTACTGTTTTCAGGAGGATTCTTGCTAAGACTTCAGAGATGGTGAAGCTGCCGTTGTTTTCTTTAATTGTATTCGAAACAGCGATTAGGGCTGATTCAAGGCACTTGTGTCTGTGGAAATTAATTTCTTTGATCACTAGTTGGGCGTCCCTGAATTTCATGAGATGATTGGTGGAATTTCGGTGTTGTACACAGGTGTTGTTCAAGTTATCGTTCCTACATGTGTAAATGTGTTCACTGAGGCGGGTGTCGAGGTTTCTTGCTGTTTCACCTACATAAATCTTGTCACAGCCTCCAATCATCTCATGAAATTCAGGGACGCCCAATTAGCGATCAAAGAAACTAATTTCCGCAGACGCAAGTGCCTTGAATCGGCACTGATCGCTGTTTTGAATACAATTAAACAAAACAATGCCAGCTTCACCATCTCTGAAGTCTTAGCAAGAATCCTCCTGAAAACAGTAAACTCTGCCATCACATAGTCTCTCCTGTTAATATTACACAAAGCACATTACAGAGAATGAACACTGAAACAGGCTGCCTCTATCCAGTCTGTATTTGTCTAACCTATTTTTATGTTACCCAAGTAATAACTTTTATATCCTTTTACTCATGTACGAGTTAGTTGTTCTACCATATTGTATTACTACTACTACAACTTTTGTCACTACTACTACTACTACTACCACTAGTATTGCACCTCACTCTGAGCCTTTATATATCCTCTGTGTCCATGTACTGTTTGTAACGGCTTGATAAAGCTCCTGGAGAGCGAAACGTTGTCACAATAAAATGTCACATTAGTTGCACTTGTGTCCTTTTACTTTACATTTGAAATTTATAGAGACTTGCGTACTTCTTGTTACCACTCTCTTGGAAATCAAGACTGCACAGTGAGTTGTACCCCTCAAGGGAGGTTCCTTGATGCTGGTGAGGGGCTCTTTTTTTCTAGGGAATTGTATCTGTGCTCCAATTCCCTGAATTAAGCCTGAATGTCTTCCAAATCCCCACCGGAGCTGTATAATCCCTATGGGTTTAGTACTCCCCATGACAATAATAATGATGATAATTATTGAGCTGCAGTCGTTTGGTAAGCAACATTTCTTTGATGGGAGTATAGACTGATCAGTTAGTTTTGCATTGCCTCTTCAAGGGGGGCCCCTTGACATGGCAAAGAGGCTCTTGGTCTCAGGAATTAAATCCTTTGGTCTCCTTCCTTAGACCGAGTCTAAGTACCCCCGAATCCACCCTTCCCTATCCCTTCCTCCCCATACCCCCTCTTTTTTTCTGTTCCCTCTCCTCTCCCAACCCTCCCTTTTTTTCCCCCTGTCCTGTTTGTAGCCTCTGGGGTCCTCCCCTCTGGCATTAAGGTTTCTAGGTGGGGGGTGGTGTGCTGGGGTTTGTGCCCCTCCGTGAGGTCCCTTTGGGGTGGTGTGGTTTGTCGTGGAATCTGAATAGTCTGAGGATGCCCTGCTCTCTTTCTGGATTTCCGGGTCATGGGCGGGGTGCCCTATGGATGATGGGTGTATCTCCAGAAGCTGCCTGTCGGTTCTAGGGGGTGGCAACTGAAGGAGATATGCTTTGTGGCAGGTTTCCAACCGTCCTTTCTTTTGTCTGCCGCGGTAGCTCGGTGGATGTGAGGCTGCTATCCCAGAGCGCTGGTTTACTGACGTGAAGGGTGGGGTATGGCACGGGTTCCATGCTGCATCTTCACTGCCAGTGGGCTCGAGACCCTCTCGGATGAGGGGAGGACCTTTTGGCCCCTCCATGCCTCCTAGCAACTGTCCTTCTGCTGTCCCTCTTATTTTTCTTTCCTTCTTTCTTTTTTTCTTAAAATAATAAGAAAGAAGGTATTACAGAAGATGCACCTATTATTATGGAGTCTTCTCCCTGTGAAACCCTTCCTCCTCCCAGGCCCCATTCTGATCCTCCACCCTGTTATGACCCGGCTTCATTATCGGACCATTCTCTTGACTCTTCTCATACCCCTGTACCTTCTGCCAGTGACGCTTCGTCACCTACTTGAGGTGCTGCGGCGTAACCCATTTCTGTTCATGCTGCTGCTTCTAGCATGCCTTTCACACCGCATCCAGCCTCCCTGAATATGGTGCGATGGCTATCAGATCACCCACCTTCCTGGAGTCAGACTGCCCATGGTTCTACTCCTAAGCATCCAAGACAACCTACTGACGACAGTTCGTCGATGACCACTCAAAAACAACCTACATGACACTCACTGCTTTTGCGTATTGGACTAATGAGTATGCAATGGACAAAATTCTTTTCTTTACAAACGACGTTTCAAACCGATTATCTTTCTATCACGAAATTGGTAAAACTCTTATGGTATGTTGGCCAAAATATATCTTTCCATACTCTTTGAAGCAGTGCACGTGTCATAATAGTGCAGATTTCAGAGCAAGCTCATGCTCTCTCCCACATCACTTCCATAGATAACATACCAGTCACCATTCGTAAGCACGCAACTCTTAATTCTTGCAGTGGTGCTGTGGTCTTACCACGTACCATTGTAGAGAGTGATTTTTTTGTCTTGTGGCAAGGATATTTTAGAACAATTAGCCCTTCAGAACCTCCCTATTCTAAAGGTAGATACATCCTGCCTGCTCGTGGGCAGAGACATTTTCCTAGTAACATCGCTCATTTAACCTTCGACTGCCATGAACTTCCGTCCTCTGTTATATTGCGGGACATCGCCTAGAGGTCTGTCAAGTAGTTCTCACTCCTCAACAGGGTCGTAATTGCTGGCGTTTTGGACACCCTGCTAAACACTGCAGATCTGCGGCAGAATGCCCGGTCTGTGGTGCAGTGGATCATTCCAATACGTTTTGCAGTTTTCCCCCTCTTGTCTCAATTGCAGGGAACCTCATCCTTCCTTTACACACCTTTGCCAGGTTTATCGTAATGAACGAGAGATCTATTATCTTAAGGAGTGTGAGGGCCTCACTCAAACTATGGCTGTCTCTCAGCTCTGCTCTTCCTCATGTCGTGTTTGCTCGGGTAGCCTGAAGACCTCCAACCTTGACGGTCCTCCCGCCTCCCAATCCTTCTGCGTCTGTGTCTTCTGGGGTTGCCCCAGTTTCTAATTCTTTTGCAGTTTTATCCTCTGACGCTCCTACCTCTGCACCACTTCCTACATCTACTTCATCTCACTCGCTTGCTTCTCAGTCTACGAAACCTGACAGACCTACACTTTCTTCGTGTCCATCACCTGCACAGAAAATATCTCCTTCCTCGGAGCCTTGTTCTCATCCCCTTTCCAGCTCCCTCCCATCTTCCTCCATAGTTACCCTCCAACCTCCTTCCTCTCCTGTTACACTGCAGGCCTCTTCTACCCCAGCCGACACACCTCTCCAGGTTCATACTCCCTGCCCCCCCTCAGACCTCTTTAGTGGCCTCCGTAGTTACTCCAACCTTTCCTTGCAATGCCTCTCCTGTCTCTGACATCATGGCATCGATGGCTTTCATTTAATTAACAACAGAGACGTTAGATGTTATCTCCAGCTATATTGCAGAGATGACACCCCAATGGACACCAACACGACTCCTTCTATCCCTTCTACTTCACAACCCTAGCAACAATCTATTCCTCTGCAACATTCACATTCTTCCTTGCTTACATGCTTGCCGTTAACCCCACATGTTGACTTTACAGATCCTAAAAACCCATAGGACTTATCGTTTCTTATTGTTGCCAATTTTATTTCTGTACATAATGTCTTTTTTACAATGGAATATTCGTGGCCTTAGGGGCAATAGAGGAGAACTCAAAGTGTTGCTCTCCCTGTTGTCCCCAGTATGTGTTGGGTTGCAAGAGCCCAAAATTCGTTGTGCTGTCATTCGCCCCATTTCGCCTCAGATCCTTTACCTGACGAATCTTTTAATGAAAGCACACTTCTTGTGCACATTGATATACCATATCAACAAGTTTTTATTCGTTCCTCGCTGCATTATACTGCAGCTCAGATTTATTTACACAGATGGTTTACAGTTTGCTCTCTTTATCTTTCTTCCTCCCGTGTATTCTGTATCTCTGATATCACGTTTTTAATTTCTTCTCTACCGCTGCCCATCTTGTTGTTGGGTGATTTTAATGCTCACCATCACATGTGGTGAGGGTGTCACTGCGACTCTCATGGTGATCAGTTGGAGACTCTTCTCACTTTTCATTCTCTTCATATTTTAAATACAGGTGCTCCTACCCCTTTTGACTCTCGCACTCAATCTCTCTCCTGCATTGATCTTTCTATCTGGTCCTCGCCCATTGCACTTGATTTTACGTGGTCTGTTCTTCCAGATTTACTTCTACTACATATAACTGACTGTTTCGTAACCCTCGTTGGCAATTTCCTCGAGCAGTCTGGGACTTATACTCCCATCTTACCACCTATTGCGAGGACCCCCTTTCATCGTCTATTGATGAATTGGCACACCAATTTTCGACCTTAGTCCTAACTACGGTGACTTGTTCTATTCTCCATACCTCAGGTAGGCATTCTCAGACATGCATACCTTGGTGGTCTCCTACATGGGCCCACGCAGTGCATTTATAACGTGCTGCATGGGGCCGTTATTGATATAAATGTACCGCAGAGTGTCTGTTGGATTTTAAGCGGGCAAGGGCAGTTGCTCACCATGTTATACGCGATGCTGAATGCCCTTGTTGGCGAGACTACGTGTCTACCATTGCCTCGTCTTCCCCTGTGTGTGCGATTTGGAAAAAAGTGCGGAAATTGTGTGGTAAGTACACTCCTGATCCAGCTCCCGTTTTGTGGGCTGCTGGAGTTGATATCGTAGAACCTTTAGAAGTTGCCACAGAAATCGGGACCTATATTGTCCGTATCTCCCGAGGGCTTCATCTTCCCTCATTTCTTGTGTCTAAACCTACCAAAGAGCAACTGCTCTTCTCCAATGGATTGGAGCCATATAATGTACCTTTTACTCTTCTAAAATTAGAGTCCACGCTTTCCATGTGCCAGCCGTCGGCCATGGGACCTGATGATATCCACATCAGTATGCTACACCATCTCCATTCTACGGCCCTTCCCATTCTTTTACATCTTTTCAATCTAATTTGGGAACGAGTGGTTCTCCCACAACACTGGAAATCAGCTATTGTACTACCGTTTCGTAAACCGGGCGCCTCGGGGCTTGACACCTCTCACTACCGTCCCATTACCCAGTGTGGTCTGCAAGGTGATGGAACGATTGGTGAACAGACGTCTGATTTGGCTCTTAGACACACACAATAGCCTTTCCTCTCGCCAATATGGCTTTTGCAAAGGCTGCCCTACTTTAGACCCCCTGCTCCACTTTGATATTTTTTTTTTTATCACACCGGCCGATTCCCACCAAGGCAGGGTGGCCCGAAAAAGAAAAACTTTCACCATCATTCACTCCATCACTGTCTTGCCAGAAGGGTGCTTTACACTACAGTTTTTAAACTGCAACATTAACACCCCTCCTTCAGAGTGCAGGCACTGTACTTCCCATCTCCAGGACTCAAGTCCGGCCTGCCGGTTTCCCTGAATCCCTTCATAAATGTTACTTTGCTCACACTCCAACAGCACGTCAAGTATTAAAAACCATTTGTCTCCATTCACTCCTATCAAACACGCTCACGCATGCCTGCTGGAAGTCCAAGCCCCTCGCACACAAAACCTCCTTTACCCCCTCCAACCCTTCCTAGGCCGACCCCTACCCCGCCTTCCTTCCACTACAGACTGATACACTCTTGAAGTCATTCTGTTTCGCTCCATTCTCTCTACATGTCCGAACCACCTCAACAACCCTTCCTCAGCCCTCTGGACAACAGTTTTGGTAATCCCGCACCTCCTCCTAACTTCCAAACTACGAATTCTCTGCATTATATTCACACCACACATATTCGAAATGCCTTTGCTAACAACCACTCTGTCCTAGCAGTCTTTATCGATCTAGAGAAGGCATATGACACCACTTGGAGGTATAACATTCTAGCCCAAGCCTCCATGGTAATCTATCAAACTTCATCGCTGCTTTCTTGTCTGATAGTAAATGACCTACCTTCCATTCTTCCTTCGCATATTTGGTCATCACTGTATGTTGATGATTTTGCTATAGCTTACTTGGGCGTTGACTGTCGACTAGTAGCAGCCTTCCTTCAGGTTGTGATAGACTGTCTCTCTCATTGGACCACTTCTCATGGCTTTAAATTTTCCAGTACAAAAACCCTTGTACTTACACGGTTCACATATTCCGGCATGTGATACGGTCAGGTTTCTGGGCCTGCTCTTTGATCGCCAGCTGATGTGGAGACCTCACATTTCTTCATTAAGGACAAATTGCCCTGGTCGGCTAAATCTCGCACGTCATTCATGGGGAGCAGATCGTCGCACTCTCCTCCATTTGCATTCCACCTTAGTCTTGTGCAAGCTAGATTATGGTGACCAAATCTATTCTGCGGCCTCTCTGCAACTCCGTCTAAGTTAGATCCTATTCATCACCAAGGTCTCCGTCTGTGCCTTGGTGCCTTTCGTTCATACCCTATTGAGAGCCTCTATGCAAAAGCGAATTTTCCATCCTTGTCTGATCGCCGTGATGCTCATTTCTTCGCTATTATGTTCGATCTCATGACCTCTGCAATCCTTCCGTACATAGGATAGTCACTGATGTTAGCAGACGTTCTTTATTTGTTTGTCGCCCCTGTTTACTCCGTCCCTTTTCTCTCCGCCTACATTCACTTTTGTCTTCTCTTCAGTTACCACCTCTCTATGCTCATGTAGCATCTCACTTTTCCCTGCCCCCTTGGGAAGTTCCGGCTGTTCGTCTGTTCTTTCCCATTGCCATGCGTGACGGCCCAACTACCTACTGTGGCTTCCCGCTCTCTTTTTCTTGACTACTTCAGCAATTTCACCTGCCATGAAGGGAGAAGTTAGTGTACAGCAATAGTCCAGCCTAGAGAGAACAAGCGATCTGAAGAGAATCATTATGGGCTTGGCGTCCCTAGTTTTGAAGGTTCTCATTATTCATCCTATCATATTTCTAGCAGATACGATAGATACATTGTTGTGGTCTTTGAAGGTGAGTTTCTCTGACATTATGACTCCCAGGTCCTTCACATTACTTTTTTCGCTCTACTATATGGTTAGAATTTGTTGTATACCCTCATACAGTTTTAATTTCCTCAAGTTTTCCAAATCTTAGTTGAAACTTCTCTTTATTGAACTTCATATCATTTTGAGTGGCCCATTTGAAGATGTGGTTGATGTCTGCTTGGAGTCTTGCAGTGTCTTCGATGGACGACACTGAACAAAGCATTCGAATACTGAATTGTTTGAGTAGGGAACTGTTCGACTACCGAGGTTCTACTGTATTTTTTAACAGAAACTAACCTACTGTACTAATCTGTGACGTTGTTGCTGCTGTTGTAGATTCACTGGTACATTTGCCGGCCCAGGTCTTTTCCAGATGGTGACCCGGCCTTGGCTCCCGGTCACGGGAGTGTCTTGAAGGGCATGCACAGCTGGCGATGCGAGGGCAGCTGATGAAGCTGCACAGCAGCAGGCAGTGTTAGGAAGGGCCAAGAAAGAGACCATTACAGGGTCCAATGGAGCCACACCCCAGCTTTAGGCTGCTGCCTGAGTGCTGGGGAACTCAGCTTCATGGTGATTGGTTGATGGGAAGCGATGTTAGTGGGGACTAGCGTTTTTGATGTTTCTGAATTTCGTCCTAGAGACGTGGATGATCCATGTACTTATGGTGTCCTCAACCATGTGTTGAGTGGTGCGGTGTTGACCTGGGTCGCTGGTAAACTTCACAGTTCCAGCTTTGATTTCTTGGTAGAGTTCGTGGCAGAACATACTGTCGCTGTGTTGGTCAGTAGTGTAGAACTTGATACCAGACCATGATTCCTACTTCTGGTTTAGTATTCCCATTAATCTTCCAGCGATTTTAGCAACCTGTGTATTACCTGGAGTTTACCTGGAGAGAGTTCCGGGGGTCAACGCCCCCGCGGCCCGGTCTGTGATCAGGCCTCCTGGTGGATCAGAGCCTGATCAACCAGGCTGTTGCTGCTGGCTGCACGCAAACCAACGTATGAGCCACAGCCCGGCTGGTCAGGAACCGACTTTAGGTGCTTGTCCAGTGCCAGCTTGAAGACTGCCAGGGGTCTGTTGGTAATCCCCCTTATGTATGCTGGGAGGCAGTTGAACAGTCTCGGACCCCTGACACTTATTGTATGGTCTCTTAACGTGCTAGTGACACCCCTGCTTTTCATTGGGGGGATGTTGCATCGTCTGCCAAGTCTTTTGCTTTCGTAGTGAGTGATTTTCGTGTGCAAGTTCGGTACTAGTCCCTCTAGGATTTTCCAGGTGTATATAATCATGTATCTCTCCCGCCTGCGTTCCAAGGAATACAGGTTTAGGAACCTCAAGCGCTCCCAGTAATTGAGGTGTTTTATCTCCGTTATGCGCACCGTGAAGGTTCTCTGTACATTTTCTAGGTCAGCAATTTCACCTGCCTTGAAAGGTGCTGTTAGTGTGCAGCAATATTCCAGCCTAGATAGAACAAGTGACCTGAAGAGTGTCATCATGGGCTTGACCTCCCTAGTTTTGAAGGTTCTCATTATCCATCCTGTCATTTTTCTAGCAGATGCGATTGATACAATGTTATGGTCCTTGAAGGTGAGATCCTCCGACATGATCACTCCCAGGTCTTTGACGTTGGTGTTTCGCTCTATTTTGTGGCCAGAATTTTTGTACTCTGATGAAGATTTAATTTCCTCGTGTTTACCATATCTGAGTAATTGAAATTTCTCATCGTTGAACTTCACATTGTTTTCTGCAGCCCACTGAAAGATTTGGTTGATGTCCGCCTGGAGCCTTGCAGTGTCTGCAATGGAAGACACTGTCATGCAGATTCGGGTGTCATCTGCAAAGGAAGACACGGTGCTGTGGCTGACATCCTTGTCTATGTCGGATATGAGGATGAAGAACAAGATGGGAGCGAGTACTGTGCCTTGTGGAACAGAGCTTTTCACCGTAGCTGCCTCAGATTTTACTCTGTTGACGACTGTAGGTGTAAGGACTGGAGGTGTTTTTTTGGTAGCAGTGGGAGTGGCGGCAGGTGGTTCGCTGGTGGTCGTGTTGGCAGCAGAGGAGGGAGATGGCGTGGTGGCGGTGGATGCTTCAATTGGTGATGGAGTTTTGGCTTTCGTGCCTGTTGATTGGTTCGGTTGGGGTAAGGTCTCTGATTGGTCCGTTTCCTTGATGGAAGAAGGCAGTGGAAACTTCTCATTGGTGGAGTTTTAAAGTGGCTCGTCACATGTAGTTGATGGTGGTGGAGGAGCTGCTTGAGAGTGACTTGCAGGTGTTGAGACATTGGCACTATTTGTGGTGGTCTTGATTATGTCTGAAGAAGGTGGAGAATCCGGGAATGTGAAATTAGGCATGTTGTTCGGCCTGAAGAGTTCCTTAATGGTGTGGCATGCAAAGAGTACATACCCTTTATTCGGCGCATGTACACACCCTCATTGAAAGGCTATCTCCCCCAACCAGCGAACCAGGTGCTAAGGGTTGATGATGGGGCCCCATCGTTTGATCAGTTCCCAGGTTCCAGCCAATGAGAAGATGGTTTTGGCAATCGCAGAGGTGTTGTGGGTACCACACACCTGTCTGCCCTTGTCATTCCCATTCTAGAGCTGGTTGAAGCACGGTCTGCTCTCTAGTGGCTTCTATTCTGCCTTGCTTACCGTGGAGTGCACTAATGCCTATTGTTGTACATAGTGTACATAATCCTGTTCTTACTTGCTGAAGGATAATATAAGTCAAAAGTTTTTCTGTGTTTATTTTGCTCCCTTTACACCTTTGGATTCCTGGGTTGTAATAAATGGTGATGTTGAAGGATCTGTGGAAAATAATTTCCCAAAAATTATGCTGTATATTTTTTATAATGTAAATATACCTGATTAATACATTACTATTGCTTTAAAGTGCATTTTAAAGAAGTGAACTGACAGGGAAGCTCTGTGCCTGTGCTGACGAGCAGGGAGAGAGACGCCATTGTTTTTTAATGTGGTACAGGCACGCTAATGAAATGTGCATAAATTTCGTCGCTCTGGAAGTTAAATTGTGTTTGAAACTTCCCAAATAGAAGCCGAAATTGTTGGATTTGCAGCCCTGCATAACGTGAGCATTAAGCAGATGGACAGGACAACTTTGGAACCCCAGCTAAGTTGTCTATTTTGTGTTGAAATTCTGGCCAGTATTTTCTTCATAAATTTAGGCAGGGGGGTTGGTATGACACACTGTAATCTCCAGACTAATTGGTGAGTCTATTATAAATTCTCCTTCAATGTATATGTATTCACATTTTAAATTTAATATACAGTCCATATATTTATATTAATGTTTTTACCAGAATTCCTGGTGATGTATATTTCATTTGAAATTAATATAGGTCCAGAGTGACTTGTGGAGAGATAGATTATGGTAGGTATCGAAGGGGGACATTTTTTGCGACCTAGGTGTCCTAAAATTCCTACTTGTCTCTGTAACCTTGATAAAGAATAATTATCTTTGTTACCATTTACTGGTATGTATCAAATGAGATTCATCCAAGTAAATTTAATTTTCCACAGGATCCAGGTATAGCTTTGTTGTGCATATGCACATACATTATGCAGTAGTGGATTTTTCTGGATTCATCGGTAGGTAATGGCAGTAATATATTGCTGGTGGAGGATGAAGTTTGAGTGGCCTTGAGTATTTTGGTGGTGTCGTCTTGCAGTTTAGTAATTGCAGCATATGATGGAGATTTTGTAGTTTTATTTTGCTGTTCTAGTTGTTTCTTGAGAACTTCTCTTCTTGTTGGGCATTTAGCAAAAAGAGAGTGTAATAAAGTTGGTAGAATTACCGACAATATGTGAAGTAAAAGGACACAAGTGCAACTAATGTGACATTTATTGTGGCTTGATAAAGCTCCTGGAGAGCGAAACGTTGCCACAATAAATGTCACATTAGTTGCACTTGTGTCCTTTTACTTTACAGAAAGAGAGTGGTTTTCATTTATGCATTTCAGGCATTTAGGTGGAGAGGTGGTGGCGCAGCTTTGAAATCACATCCTTTGTTGCTGCAGGTCGAGCAGAACTTCTTATCCTTGGTAGGACAATCATTGGTGATGTGCATTATTCAACATTAATTGTGACAGTGGGACATTAGTTTCACATCAGCACTAAAACCTATCCTTGAAGTCCACCACACCTCAGTGCTGCATGGTCCACTCCTCAGTGCTGCATGGTACACACTTTAGTGCGGCATGGTCAATATCTCAGTGCCACATGGTCCACACCTCAGTGCCATATGGTCCACACCTCAGTGCCACATGGTCCACACCTCAGTGCTGCATGGTCCACACCTCAGTGCCATATGGTCCACACCTCAGTGTCACATGGTCCACACCTCAGTGCCGCATGGTCCACACCTCAATGCTGCATGGTCCACACCTCACTGCTGCATAGTCTACACCTCAGTGCCACATGGTCCACACATCAGTGCTGCATGGTCCACACCTCAGTGCTGCATGGTCCACACCTCAGTGCCATATGGTCCACACCTCAGTGTCACATGGTCCACACCTCAGTGCTGCATGGTCCACACCTCACTGCTGCATGGTCTACACCTCAGTGCCACATGGTCCACACCTCAGTGCTGCATGGTCCACACCTCAGTGCCATATGGTCCACACCTCAGTACTGCATGGCCCACACCTCAGTGCCACATGGTCCACATCTCAGTGCTGCATGGTCCACACTTCACTGCTGCATGATCCACACCTCAGTGCTGCATGGTTCACACCCAAGTGGTGCATGGTCCACACCTCAGTGCCACATGGTCCACACCTCAGTGCCACATTGTCCACACCTTACTGCTGCATGGTCCACACTTCACTGCTGCATGGTCCACACTTCAGTGCCACATGGTCCACACCTCAGTGCTGCATGGTCCACACCTCAGTGCCACATGGTCCACACCTCAGTGCTGCATGGTCCACACCTCAGTGCCACATGGTCCACACCTCAGTGCTGCATGGTCCACTCCTCAGTGCCACATGGTCCACACCTCAGTGCTGCATGGTCTACACCTCAGTGCCACATGGTCCACACCTCAGTGCTGCATGGTCCACACCTCAGTGCCGCATGGTCCACACCTCAGTGCTGCATGGCCCACACCTCAGTGCTGCATGGTCCACACCTCAGTGCCGCATGGTCCACACCTCAGTGCTGCATGGCCCACACCTCAGTGCTGCATGGCCCACACCTCAGTGCTGCATGGTCCACACCTCAGTGCCACATGGCCCACACCTCAGTGCCACATGGTCCACACCTCAGTGCTGCATGGCCCACACCTCAGTGCTGCATGGCCCACACCTCAGTGCTGCATGGCCCACACCTTAGTGCTGTATGGTCCACACCTCAGTGCTGAGGTGTGGACCATGTGGCACTGAGGTGTGGGCCATGCAGCACTGAGGTGTGGACCATGTGGCACTGAGGTGTGGACCATGCAGCACTGAGGTGTGGGCCATGCAGCACTGAGGTGTGGGCCATGCAGCACTGAGGTGTGGGCCATGCAGCACTGAGGTGTGGACCATGTGGCCCTGAGGTGCTGCATGACCCACACCTCAGTGCCGTATGGTCCACACCTCAGTTCCACTCTCTTGAATCAAGCCTAACGGCTATTCACTTCCCAGATGATGTATGATCCTCATGGGTTTAGAGCTTCTATGTTAATATAATAAAAGATAATGATAAAATATACACACATAGAATATATACCTTGAGAAGTATATTTTTCTGAGCTAATTTAAGCTGAGAGTTCACTTTAATCCATGTCACAGGGATGAAAGTATTCTTGCCTGTTGGTAGAAGCATTCTACGTGCAGCTTAATGACCCTTGTGTAGCCGATAAGCTTAAAACTCCATTAACCAACCAAGCGAAGCATTCACGTAACTCCCGGGACATCAGCAATGCTTCACAGCACGAGCACCAACTGGCAGATATAGAATAACCAAAGCTTACCCAATCACCGACTGCCTGACTGCCTGAGTGACTGGTCAGGGACTGAACTGCGGGTCGAGCCTCAACTACTCCGTGCCTTGAATGACCCACATAAGTTTAACCCTTCATCGAATAATAATAATAATAATAATAATAATAATAATAATAATAATAATAAATATTCCTATCAGGTATTAGGAAGAAGATTGATAGGAAACAAATTGAGTTTAAGAGTGTGTTAGAAGCAAGTGATGGACAAGACGAAGCGATGGAGTCAATGAACTCATGACTGAGGGACTTGAAAACAAATTCAATTGGGAGTTAGATGAATGAAAGGAACGAGGATGAAAGATGTAGAGAGTCAGAAAGGAACAACGGTAAATAACTGGAAATCTGAAAACATACCTGGAGGTTACCTGGAGGTTATTCCGGGGATCAACGCCTCCGCGGCCCGGTCCATGACCAGGCCTCCCGATGGATCAGGGCCTGATCAACTAGGCTGTTACTGCTGGCCGCACGCAGTCCAACGTACGAGCCACAGCCCGGCTGATCCGGCACTGACTTTAGGTATCTGTCCAGCTCTCTCTTGAAGGCAGCCAGGGGTTTATTGGCAATTCCCCTAATGCTTGATGGGAGGCTGTTGAACAGTTTTGGGCCCCGGACACTTATGGTGTTTTCTCTTAGTGTACCAATGGCGCCCCTACTTTTTATTGGCGGCATTTTGCATCGCCTGCCCAGTCTTTTACTTTCGTAGGGAGTGATTTCTGTGTGCAGATTTGGGACCATTCCTTCCAAGATTTTCCAAGTGTAGATTATGATATATCTCTCCCTCCTGCGTTCCAACGAGTACAAGTCAAGTGCTTCCAAGCGTTCCCAGTAGTTAAGGTGCTTGACAGAACTTATGCGTGCAGTAAAGGATCTCTGTACACTCTCTAGATCTGCGATTTCACCTGCTTTGAATGGAGATGTTAATGTACAGCAGTATTCCAGCCTAGAGAGAACAAGTGATTTGAAAAGGATCATCATTGGCTTGGCATCTCTCGTTTTGAAAGTTCTCATTATCCATCCTATCATTTTCTTTGCACGTGCGATCGTGGCACTGTTGTGATCCTTGAAAGTGAGATCCTCAGACATTACTACTCCCAGGTCCCTTACATTAGTTTTCCGCTCTATTGTATGGCCGGAGTCAGTAGTATACTCTGTTCTAGTTATTATCTTCTCCAGTTTTCCATAACGGAGTAGTTGGAATTTGTCCTCATTGAACATCATATTGTTTACCGTTGCCCACTGGAAAACTTTGTTTATATCTTCTTGGAGGTTAACCGCGTCCTCAGCAGATGACAGCCTCATGCAGATCCTAGTATCATCCGCAAAGGATGATACGGTGCTGTGGTGTATATCTCTGTCTATGTCTGATATGAGGATAAGGAATAAGATGGGGGAAACATGGAGTAAAAGGCAGAAAAATGGGAATCATTTGAAAGTCGATTTATAACATCTTAAAAAATAAGTTAAAAATGACAACAGAGAAGTCGAGAGAGAGAGAGGAAAGAGGAAGAGAGAGAAGAAACACAGTAAGAGGGTTGAGGAATGAGAGAGAGAGAATTATGGTGACCTGCTGAGGGAAGATGGCAACTGGAAGGAAAGTGATAAAGAAAAACTAGAGAAGTTCAGAAAATAAAGAAATGTGAACGTGAGGACAAATATGAACATTAAATTGAAAGAAACTTTATTATCCAAGATCCAAGATTTCCTCTGTATTACTTGCCTTTTAAGGACGATACCTTGATGCCAGAGAAGGGCTCTTGATCCTTTCCGTAGACTAAATCTGAGTGTCTCCTATTTCTTGGTTCGGTATAATTCCTACAGGTTTAGAGCATCTCACCAATTTAAGACGATTATGTCATAATCTCGGTTCCCACCTCAACACCAGCAAGACGCATAGATGTATCTCAGTACTATATAGAGACCCAGGAGCTGTAGCTCCACTCCCTCAAAAGACCCGGGAGCTGTAGCTAAACTCCAAGAGACCCAAGAGCTGTAGCTCAACTCCTCAAGGGGTTTAGGGGCTATTGATGGAAGGAATTTTTATTATAATCATGACCAAGCGCTAAGCCCATAAGGGTCATACAGCGCAGCATAATGCAAAGAAATGGACCTTGTCTCTTCTTTACTTTTCTATCTGGAGTTATCTGGAGTTTATCTGGAGAGAGTTCCGGGGGTCAACGCCCCCGCGGCCCGGTCTGTGACCAGGCCTCCTTAGATCAGTGTCCCAGGATGCGACCCACACCAGTCGACTAACACCCAGGTACCCATTTTACTGATGGGGAACATAGACAACAGGTGGAAAGAAACACGTCCAATGTTTCTACTCTGGCTGGGAATCGAACCCAGGCCCTCGCCGTGTGAAGCGAGAGCGTTAACCACCAGGCCACCTGTATTTTTGCTTTTTGGATTAAACCTTCTCGTCTTCATTCCTCCAGGCGCTGTATGGTCCCCCCGCCTCGGTTTAGAAACCCTCCCAAGAGGTCCAGGAGCTAGATATCAACACCTGCAATAAGTCCAGGAGTTGTAACTGAACACACTCAGGAAACTTAGCACCCGTAGCTTAATACCGTCAAAAGTTCAAGGAGGTATAGACTAACACCTGCAGGAGGTATAGCTTAACACCTGCAGGTGGTATAGCTTAACACCTGCAGGTGGTATAGCTTAACACCTGAAAGTGGTATAGCTTAACACCTGCAGGAGGTATAGCTTAACACCTGCAGGTGGTATAGCTTAACACCTGAAAGTGGTATAGCTTAACACCTGCAGGAGGTATAGCTTAACACCTGCAGGAGGTATAGCTTGACACCTGCAGGAGGTATAGCTTAATACATGAAGGAATTATAACTTAACACCTGCAGAAGGTATAGACTAACATTTGCAAGAGGTACAGCTTAACACCTGAAGGAATTATAACTTCACACCTACAGAAGGTATAGCTTAATACTTGCAGGAGGTATAGCTTAACACCTGAAGGTATTATAGCTTGACATCTGCAAGTATTATAGCTTAACATCTGCAGACGGTTCAGCTGAACACCTGCAGGAGGTATAGCTTAACACCTGCAGTTATTATAGCTTAACACATGCAGGATGTATATCTTAACACCTGCATGAGGTATAGCTTAACATCTGTAGGAATTATACCTTAAAACCTGAAAGTATTATAGCTTAACCTCTGGAGGAGGTACAGCCTAACACCTGCAGGAGGGAAAGCTTAACACCTGCTGGTGGTATAACTTAACACCTGAATTTGTTATAGGTTAAAACCTGGAGGAGGTATAGCTTAACGCCTGAAGGTATTAGAGCTTAACACCTGAAGGTATTAGAGCTTAACACCTGCAAAAGGTATAACTTAATACCTGCATGTATTATAGCTTAACACCTGCACAAAGTAGAGCTTAACACCTGAAGGATGTATAGTTAAGCTATACCACCCGCTTATGCTAAACACTTGCAGGTGGTATGGCTTAACACCTGCGGATGGTACAGCTTAACAGCTGTAGGTGGTATAGCTTAACACCTGTGGGTGGTATAGCTTAACCCCTGCAGGTGGTATAGCGTAACACCTGCGGGTGGTATAGCTTAACACCTGCAGGTGGTATAGCTTAGCACCTGCAGGTGGTATAGCTAAACATTTGCAAGAGTTACAGGGCCTCAACATCCGCAAGAAGTTGGAACTCAAGTCAGTTTTAAACATTGTTAATAAACCACAAGACCGGTCAGACAAAACTAGGTTTGCATTGTCCGTAGAAATTTGTTTGCTACTTAACGTGGAGACAGAGACGATAATGATTTTGAAAGAGTTATCGTCGTTGATACATATGGAAGCCATTGAATAACTCACAAAATCTTAAACACAAGACTGCAAATAAATCACGGAGTGGGTGTGTGTTGAACCCATGGCGAGGGAGTCCTAGGACTCACAGAACAGAAGAGACTCATGGTTAAGGACCCATTAGGGGTGCGGGGGAAGTGGAAATAGTTGAAGAATAGATGGGAGAGAGCAAAGAATTTCAGAGAAGGAAAGAGAGTCAGGGCTAGACCCAACAGCAAGGGCACTGTAAAAGCATTATGTGAGGCTTGTGTTTCTGCTCATCATCGTCTCTCCTCTTCAGCAAGATGGTCGCGCAAATTTGGCTAAAGGTCGGACTGTGTGGTGGCCCCAAACGATACTAGGCAAGTAATAATACTCACGGGCTGGACGAGTGGTTAACGCACTGGCCTGTGAGCTTTACGATTCACCTGCCATGGGTTAAAATCCCACCCGTTCCGCGCTTAGGAAACTAATGGATTGACGTTTTTGAAACGCGCAGCAACTGTTCTCCTAAGCAGGATATGGTAGGCAGCTACAGCATAACATTTAAAATAATAATGTAAAGCTTAAATAACTCAATATTCCAATAAAGCCAAAATTAACTGCATAAAATACTAAACGTGTCACTCATGGTACTGGTCAAGGGAGGAATTCTGGGTCACATAACTCCAGCCTCTGTACCTGATCACACGCATGAGGCCAATCAATGAACTATGCCTCAAAACCCTCAAGAAACCTAGGAACTATAATTCAACCCTAAAAATAAGTCCAGGAGCTGGATATCAACACCATGAGGACGCTCATGGTGATAGACTTAGGATGATGAAAGAAAAACTAGAAACCTCAGACATGGCGTTATGCAGTTTTTTTATTCATTACCCATTCAGAGGGCAAAACATATTTTTAATCGTTATAAAGTAATCTTGCATAAGATAGCAAAACATAGGTATATACACGGCAAAATGACAACTTTTGACTTTCTTATTTTATCCTCAATGATCTTACAATTTTTTACGACTCTGAGCAGGATGAAAATCCTACAAAAAAATGCACCATTTCTACTGTCACTTACCTACGTCAGTGCCACAACCACTACCTCCACAAATTAAACTTCTCCTGTCATCGTATTTAAGAACTCCTCATCCACATTATTGATATTCCTACACTCAAATCTTATCTTACACGTTAATTCGTATTAAAAACTAAGTATCTGGTCCGGCCCTGGCGATAAATAAGAATACCAGCAATTAATTCACTTTCTCGTAGTACTGAGGCCTCTTCCACCATCACGCACTAATGACCCAGATACCTTTACCTTATTTGTACCAGTCATCTGACCTCCCAGCCCAGGTCACTCCTCTGCCGTCACTTTGCTCCATCTTTCTCTCTCTATACCACTCTCGTTTAATTCTTCATAGCTCCCAAGGAACTTTTTAAACGAAATTTAATTCATGCAGTGACTCTGGCTTTCTGGCAACCAAGGTGTCTCCGGGAAAAGATACCTGGTAAATGTTCCATAAATTATCTATAACCTATAGTTTAATTTTTTAAAAAAGATTCATTTTAAAATCAATGCACCAGACGGAAGACAAGGTATATTTCTTCAATGTGAACTAGGAACTGGGAACTTTTGTTTAAGCAGAGAAAAACTTCCAGGTAATCACTGGCTTTTCGCCTCTCTCAGTACGAGGTGTTTCTTCCAGAAAGTTTCGTAGGTAAGCTAAGACAATGGCAGGCAAACAATAACGTAAGGGTGTAACAAAGTATTCAAATTAACACTTTTCCACAAAATGCTTTTTTTTTAGGTGATCACTGGGATGAGTCAAGATGTTTGAGATAAAGTTCTTTTAAGGTTCATTTTTTCATTAATATCGTTTTCATTACATGTACATCACAATTATTTTAAATGCAAGTTTTAGTCCATTTTATCAACGAAAAATATGTTAAATCTATTTTATTTAGCACTTTATTACCTCATGTTTCAAAGGTTACAGCTACTTAATCTAATTTTAGTAAATCGTAGGAGATCCACAAAAATTGTACTAACTTAATTTTTATCAAATGACAAGTTCAGTCAACTCTGGTATTCGTTCAGACCTTCTATGACAAAGGCATATTGAATTACATTTTCATGGAAGTATCACACTTCATTTAACTCTGAAAATCTTTGGGTTTCCCATCGGGTCTTCTGGCGACAAAAAGCAGCTATGACCTCAACGTCTCGTGAAAGATATCCGTCCCCGTCACAACCGTCATCTCTGATTCTTTTTGGGGGTTACTTTTCATTGCGTAGACCAACATTTCTAACTGTCCCTCGTCTACTAAAGAAGTGACTTCATTAGACTTCTTTTATAACAACATCTTCCAATATCAGATTTTAAGGACAAGGCCCACCAAACACCTTTATTACAAGACCTTCTTACCTATTCATCATTAGAGACTTCAACGCATCAGTTTAAGTAGTGATCAAGACCTATCACTATACTTTTGCCTCAAGTTCCTAATATAACCAGCGGTGCCGCCACTGGTCATATTAGGAAGCTTGAGCGACCCAAAACTCCTTCAGCTCTCCTCAAATAGAAATAGCAGTAATAATAATGCTGCTTTTAAACAAATCTCTTAGCCTTCTCACCCCCCTCCCCGTCCTCCTCCCAACAAGATAACCACCTCTAAGCCCCCGTAATATAGAAGTTCCGGCACCTCCACTGAATGTGACTCTCCCAAACTAACATTAAAAAACTGCACAACCTAGAAGTAACACATATGGATGATGGATAAACATACTGAAGGAGACATACTACATCTGACAAATGCCTGGAATGATGAACTGGAAATGAGAGAGCTGGATCCTATATACTGGAATGACATTGATGCTATATTTCAGAGATATTACGTTTCAGAGATATTATGTCAGTGGTACAAATCATACACTTGAAAAAAATGAAGGACATATATAGTATGTTTCATATGAAAAAGTAAAGAATGACTTTTTTTTGTAGGTAACAGTCTATTCCATAATGTAAAGCAGTCATGACAGGGCGGGTGGAGACTAATAAGTCTGAGCACGATAAGTGGTGCCAAAACATGTTTATTATAAACATATACATGTTTCGTACTAAAGTATATTTTTAAGATAATTTTTATAGAAGATACTCCACAGTGGAATGAGAATATGAGAAATGTGGGACGAAATATGTATTTTCATGAGTGCATCACGAAACGAGTGAGAAATTTTAATGACTGAATGGAGATGAAAGGTGATCTCTCACATAAGGAATGTATGAGAGATTAGATGTAATGGAATTAATGTACTGCAGATAATTCATTCATTGAGCATGAAGGGGAATGTTTATTACTTAGTTCTTAGGAAGAATTTAAGAGATTTTGGGTATTGTGGGGAAGTAAGACATCTTCCTTCAGAGGCAGAACAGACTTATGACAATGTAAAAACTGACAAAAAAAAATGGTCTTATGAAATGGGGAAAATATTGTTTGAGCAGAAGCTTGATGTGGTGAGTAGAATCGCAAAAACTAGGCAACAATATGATCATCTGCTCATCCACAAGTATTACTGTATTGAAACATGAAAAGAACTTATGAAAATGGTTGAACAAATAAATTATTCTAGTTTAGGTAAGTGTACCTTAAATTCTCCTAGGTTGTGCATTTTTTTAATGCTTGTTGGAGAGTTATTTTAGGATCTTGAGAGAGAATGGTGATAAATCTGGATCACTGCTTGCACTGAAGTTTCTAATAATGAATGGGTTAGAAAGTCTTGTAAAATTTAAGACAAAATAGTGAGCCCTTTGAACTTTGTCACTTGCAAGTGCGCATTTTATAACTCTTGAAAAACATGTTACGGGTTAAGGATTCTAATCAGATGAATTCTTCTTTGATATGTGAGAATGTTTGAGAGATCAGTAGAATGTTGGTGTACACGCTGATGAGTACCATCACAGCAGAATAACAGATGATGATGATGACTGTAACAGAGGCTAACATCTTTCATGGAGGTGACAGCTGCTTTTTGTCGCCAGAAGACCCGAAGGGATACCAAAGATTCTCTGATGCTTGGTTCTTTCACGAAAATGTATTTGAAGATTCCTTCGTCGTCGAAGACCTGAAGGGATACCCGAATTAACTGAACTAAAATTGACTTATGACTTCATGAACATTAACAGAAGAATGTAGAAAATAATGTGACCTGTAATTTCACGTTCTTCCACAAAGACTGTATCTACAAGTTTTATCTTAAAAAAAAAATGATGCGCATGTAATACAAATGGTATTAAAGGAAAAACGGACCTTAATGTAGCTCTTTCTTGATCTTAAATATTTTGATTCGTCCCTGTCATTACTTCGAAAAAAGTATTTCTGGGAAGCAACATTAATTTAAATGTCTTGTTACACACTTGATCACATTGCCTTGTGTCTGCCAGTATCTTGACTTTCATGTGAAACTCTTTTCTGTAAGAAACACCTCGTGCTGAGGGAGATGAAAGACCTGTGATTACCTGAAAAATCTTTCTATCTAAAGTAAAGGATTCCTAATTCCTATTTTACCATGATGCACTGATTTTAAAATGAAACTTAAAAATAAGTTAAGACTATAGGCTATAGATTATTATAATCTACAGAACGCCAGGTATCTTCACCTGGAGACATCTTTGTCGCTAGAAAATCAAAAAGAGTCAAAGCATAAATTAAGTTTCCTCTAAACTGTTCACTGAGATCATTTTTTATTTATTTATTAACACATCGACCGTTTCCCACGAAGGAAGAGTGGCCCAAAAAAGAAAAACTTTCACCATCATTCACTCTATCACTGTCTTGCCAGAGGCATGTTTGCACTACAGTTATAAAGCTACAACATTAACACCCCTCCATCAGAGTGCAGACACTGTACTTCCCATCTCCAGGGTTCAAGTCCGGCCTGCCGGTTTCTCTGAATTCCTTCAAAAATATTACCTGGCTCATAAACAACAGCACGTCAAGTCCTAAAAACCATTTGTCTCCATTCGCTTCTGTCTAACACGCTCACACATGCTTGCTGGGCGTTCAAGCCACTTGCACGCAAAATCTCTTTTACCCTCTCACTCCAAACTTTCCTAGGCCGACCTCTACCCCACCTTCACTCTACTACAGATTTATACACTCTCGAAGTCATTCCACTTTGTTCTATTCTCTCTACATATCTGAACCACCTCAATAACCCCTCCTCAGCCCTCTGGATAATAGTTTTAACAATCCTGCACCTCCTTCTAATTTCCAAAGTACGAATTCTTTGCATAATATTCAAGCCACACATTGCCCTCAGACATGACATGTCCACTTCCTCCAACCTTGTTCTTGTTGCAACGTTCATCACCCACGCTTCACACCCATATAAGAGAGTTGGTGTAACTATACTCTCATACATTCCCCTCTTTGTTTCCAAGGACAAAATACTTTGTCTCCACAGACTCCAGCGCACCACTCTCCTTTTTCCTTCGTCAATTCAGTCAGTCACCTCATCTTTCATAGACTCATCTGCTGACACGTCCACTATTAAATATCTGAATACATTTACCTCCACCATACTCTCTCCCTCTAATCTGATATGCAATCTTTCGTTACTTAGTTTTTTGTCCTCATCACCTTACTCTTTCATATATTAACTTGTAATTTTCTTCTTTTACATATCCTACCAAACTCATCCACCAACCTTAGTAACTTCTCTTCAGAATCTTCCAAAAGCACAGTGTCATCAACAAAGAACAACTGTGACAACTATCGCTTTGTGTTAAATTCTTTGTTATAATTCCACATTTCTTGCCAACACCCGAGCATTCACTTCTCTTAAATCCCCATCTATAAATATTTGCAACAACCATGGTGACATCACGCATCCTTGTCTAAGGTCCAATTTTACTAAGAATAATCTCCCTCTTTCCTACATACTATAACCTGAGCCTCGCTATCCTCGTGAAAACTTTTCACAGCTTTCAATAACCTACCTCGTATTCCATATATTTGCAACATCTGCCACATTGCCCCCCTATCCACCCTGTCATACTCCTTTTCCAAATCCATAAATGCCACAAAAATCTCTTTACCTTTATCTAAATTCTGTTTCCCTATATGTTTCACTGTAAACACTTGGTGTACACACACCCTACCTTTCCTAAAGCCTCCTTGTTCATTTGCTATCCTACTCTCCATCTTACTCTTAATTCTTTCAATAATAACTCTACCATACACTTTACCAGGTATACTCAACAGACTTATTCCTCTATAATTTTTGCACTCTCTTTTGTCTACTTTGCCTTCATAAAAAGGAACTATGCATGCTTTCTGCCAATCCCTAGGTACCTTACCCTTTTCTAATTATATTTATTAAATAAAAGCACCAACCACTCCAGAACTATATCCCCACCTGCTTTTAACATTTCTATCTTTATCCCATCAATCCCAGCTGCCTTACCCCCTTTCATTCTACCCATTGCCTCACGAACTTTCCCCACACTCACAACTCGCTCCTCCTTACTCCTACAAGATGTTATTCCTCCTTGCCCTATACACGAAATCATAGCTTCCCTATCTTCATCAACATTTAACAATTCCTCACAATATTCTCTCGATCTTCCCGATACATCTAACTCTCCATTTAATAACTCTCCGCTCCTATTATTAACTAACAAATCCATTCATTTCCTAGGCTTCCTCAATTTATTAATCTCACTCCAAAACTTTTCTTATTTCCAACAAAATTTGTTGTTAACATCTTACTCACTCTTTCATTTGATCTCTTTTTACATTGCTTCACCACTCTCTTAACTTTTCTTCTCTCCATATACTCCTCCCTCCTTGCATTACTTCTAGTTTGTAAAAACCTCTCATATGATAAGTTTTTCTCCCTTACTACTGTCTTTACATCATCATTCCACCAATCACTCTTCTTCCCTCCCGCACCGACTTTCCTGTAACCAAAAATTCAGGTCCCCTACCACAATTACTCTCTCACTTGGTTCAAAAGTTCTTACACACTCGCTTAATATCTCCTAGAATCTCTTTCTTTCCTCTACATTCCTCTCTTCTCCAGGTGCATACACGCTTATTATGACCTACTTTTCGCATCCTATCCTTATTTTAATCCACATAATCCTTGAATTTATACATTTATATTCTCTCTTCTCCTTCCATAACTGATCCTTCAATATTATTGCTACCCCTTCCTTAGCTCTAATTCTCTCAGATACTCGTGGCTTATTCCCATTTATTTCTTCCCACTGAAACTCATCTACCACCTTCAGCTTTGTTTCGTTCAGAGCTAGGACATCCAACTTCTTTTCATTCACAACATAAGCAATCATCTCTTTCTTACCATCCACACTACATCCACGCACTTTCAAGCATCCCAGTTTTATGAATTTTTTCTTCTCTTTTATAGCATTTTCTACAATAGAAGGGGTTACTAGCCCATTGCACCCTGCATTTTAGTCGCCTCATACGACACACATGGCTTACGGAGGAAAGATTCTTTTCCACTTCCCCATAGAGAATAGAGGAAATAAAGAAGAACAAGAACGATTAAGAAAAAAGCGGCAACACCTAGATGTGTGTATGTATATGTATGTGCATGCCTGTGTAGTGTGACCTAAATGAAAGTAGAAGTAGCAAGATATACCTATTATCCAGCCTATTTATGAGACAAAAAAAAAAAAAACACCAGCAATCCTATCATGTAGAACAGTTTTAGGTTTCTGTTTCACAGTCACCTGGCATGACGGTAGTACCTCTTTGAGTGGTTGCTCTCTACCAACCTACTACCTGAGATCTATGAGTATTAAAAGAGAGAGAGGAAAGAGAGAGAGGAAAGAGAGAGAGAGAGAGAGAGAGAGAGAGAGAGAGAGAGATAGAGAGAGAGAGAGAGAGAGAGAGAGAGAGAGAGAGAGAGAGAGAGAGAAAGAGAGAGAGAGATGCGGGGGAGAGAGAGGCAGGCAGAGACAGACGGTAGATGAGTGACCTCTAGGACTATCATTTTCAAGCTTATTTCTTTTCTTGAATTACCTTTGTTTAACACTTTAAGATCAACTTTTTTCATTGTTAACCAATAAATGTATAAAAAACGGAATAAAGATGGAAAAAAGACTGGCATGAGGGTTCAGCGGGACTTATGCCTGACTGACATGTACAGACAGCAAGTTTCAGTACTCTGCCCGCTGAGACCCAGCTAGCCATAATGCAGAAACGCTCCAAAACACTTTACTGCCTGATCGAAACTAATCACAGTAGGTTTATCGGTCTCTGCATAGATGAGTTAGACAGACTGCTTGATAACTTTCCCTCAAACGCTAGTCATAGCGCGATTAGTCATACGGTGATGATATACACTACTGTAAACAGAAGCAGGAGGAAGTACCTAAGAGGGGGGGGTCATTGGTCTAATCCCGGGGGGGGGACATGGACCTGCTCCGCATGGGTCAGTAGGCCTGTTGCAGTGTTCCTTCTTTATGTTCTTATGTAGAAACCAGTCTAGGATAGAACCCTCAGAGGAGTCCAGTAACTAGGGTGAACAGAGCCCTCCTGGAGTATACCTGGAGAGAATTTCGGGGGTCAACGCCCCCGCGGACCGGTCTGAGACCAGGCCTCATAGTGGATGAGGGTCTATTCAACCAGGCTATTACTGCTGGCCGCACGCAAACCGGTGTACGAACAACATCCCGGCTGGTCAGGTAGTGACCTTAGGTGCCTGACCAGCGCCAGCTTGAAGATAGATAGGGGTCTATTGATAATCCCCTTTATATATGCTTAAAGGCAGTTGAACAGCCTTGGGCCCCCGACACTTATTGTGTTGTCTCTCAGAGTACTCGTGGCGCCTCTGCTTTTCATTGGGGGGAGTGTTGCCTCTCCTGCAGAGTCTTTTGCTTTCGTAGGGAGTGATTTTCGTGTGCAAGTTTGGTACTAATCCCTCTGGGAATGCAAATCAAGGGACTTCTACCGTTCGCAGTAATTTAAGTGCTTGGTCATACTTATGTGTACCGTGAAAGCCCTTTGCGCACTCTTCAGGTTAACAATTTCGCCTGCCTTGAAGGGGGCAGTTAGTGTACAGCAATATTTCAGCCAAGAGAGAACAAGTGATCTGAAGAGAATCATCATGAGCCTGGCGTCTCTAGTTTTGAAGGTTCTCATTATCCATCCTATAATTTTTCAGCAGATGTGATAGATACATTGTTGTGGTCTGTGAAGGTGAGACCCCCTGGCATTATCACTCCCAGGTCCTTCACATTAATTTTTCGCTCTATTGTGTGATTAAAATTTGGTGTATACCCTGATACTGTCTTAATTTCCTCAAGTTTTCCATAGCTGAGTAATTAAAATTTCTCTTCATTGAACTTCATATTGTTTTGAGTGGCCCATTTGAAGATTTGGTTGATGTCCGCTTGAAGTCTTGCAGTGTCATCGATGGAAGACAATGTCGTGGTAATTCGGGTGTCATCCACAAAAGAAGACACGTAGCTATGGCTTACATCTCTGTTCATGTCAAATGTGAGGATGAAGAACAGAAAGGGAGCGAGTACTGTGCCTTGAGGAACAGAGCTTCTCACTGTAGCTGCCTCAGACTTTACTCTGATTACTATTACTCTTTGTGTTCTATTTGTTAGAAGGTTATAGATCCATCTGAGGAATCCAGCAATCAAGCTAGAATAGAACCCCTAGAGGAGTCCAGAAGTAAGGTTAGAAGAGAACCCCTCCTAGAGGAGTCCAGCAACCAAGTTGAAATAAAGAACCCTAAGGAATTCAGCGACCAGAACAGAATAGAACCCCAGGAGGAGCCCAGCAACCAGACTGGAGCAGAACCGAAGAAAGCAGAGACAAACACCCTCTTCCATTTCTGTTAACCAGAATTTCACCACCTCTATCTCCCTCTTCCGTACAAAGATGCCTTGATGTCAGTGAAGGATTACTGATCCAAGGAATTAGAATTATTTGCAATCCAAACAAAGGTATTCACATAGTGCATAATTCCAGCTCCTTGTACCTCAAGGCATGCAATAGTAAGAGTGCAGAGTGCAGCACATGTTTCTAATTCAGGTAAATAATAGCGTTTAAGATTTAAAGTGAATCAAAGGAGTCGGTCACAAGCTATCACATGGAAACTAATGTCCCAATTTCGTCAATAAATTCAACCTAACGTTTAGCCTCTTCAGTTTAGCTTCGAAGCTGAAGTGAAAAGGCATTCTCTTGTTTTCTCATAGAGACCAGTTTTATTAACTATGTTATTATATAACTCTGTTATTATGCAATAAGATCACAGTAAACAGGTGATTTCAGAATATGCAAAACAACCACTGTGAAAGAATAGATTGATTGTTCCTTGATAATGTGAGTAGTCACGAAAGCGCTTGGAATTTCTCCATTCTTTCACAGTGGTTGTTTTGCATAACTCTGTTATTATATAACAAAATTTACATCTTGATATCCTAAACCCTTCAATAAGGTTTCATCCATTTCTGAAGATGTCTCTGTCTTTAAAGATTGATGACATTCGTATATTATTTCAATCAAGTGGCGATAGTAGAACTATAAGGGTCATGTAACACCTGGAGAATGAGAAGCATTCAGTGTCAACACAATGAAGGGAAGGTTAAGTTCAGTTCCTTGAATAAAGAATTCCTTACCAGAATCAAGGCATTTTCCAATTATTCAATGTTAAATGGCATCTACACACTCCACTAACAATGCTGACCATCTTCTAAGTACATGGATAGACGAATGTTGAAATTTTGATGCTGAGCAGGAGAGGTTTTCTAAAGTCATGTCAAAATCGGGACTGGTTCATATAACACAGGGAAGAGGACACTTGCACATGTCAATTGTTCCATGAACCTCATCCTAATTACAGTTAATCGGGGTTAAAAAATTTATACCAATCAGATAAACCATTTTGAATTGATAACCGAAAATATTGAGGGAAGTTAGTGTATGACCAGACAACTGTACCTGTCAGTCTGACCAACTCTTGAATTATCTCATAACAAAATATTATACTCTGGGTTCACTCAAATAGTGAATAATAAAAATGTCACAGAGTGAGTTTTCAATATTTCTGAGTCTGCTTTTCACAGTTCTATTCTATTTAAAATTTTCTGCAACCTTATAAGAATAAATTATTTGACTTTTTTTTCAGAAAACTCAATTAGACCAAATTTGTTCTATAAAATTGGAATATTGGCAAGTACATAGCCCAGATTCAGTGCAAAAAATACTTCCTACTTGGGTACACCAGCACCTAGAGTTTGAAGCCGACCAGAAGAGACATTTTCTAGTTATTACATGGAAATTAACTCATTTAATAAAACTGGCAATTTATAATTTACATAGTTCAAAGTGACAGCCAATTATCCTTTCAAGAAAGTCCATGAATATTGAAAATTGCTGTATAGGCTCCAAACTGGAATACATCAGTGTTAATATTTTGAAGCCGATAAGACGAATTTTATTATTATAATCATGGGGAAGTGCTAAACCCGTAGGATTATATAGCACCTGTGGGGAAGGGGGGGTGGAAGGTATTCAGGCTTAATTCAGGGAACTGTAGCACAGATCCAATTCCCTAGATCAAGAGCCCCTCACCAGCGTCAAGTAACCTCTCTCGAGGGGCCGATAAGACGAAGCATTCTTTAGTTATTGAATGGAAATCAGTATCATTATTTACTTAATAAAATTGGAAAACTGGAACTTGTGGAGTCTTGCTGTCTTGAAAACACATTATTTATAAACAAATTAAATACACTTACAAATTTGCATGTGCACAAACTGACTTAACATTGTTTACTATCCTGGCTGTAAGACACATCAGTCATTCACTGATGAAGTCATTCAGGAAATGTGAACTCAAATAGATTTAACGTGATTTAACAGGAATAAAAACTTCACACAATTTTGCACATACAATTAGCAGGTGTGCACTTATGTACACACTTGAATGTCGCTCTCCGCCGTCAAAATAGAAAGAATCTTAAAGCTCCGCCACTGAGAATTTTGGAAGTCATCTCAGTTGTTCCAGGATGCTAGAAATTAGTAAAACAACTATGGTTGTTGGTCACCTTTGCAAGCCAATTGTTCCTAGAGTCTCGAGCTAATTACCGTATACACAAGCATTGAAAATTTGAAGCCAATCAAATGAAGTTTCCTCGTGTTATGAGGGAAATAAAACGTAAAGTTAAACTGTGAAAAATACAAGGAAAAAAAAAAGAAGGTCTGGCAACCCGGTGAAGGTCCTCCTCAGGGACATTTAATTATCATTGACGACAGTAACTCAAGGGGTAATATTGTGACTTAAGTATTATAATTATCATCAAAACTAAGCGCTAAACCCACCAGGGTCATACAGCGCTGCGTTGTGACTTAATATGATAGTGGGTGATGACACATTATGATTATCATAACTAGAGGGAAGCATTAAGTCCGTAGGGGGTCATACAGCCCCTGCAGAATGAGAGGTGATGAGGTTTCATTCCGACTCCTAGTATCATCACAGGTTAAACACTAAGACAACACTTTCAATAAATATATTTTTGAAATCGTCACCGGCAGAGAAATTATTCAGAGTCTTCCTTCTGCAGTTTATACATAATTCTGATCATTATATCTTAAGGGAAGGGTGGTGGAGTGGCGATGTATGTCAGAGAAAATTTAAATTACTGTCTTAGACATGATATAAGATTAGAAACATCGAACACAGAATCTGTTTGGCTACAGTTTCTCGAGGGACGTGACAAATTAATTTTGGGTGTGATTTATAGGCCCCCAAACCTTGAGAGGGAGTGCAGTAAGCTGTTATGGGACGAAATTCATAAGGCATCTAAATATGAAAATGTTGTGATAATGGGAGATTTTAACTTTAGACAAATTGACTGGAACAATATGACAGGAAATCTTGAGTCTAGTGACTTTCTTGATACGGTTCAGGATTGTTTTCTAGAACAGGTTGTGACAGAACCAACTAGAGGAAACAATCTGCTTGACTTGGTTCTTGCCAACACAAAGGTTCACTAATTAATAATCTTGAGGTTAATGATGAGCTTGGGGAAAGTGATCACAAATCACTTAGTTTCAATATATCATGGAATTACCCAGATAACTGCAATCAAATCTCTGTCCCAGATTTTCGCTTGGCCGACTTCATGGGACTGAAAAATTACCTGGATGGGCTAAATTGGGATGTCCTGACTATGGGTCAGGTAGGTGATCTTGGTTGCAAATATGACGTTTTTCAGAGCATAGTTCTAGCTGCCCAGACAACTTTTGTTCCGAGTAGGGAAATTAGATCTAACAAAAATGATCCCCAATGGATGAACAATAGATTAAAATATCTCATTGGTCAAAAGAGAGGCATATCTAGGCGTATCAAAAGAGGATATGGGCAGTTAAGAAATCAATATATTTAATTAAAGAGAGAAATAAAGAAAGGAATAAGAAAAGCAAAAAGGGATTATGAGGCTAAGGTCGCAAGGGATTCAAAGACTAACCCAAAAGGGTTCTTTAAGGTATACAGAAGTAAGATTAGGGACAAGATTGGTCCACTTAAGAGTAACTGGTCAGATCGATATAAATGGTATAAAATACCGTAATTCACACAACCACTTGATAAACTACAGAAACTCAAGACTCATCGCCACAGAAGACAACACTCAATACCGAAGAATCCTGGAATCGTCACTTATTTCTATATCCGACAACTTCAACCAGAATAGTGGCTTCTATAACATAGCTGAACCACTTGCCAAGAAACTTCTTCATCGCTATCCCTCATAAGAACACTGTAGAAGGTCTGCTCACAAACTTATCCAATCTCATTTACAAGCTACCCAAGATTTTAGACTCTATAACCCCACTCGGTACATCAGATGCAGCATTCTCCACCTGACCTCAGGATTCTGAACCTGATTATAAATACTCGCGTCCCTTCCACCCCAGGTAGATCTGTTTGTGACTTGAAAAAGCCCACTGTGTGGGCGAAACGTAGTCAATAAAGGATCACAGTATACTGCATATGTGTTTATATTTCCAACTGGTCAGATCACTGACAGTGATAAGTGTATGTGTGAAATTCTCAATACCTACTTCCTCTCAGTTTTCACCCAGGAAAATACTAGCGATATTCCTGAAATAATACATTACATGGAACAGTATAATAAACTATGTAGGATTGCGGTAACTAGTGACATGGTCCTCAGACAAATAGAGAAACTAAAACATAAGAAGAACATAAGAACGAAGGAACACTGCAGAAGGCCTACTGGCCCATGCGAGGCAGGTCCAAGTCCCTACCGGCTTAAGCCAATGCACCCAACCTAGTCAGGTCAGGTCACATTGACTCAAGGGAGGAACACGGCAACCGACCCGTTAGCACAAGCTATCAGGTCTAACTCACACCCACCCACATCTACTCATGTATTTATCCAACCTATTTTTAAAGCTACACAACGTTCTGGCCTCTATAACGGTACTTGGGAGTTTGTTCCACTCATCCACAACTCTATTACCAAACCAGTACTTTCCTATATCCCTCCTGAATCTGAATTTTTCCAACTTAAAACCATTGCTGCGAGTCCTGTCTAGGCTAGATATTATCAGCACACTATTTACATCCCCTTTATTTATTCCTGTCTTCCACTTATAAACCTCAATCATATCCCCCCTAATTCTACGTCTTTCTAGAGAGTGCAGTTTCAGGGCCCTTAGTCTATCCTCATAGGGAAGGTTTCTGATACATGGGATCATCTTTGTCATCCTCCTTTGTACATTTTCCAGAGAATTTATATCCATTCTGTAATACGGTGACCAAAACTGTGCAGCATAATCTAAATGAGGCCTAACCAAGGATGTATAGAGTTGAAGAACAACCTGAGGACTCCTATTATTTATGCTTCTTGATATGAAGCCAAGGATTCTATTAGCTTTATTGCGAACACTTATGCACTGTTGTCTTGGTTTCAGATTACTGCTAACCAGAACTCCTAAATCTTTTTCGCAATCCGTAATATTAAGATCTACATTATTTAGTTTATATGTGGCATGGTTATTGTCCTGTCCAACATTTAGAACTTTGCATTTGTCTATATTAAACTGCATCTGCCACTTCTCCGACCACTGCATCAGTCTATTCAAATCTTCCTGGAGTGCTCGAATGTCCTCGTCAGAATGAATTCGACGGCCTATTTTGGTGTCATCGGCAAACTTGCCGATGTCGCTCTTTATGCCCTCATCTATGTCGTTTATGTAGATTGTGAACAGCAGGGGGCCCAACACTGACCCCTGTGGAACACCGCTCGTGACGCTTCCCCACTCTGATTTCTCCCCATTTATGCAAACTCTCTGCTGCCTATTTGTCAACCATGCCTCTATCCAGGAAAAAATTTCTCCTCCTATTCCATGTGCTTTAATTTTCCTCAATAGTCTCTGATGTGGGACCCTGTCAAAAGCCTTACTGAAGTCCATATACACAATAGCATATTCGTTACCATGATCTACCTCCTCAAATACCTTAGTGAAAAAAGTTAATAAATTCGTAAGGCAGGAACGTCCCTTTGTAAAACCATGCTGAGATTCGTTGATTAATTTATGCTTTTCAAGGTGGCTACGAACTGCCTCGGCAATTATTGATTCCATAAATTTTCCCACTATGGAGGTTAGGCTTATTGGTCTATAGTTCGAAGCTAAGGACCTGTCACCTGTTTTGAAAATAGGTATCACATTTGCCATTTTCCACTTATCTGGCACCATGCCAGTTTGTAGTGATATGTTGAAAAGATTAGCCAAAGGTGTGCTAAGCTCCTCTTTACATTCCTTTAGAACCCTTGCATACAGTTCATCAGGGCCTGGGGATTTGTTAGGTTTTAATTTATCTATTTGCCTAAGGACCATGTCACTTGTGACCCTAATAGTGCACAGTTTATTATCGTCCTGTTCTACATAATTTATCATTACTGGAATATCACTGGTATCCTCCTGTGTAAAAACTGAGAGGAAGTATGTGTTAAAAATTCTACACATTTCCTTATCACTGTCAGTGAGCTGACCCGAGGAACTTTTGAGTGGGCCTATCTTGTCCCTGATCTTACTTCTGTATACCTGAAAGAATCCTTTTGGGTTAGTCTTCGATTCTCTTGCAACTTTAACCTCATAATCTCTTTTTGCTTTTCTAATTCCCTTTTTTATTTCTCTCTTTAACTGAATATATCGATTTCTTAATTGCCCCTCTCCTCTTTTGATTTGCCTATATATGCCTCTCTTTTGACCAATCAGATATTTTAATCTATTGTTCATCCATTTAGGATCATTTTTGTTTGATCTGATTTCCCTATTTGGAACATAATTTGACTGAGCAGCTAGAACTATGCCCTGGAAAGCATCATATCGGCAACCATCACCACCTACCTGACCCCTAGTCAGGTCATTCCAGTTCAGCCCACCTAAGTAATTTTTCAGTCCTATGAAATCAGCCAAGCGAAAGTCAGGGACGGAGACTTGATTGCCATTATTAGGGGAATTCCATGATATGTTAAAACTGAGTGATTTGTGATCACTCTCCCCAAGCTCATCATTAACCTCAAGATTATTAATTAGTGTTTCCCTACTGGCAAGAACCAAGTCAAGGAGGTTATTTCCCCTAGTTGGCTCTGTCACAAACTGTTTTAAAAAACAATCCTGGATCGTATCAAGAAAGTCACCCGACTCTAAATTTCCTGTCAAATTGCTCCAATCAATCTGTCTATAGTTGAAATCTCCCATTAGCACAACATTTTCGTATGTAGATGCCTTACGAATTTCGTCCCATAGAAGTTTACTGCACTCCCTATCAAGATTTGGGGCCCTGTAAATCACACCCAAAATTAGTTTTTCTCGGCCCTCGAGAAGCTGTAACCAAACAGATTCAGTGGCTGACGCTTCTAATTTAATATCTTGTCTAACACAACAATTTAAATTGTCTCTGACATACATCGCTACTCCACCACCTTTCCTGTTGACCCTGTCAGTGTGGAATAATTTATAGCCTTGTATGTGACATTCAGATGGCATCTCTCTATCTTTCAGATTGAGCCAGGTCTCTGTTATAGCAATAATATCTATGTTTCCTGCACTTGCAATTAATCTTAGCTCATCTATCTTATTTCTAACACTCCTGCTATTAGTATAGTAAACCTTAAGGGAGCTAGTCCCTTGCTGCCCTCTGCTGTCCCCCTTTGTTTTCTGACCTGTTCTATTGTCTTTATTTATAACTTCATGCTGAATGCCTTTTATACATTTACTGTTTCCAACCCTAGTGTTGCAACCTGCTTGTTTCCCACACACACCCATACCTCTATCTTCCATCAGTTTAAAATCATAGGCATTTCACCAATGGCCTTCTCAATCGAGTCTGCAAGTGCTACCACCCCTGCCCCAGAGAGATGAACCCCATCCCTTGCATACATATCATGTTTGCCATAAAAGTTGTTCCAGTTGTCAATGAATGGGATTGCAAGTTCCTTGCAGTATCTGTCTAGCCAGCAATTTACACCAATTGCCCTAGACAACCATTCATTTCCTACTCCCCTTCTAGGCAAGATGCTACATATGATTGGGATCCCTCCCTTAGACTTAATGAAATCTATAGCTGACCTGTACTTATCTAGCAGCTCTTCTCTCCTACCCTTCCCAATATCATTTCCACCAGCACTGAGACAGATAATGGGCTTGTTCCCATTACCTGACATGATATTATCCAGTCTGTTGACAATGTCCCCAACACCAGCTCCAGGGAAGCACACTCTATCTCTCATCTTCTTATTCCTATTACAAAAAGCACGGTCAACATATCTTACCTGAGAGTCACCAACCACAAGAATGCGCTTACCTTCATTAGCAGGGGCAGTAGTACCCTTACCTTCACTGGCCACTGAAGTACATTCATCCTGGAGAACAGAGAAGCGATTTCCTACCTTCAGATCTTCACTCTTAACTTTCCTTACTCTGATGCGCCTCCCATTACTGTGAACAACTCGCCACTTGTAGCAGGTGCTGGGCTGCACCTCACTGCTGGTACCCGTTGCTACCTCCCCACCTACAGCCTCCTCACAGTGAGAGACAGACTGCACCTCACTGCTAGAAGCCTCATTCCCCACATCTCCAACCACCTCACACTCTCTCCCAGGCCCATTGAGGTGGACCTTCAGCCTCCTAATCTCCTCCTGGAGAAGCAAGACCTCCTCCTTCAACTCTCCAAACTCAGTTTTTAAAACACTGCAGAAGCAAGCCATGCTTTGTAACCGTCCACGCTAATCCCCAAAGCAGCTCAGGGTCTGTGACCTCACGTGACGACTGACCACTGAACACTGACGACAATAAACCTTACCTCCATAGTGGGAAAATTTATGGAATCAATAATTGCCGAAGCAATTCGTAGCCATCTTGAAAGGGGCGTTACTGTCTTAGGAGTTTACTAACTTTTTTTTCACTAAGGTGTTTGAGGAGGTAGATCATGGTAATGAATATGATATTGTGTATATGGACTTCAGTAAGGCTTTCGATAGAGGCACACGGAATAGGAGGAGAATTTTTCTCCTGGGTAGAGGCATTGCTGACAAATAGGCAGCAGAGAGTTTGCATAAATGGGGAGAAATCAGAATGGGGGCACGTCACAAGCGGTGTTCCTCAGGGGTCAGTGTTGGCCCCGTTGTTGTTCACAATTTACATAAACGACATAGATGAGGGAATAAATAGCGGCATAAGCAAATTTGCTGATGACACCAAAATAGGCCATCTAATTCATTCTAATGAGGACAGTAGAGCACTCCAGGATGATTTGAATAGACTGAAGCAATGGTCGGAAAAGTGGCAGATGCAGTTTATTATTGACAAATGCAAAGTTCTAAATGTTGGACAGTTAAATAACCTTGCCACATATAAACTAAATAATATAGATCTTAATACTACTGATTGCAAAAAGAATTTAGGAGTTCTGGTTAGCAGTAATCTAAAACCAAGACAACAGTGCATTAGTGTTCGCAGTAAAGCTAACAGAATTCTTGGCTTCATATCTAGAAGTATAAATAATAGAAGTCCTCAGGTTGTTCTTCAACTCTATGTATCCTTGGTTAGGCCTCATTTAGACTATGCTGCTCAGTTCTGGTCACCGTATTACAGAATGGATATAAATGCTCTGGAAAACGTACAGAGGAGGATGACAAAGATGATCCCGTGTATCAGAAATCTTCCCTATGAGGATAGACTGAGGGCGCTGAATCTGCACTCTCTCGAAAGGCGTAGAATTAGGGGGAATATGACTGAGGTGTATAAATGGGAAAAAGGAATAAATAAAGGGGATGTAAATAGCGTGCTGAAAATTTCCAGCCAAGACAGGACTCGCAGCAATGGTTTCAAGTCGGAAAAATTCAGATTCAGGAAGGATATAGGAAAGCACTGGTTTGGTAATGGAGTTGTGGATGAGTGGAACAAACTCCCGAGTACAATTATTCAGGCTAAAACGTTGTGTAGATTTAAAAATAGGTTAGATAAATACATGAGTGGGTGTGAGTTGGACCTGACTAGCTTGTGCTGCTGGGTCTGGTGCCGTGCTCCATCCTTGAGTGGAGGTGACCAGACTGGGTGGGTCATTGGGCTTATCCGGGGGGGTGGGTCATTGGGCTAATCCGGGGGGGGGACACATGAACATGCTTCGCATGGGTCAGTAGGCCTGTTGCAGTGTTCCTTCTTTCTTATGTTCTCATGTTCTTAAGAAACACGGTGGTAACTGTACCAGCAGCAGTTCAATACACAGGATGTACTCCTCCCAACACACCTCTCTGTGTATACTGAATGACTCCAACAATGGAGCCAGGGGTCACCATCACACTGAATGACTCCAACAACGGTGCCAGGGGTCACCATCACACTGAATGACTCCAACAACGGTGCCAGGGGTCACCATCACACTGAATGACTCCAACAACGGTGCCAGGGGTCACCATCATACTGAATGACTCCAACAACGGTTCCAGGGGTCACCATCACACTGAATGACTCCAACAACGGTGCCAGGGGTCACCATCACACTGAATGACTCCAACAACAGTGCCAGGGGTCACCATCACACTGAATGACTCCAACAACGGTGCCAGGGGTCACCATCACACTGAATGACTCCAACAACGGTGCCAGGGGTCACCATCACACTCCAACAACGGTGCCAGGGGTCACAATCGCACTGAATGACTCAACGGTGCCAGGGGTCACCATCACACTGAATGACTCCAACAACGGTGCCAGGGGTCACCATCACACTCCAACAACGGTGCCAGGGGTCACCATCACACTCCAACAACGGTGCCAGGGGTCACCATCACACTCCAACAACGGTGCCAGGGGTCACCATCACACTCCAACAACGGTGCCAGGGGTCACCATCACACTCCAACAACGGTGCCAGGGGTCACCATCACACTCCAACAACGGTGCCAGGGGTCACCATCACACTCCAACAACGGTACCAGGTGCCAGGGGTCAGCATCACACTCCACCCACGTTGCCAGGGGTCACCATCACACTCCAACAATGGTGCCAGGGGTCACCATCACACTCCAACAACGGTGCCAGGGGTCACCATCACACTCCAACAACGGTGCCAGGGGTCACCATCGCACTGAATGACTCCAACAACGGTGCCAGGGGTCACCATCACACTCCAACAACGGTGCCAGCGGTCACCATCACACTCCAAGAACGGTGCCACGGGTCATCATCACACTCCAACAACGGTGCCAGGGGTCACCATCACACTCCAACAACGGTGCCAGGGGTCACCATCACACTCCAACAACGGTGCCAGGGGTCACCATCACACTCCAACAACGGTGCCAGGGGTCACCATCACACTCCAACAACGGTGCCAGGGGTCACCATCACACTCCAACAACGGTGCCAGGGGTCACCATCACACTCCAACAACGGTGCCAGGGGTCACCATCACACTCCAACAACGGTGCCAGGGGTCACCATCACACTCCAACAACGGTGCCAGGGGTCACCATCGCACTGAATGACTCCAACAACGGTGCCAGGGGTCACCATCACACTGAATGACTCCAACAACGGTGCCAGGGGTCACCATCACACTCCAACAACGGTGCCAGGGGTCATCACACTCCAACAACGGTGCCAGGGGTCACCATCACACTCCAACAACGGTGCCAGGGGTCACCATCACACTCCAACAACGGTGCCAGGGGTCACCATCACACTCCAACAACGGTGCCAGGGGTCACCATCGCACTGAATGACTCCAACAACGGTGCCAGGGGTCACCATCACACTCCAACAACGGTGCCAGGGGTCACCATCACACTCCAACAACGGTGCCAGGGGTCACCATCACAATGACTCCAACAACGGTGCCAGGGGTCACCATCACACTCCAACAACGGTGCCAGGGGTCACCATCACACTCCAACAACGGTGCCAGGGGTCACCATCACACTCCAACAACGGTGCCAGGGGTCACCATCACACTCCAACAACGGTCCAGGGGTCACCATCACACTCCAACAAAGGTGCCAGGGGTCACCATCACACTCCAACAACGGTGCCAGGGGTCACCATCACACTCCAACAACGGTGCCAGGGGTGCCAGGGGTCACCATCACACTCCAACAACGGTGCCAGGGGTCACCATCACACTCCAACAACGGTGCCAGGGGTCACCATCACACTCCAACAACAGTGCCAGGGGTCACCATCACACTCCAACAACGGTGCCACGGGTCACCATCACACTCAACACTCCAACAACGGTGCCAGGGGTCACCATAACACTCCAACAACGGTGCCAGGGGTCACCATCACACTCCAACAACGGTGCCAGGGGTCACCATCACACTGAATGACTCCAACAACGGTGCCAGGGGTCACCATCACACTCCAACAACGGTGCCAGGGGTCACCATCACACTCCAACAACGGTGCCAGGGGTCACCATCACACTCCAACAAAGGTGCCAGGGGTCACCATCACACTCCATCTTCGGTGCCAGGGGTCACCATCACACTCCAACAACGGTGCCAGGGGTCACCATCACACTCCAACAACGGTGCCAGGGGTCACCATCACACTCCAACAACGGTGCCAGGGGTCACCATCACACTCCAACAACGGTGCCAGGGGTCACCATCACACTCCACAACAACGGTGCCAGGGGTCACCATCACACTCCAACAACGGTGCCAGGGGTCACCATCACACTCCAACAACGGTGCCAGGGGTCACCATCACACTCCAACAACGGTGCCAGGGGTCACCATCACACTCCAACAACGGTGCCAGGGGTCACCATCACACTCCAACAACGGTGCCAGGGGTCACCATCACACTCCAACAACGGTGCCAGGGGTCACCATCACACTCCAACAACGGTGCCAGGGGTCACCATCACACTCCAACAACGGTGCCAGGGGTCACCATCACACTCCAACAACGGTGCCAGGGGTCACCATCACACTCCAACAACGGTGCCAGGGGTCACCATCACACTCCAACAACGGTGCCAGGGGTCACCATCACACTCCAACAACGGTGCCAGGGGTCACCATCACACTCCAACAACGGTGCCAGGGGTCACCATCACACTCCAACAACGGTGCCAGGGGTCACCATCACACTCCAACAACGGTGCCAGGGGTCACCATCACACTCCAACAACGGTGCCAGGGGTCACCATCACACTCCAACAACGGTGCCAGGGGTCACCATCACACTCCAACACCGGTGCCAGGGGTCACCATCACACTCCAACAACGGTGCCAGGGGTCACCATCACACTCCAACAACGGTGCCAGGGGTCACCATCACACTCCAACAACGGTGCCAGGGGTCACCATCACACTCCAACAACGGTGCCAGGGGTCACCATCACACTCCAACAACGGTGCCAGGGGTCACCATCACACTCCAACAACGGTGCCAGGGGTCACCATCACACTCCAACAACGGTGCCAGGGGTCACCATCACACTCCAACAACGGTGCCAGGGGTCACCATCACACTCCAACAACGGTGCCAGGGGTCACCATCACACTCCAACAACGGTGCCAGGGGTCACCATCACACTCCAACAACGGTGCCAGGGGTCACCATCACACTCCAACAACGGTGCCAGGGGTCACCATCACACTCCAACAACGGTGCCAGGGGTCACCATCACACTCCAACAACGGTGCCAGGGGTCACCATCACACTGAATGACTCCAACAACGGTGCCAGGGGTCACCATCACACTCCAACAACGGTGCCAGCGGTCACCATCACACTCCAACAACGGTGCCAGGGGTCATCACACTCCAACAACGGTGCCAGGGGTCACCATCACACTCCAACAACGGTGCCAGGGGTCACCATCACACTCCAACAACGGTGCCAGGGGTCACCATCACACTCCAACAACGGTGCCAGGGATCACCATCACACTCCAACAACGGTGCCAGGGGTCACCATCACACTCCAACAACGGTGCCAGGGGTCACCATCACACTCCAACAACGGTGCCAGGGGTCACCATCACACTCCAACAACGGTGCCAGGGGTCACCATCACACTCCAACAACGGTGCCAGGGATCACCATCACACTCCAACAACGGTGCCAGGGGTCACCATCACACTCCAACAACGGTGCCAGGGGTCACCATCACACTCCAACAACGGTGCCACGGGTCATCATCACACTCCAACAACGGTGCCAGGGGTCACCATCACACTCCAACAACGGTGCCAGGGGTCACCATCACACTCCAACAACGGTGCCAGGGGTCACCATCACACTCCAACAACGGTGCCAGGGGTCACCATCACACTCCAACAACGGTGCCAGGGGTCACCATCACACTCCAACAACGGTGCCAGGGGTCACCATCACACTCCAACAACGGTGCCAGGGGTCACCATCACACTCCAACAACGGTGCCAGGGATCACCATCACACTGAATGACTCCATAATCAACACAACACTCAGACAATTGCAGGTAAGTTAATTAAGACGTTGTTGTTGTATGAGGCCCCACCTGAGGTATGAGGGGGAGGGGTGGAGGGGCGGGAAGGGGGAGGTGGAGGGGCGGGGAGGGGAGGGGGAGGGGTGGAGGGGCGGGGAGGGGAGGGGGAGGGGTGGAGGGGCGGGGTGGGGAGGGGTGGCGGTAGCACCTGGTGATAAGTGAGACTAATGAAGCTCAGGCGTCAATACTGCTACCTCCACCATAATCCCCACCACCACCACCATCCTCCTCCTCACCACCACCATCATCCTCACCACCATCATCATCCCTTCCATCCCCTCCACCACCACCATTCCCTCCAACACCACCACCACCATTCCCTCCATCACCATTACCACTATCCCCTCCACCACCACTATTCCTTCCATCACCACCACCATCCCGACAACCACAACCGCCACCACCACCTGCCTCATGGCGTCACGTACCATAGAAAACGGGGAGCGGGAGAAAAACGCACACGGTGGAGGTTTTGTGGGCGAGGGGCTTGGACTTCCAGCAAGCATACGTGAGCATGTTAGATAGGAGTGAATGGAGGGAAATGGTTCTTGGGACGTGAGGAGCTGTTGGAGTGTGAGCAGAGTACTACAATGTGAAGGGATTCAGGGAAACCGGTTAGCTAGACTTGAGTCCTGGAAATGGGAAGTACAATGCCCGCACTTTAAAGACGGGTTTGGGATATTGGCAGTTTGGAGTGACATCTAAACTTACAAGGTTCGTAGGTTCGAGTCTCCTTCAGCCAGAGATCAGTGTTTGTGTATATTTCGCATGCTCTCGCGAATTCCTTGCATTGTTCAAATCTCTAGTAAGGCTGATGCATGCAGGGGATGAGATGAAAAGCTGTAAGCCTTCTCCCTGAAAGCTGGCTGCCTTGGATCAAATGTGTAGCGCATGCTACACGCCAAGGTATTGTCCAGTGTGGGTAGATTGCTAAAGCACTGCGTACCTTGTCCTAAGGTTCGTAGGTTCGAGTCTCCTTCAGCCAGAGATCAGTGTTTATATATATATATATATATATATATATATATATATATATATATATATATATATATATATATAATTTTTACATTAACATAAATGAAAAAAACTAAATGTATCTTTAAACGTATAAGAGAAAAATTGAGAAAGGACTTAATTTTAAATGAGTTCTTGCTAATTGACCAATTTTACCTATTATGATCGGCCGCCTCCCACCAAGGCAGGGTGGCCCGAAAAAGAAAAACTTTCACCATCATTCATGCCATCACTGTCTTGCCAAAGGCATGCTTACACTACAGTTATAAAACTGCAACATTAACACCCCTCCATCAGAGTGCAGACACTGTACTTCCCATCTCCAGGACTCAAGTCCGGCCTGCTGGTTTCCCTGAATCCCTTCATAAATGTTACCTGGCTCACACTCCAACAGCACGTCAAGTCCTAGAAACCATTTCTCTCCATTCACTCCTATCTAACAAACTCACGCATGCTTGTGAAAGTCCAAGCCCCTTGCACACAAAACCTCCTTTACCCCCTCCCTCCAACCTTTCCTAGGCCGACCTCTACTCCGCCTTCCCTCCATTACAGATTTATACACTCGGGAAGTCATTCTATTTTGTTCTATTCTCTCTACATGTCCAAACCACCTCAACAACCCTTCCTCAGCCCTCTGGATAATAGTTTTGGTAATTTCGCACCTTCTCTTAATTTCCTAACTACGAATTCTCTGCATTACATTTACACCACACATCCCCCTCAGACACGACATCTCCACTGCCTCCAGCCTTCTCCTTGTTGCAACAATCACCACACACTTATACAAGAGCTTTGGTATAACTATACTTTCATACATTCTCCTCTTTGCTTCCATGGATAAATTTCCTCAGTGCACCATTCACCTGTTTCCTCTTGTCAATTCTCTGATTCACCTCATCTTTCATAGACCCATCTGCTGACACGTCCATCTCCTAAATTTCTGAATACATTCACTTCTTCCATACTCTCTCCCTCCAACCTGATATCCAATCTTTCGTTACCTAATTTTTGTTATCCTCACCACATTACTTTTTAATATATTCACTTTCAATTTTCTTGTTTTACATACCCTACCAAACTCATCTACCAACCTCTGCAGCTTCTCTTCAGAATCTCACAAAAGCACAGTGTCATCAGCAAAGAGCATATGTGACAACTCCCATTTTGTGTTAGATTCTTTATCTTTTAACCCTAAACCTCTTGCCAACACCCGAGCATTCACTACTCTTACAACCACATCTATAAACATATTGAACAACCATAGTGACATCACACATCCTTGTCTAAGGCCTACTTTTACTAGGAAATAATGTCACTCTCTCCTACATACTCTAACCTGAGCCTCACTATCCTCGTAAAACCATACCCCCGGCCGGGATTGAACCCGCGGTCATAGAGTCTCAAAACTCCAGCCCGTCGCGCTAACCACTAGACCAGCTAGCCACAATAAGATTCATCCAACTAGGTATATTTCTACACGGCATATTTCTGACGGCAGTGAAGGGACTTGAGCTAGAGTTCGTCACGGCCACGCTAGCTGGAGATTCGTCTGTGAAAACTTGGATTTGTGGTCACAGAGGTTGTACATGGTGTAGAAATATACTAGTTGGATGAATCTTTCAATGGTTAACCTACTCTCCTAATTCAATCGTGTCATACATTTACAACATTTACTGCTTTCACACCTCCTATTCCATACATTTGCAACATCTGCCACATTGCCCTCCCTCTCCCCTATCCACGCTGTGGAACGCCTTTTCCAAATCCATCGTTGCCACAAAAACCTCTTTACCCTTATTTAAATACTGTTCACCTATATGTTTCACTGTAAACACTTGGTGTACACACCCCTACCCTTCCTAAACCTCCTTTTTCGTCTGCTATCCCACTCTCCTGTCTTACTCTCATTTTTTTCAATAATAACTCTACCACACACTTTACCAGGTATACTCAACAGACTTATTTCCCTATGTTTGCATTCTCTTTTGTCCCCTTTGCCTTATACAAAGGAACTATGCATGCTCTCTGCCAATCCCTAGGTACTTTACCCTCTTCCATTTATTAAATAAAAACACCAACAACTCCAAAACTATATCGCCACCTGCTTTTAATATTTCTATCTTTATCCCATTACTCCCAGTTGCTTTACCCCCTTTCATTCTACCCACTGCCTCACGAACTTCCCCCACACTCACAACTCTCTCCTCCTCACTCCTACATAATGTTATTCCTCCTTGCCCTATACACAGAATCACAGCTTCCCTGTAATCAACATTTAACAATTCCTCATTATGTTCATTCCATCTTCCCGATACCTCTTACTCTCTGTTTAATAACTCTCCTCTCCTAGTTTTAATAATCAAATCCATTTGTTCTCCAGGCTTCCTCAACTTATTAATCTCACTCCAAAACTCTTATTTAAAAAAAAATTGTTGATAACATTTCACCCACTCTCTCATTTGCTCTCTTTTTACATTGCTTCACCACTCTCTTAACTTCTCTTTTCCTCTCGATATGCTCCTCCCTCGCATCACTTCTGCTTTGTAAAAATCTCTCATATGATAACTTTGTATCTCTTACTACTCTCTTTACATTATCATTCCACCAATCGCTCTTCTTCCTTCCTGCACCCACTTTCCTGTGACCACAAACTTCTGCGTGTCGTAAGAGGCGACTAAAATGCCAGGAGCAAGGGACTAGTAACCCCTTCTCCTGTATGTATTACTAATATCAAAAAGAAAAACTTTTGTTTTTCTTTTTGGGTCACCCTGTCTCGGTGTCATACATCCGGTAGGCAAAATTGGTCAATTAGCAAGAAATCATCTAAAATTAAGTCCTTTCTAAAAATTTTCTTTGAGGCGTTTAAAGATACATATTTTTTCATATATATTAATGTAAAAATTAATAATTTTGAAAGGACACAAATGAAAATAAATCACTTTGCCTAACTTTTTTTTTGTTTTTCCCTAGGTAATTTACACATTTTACTGTAACTATATACGTGTAACTGTACCTAAATAAACTTACTAAGCCTTAAGGCTGATATATCACCTTACATACGATATTACACCCGTCCCAGTCTGTCGCAGGTGGCAGTGTCAAGGCCCTTTCACGTATAGCTTAAATTCTTCCCAAAATTTATTAATTATAAATAAATCTATTTTGTATAACCCTAAGCTATTACTCATATTAAAATCATTACTATTTTTTATGAAGCTTGATTCAGTTATATTTCCCCGCATTGCATAGCTTCTGATGATGCACTGAGAAGTGTGAAAGTACTTGAGCTAAAGGTTACTAGGCTCCGTGGCTTGTCGTTCTTATATGCCTTCGTGTTGATCTTTTATTTTACAGTTCCTTGATAATGTGAGAACTCACGAAATCACTTAGAATTTCACTATTTTTTCACAGTGGTTGTTCTGCATATTGTTATGTCACCTGTTTACAGTGATCTTATTGCATATATATATATATATATATATATATATATATATATATATATATATATATATATATATATATATATATATATATATATATATTCTGAAGAGTATATCTCTCTTGAAGTGTACGGACACTTGACGGGGGTATATATATCTATGTATACAATGCAAGTTTAAATTTAATATCTTTTATCAATCGCTCAAATTTGTATTACATTAGTAACTATCTTTAAATATTTAGAGTTTGCTATATTATATACATAGGTATAGACATTTTTGTTGATATGTTTAAGTGAGTATGAATCGTAGTATAAGACTGTCCGCAATGTTATATATAACTGGGCGTTTCCTTGCAGGAGACATACAGTGTACACTGCTAGAGACACCAATGCAGTTTAAGGTGAGCCTTACACAGATCTCCCTCTAAACAGATCTTACCCTCCCAGAATTCCTTCCAATGCACTCTTAATTAAGTATTGTAATATTGTAATATTTATACATCTACCTGATTAATAAATTGATCTAATTCTAATCGTTTATTAATTAATAGGCACAGGATACACAGTGTACTCGTACAGTACACAGAAGGGTGTATGTCTCATACGGTATAAATGCCTAAGTTTTATCATAATCTCTACTTTAGGGATTAAAATATTCTTGACTGGTGGTTTGCAGGTGACATGCAAACTGAATGACCCTCGCGCAGTCTATTGAATTTCTGGACGTATTAACTAACAAATCATTGACAGACTTCAAACCTAATAGAGCAACAGAGCTAAAGAAAAGGTCTTCCCTGAGGTTATCCAAAACTCTGGTGAGGATACCAAGAGTACGAATGTTATGGTAGACTTGTACAATACCAGGCAGTCTGGGGAGATATAGGGAGATAAGACACTTCACAGGACCGCCTTAAGTCTCCCAGCTCAGGCTGACAGTGTCTGTATAACATACAGTACCTGGAGTATACCCTCCAGGGTATACTCCAGGTCCATGACCAGGCCTTGTGGTGGATCAAGGCCTGATCAACCAGGATGTTACTGCTGGCCACACGCAAACCGCCATACGATCCATAGCCCGGCTGGTGTCTGTCCAGCTCCTTCTTGAAGATAGACAGGGGTCTATTGGTAATCCCCCTTATGTATGCTGGAAGGCAGTTGAACAATCTTGGGCCCCTCGCATTTACTGTGTTGTCTCTTAGCATACTCATGGCTCCTCTTGTTTTCATTGGGGGGATGTTGAATCACCTGCAGAGTATTTTGCTTTCATAAGGAATGATTTCCGTAACATACAGTACCACTGTAACATACAGCACCACGTTAACATATAGTACCACCGTACAGTACAGCCGTAACATACAGTACCACTGTAACATACAGCACCACGTTAACATATAGTACCACCGTACAGTACAGCCGTAACATACAGTAGCATTGTAACATACAGCACCACGTTAACATATAGTACCACCGTACAGTACAGCCGTAACATACAGTACCACTGTAACATACAGCACCACGTTAACATATAGTACCACCGTACAGTACAGCCGTAACATACAGTAGCACTGTAGCATACAGCACCAGTACAGTAACACCACGTTAACATATAGTACCACCGTACAGTACAGCCGTAACATACAGTAGCATTGTAACATACAGCACCACGTTAACATATAGTACCACCGTACAGTACAGCCGTAACATACAGTAGCACTGTAACATACAGCACCACGTTAACATATAGTACCACCGTACAGTACAGCCGTAACATACAGTAGCACTGTAGCATACAGCACCACGTTAACATATAGTACCACCGTACAGTACAGCCGTAACATACAGTACCACTGTAACATACAGCACCACGTTAACATATAGTACCACATATAGTACAGTGAACAGTAACAGTTCATTTTACGCTAGTAATTAACTCAAAGTTACTAAACATCGGTTGTGTATTGCTATGGAACTGATGTGTTTTATGGAAAGCTAAGCCAGAGTGTTGAAGTCTAGGGCTTATTCAGGCCGCCATGCCCTTTGTCACTGACCCGTAGGGATACCTGTATCCCGAAAAGAGGGATAATACTGCTATTGTATGCGGAGCGAGGAATAGACCTCTGAGTTTGTATACGTGGTGGTGTTAGAGACAATGAATAAGGTTTAATACTAGGTGGTGAGGGAGGGACAGAGGGATGGATGGAGGGGAGGGAGGGAAGGATATGGGGGTTAGGAGGAAGGATGGAAGGAAGAGGAGGATGAGCGGGAAGGAGGAAAGGATGGTAGGGAGAGAGAACAGGATGCGAGGGAGGGAAGAGAATTTGGAAGGGAAGGAGATAAGAGGGTGAAGAGAGGAGTGGTAGGGAGGAAGAGTTAAAGAACAAGGGGAGAGGTGAGACAATAGCAGGGAGGAAATGGTGTTAGGCAGGGAAAGAAGAGTCTTACAGGGAAAAGGGTGGCAGGGAGGAAGGGAGATAAAGTGATAGAGAGGGAGGGAGGGAGATGGAAGAGGGGGGAGATAGAGTGATAGAAAGAGGGAAGGGAGGGAGACAGGTGTGCACTGTCAACGCCTGGACAAATATTAGTGTCCTACTACTGTAACCTTGGTCACTCCATGGCACTATGACCTTGGTCACTCCATGGTACTGTGACCTTGGTCACTCCTTGGTACTATGACCTTGGTCGCTCCATGGTACTGTGACCTTGGTCACTCCTTGGTACTATGACCTTGGTCACTATATGGTACTGTGACCTTGGTCATTCCTTGGTACTATGGCCTTGGTCACTCCTTGGTACTATGACCTTGGTCACTACATGGTACTGTGACCTTGGTCACTCCTTGGTACTATGACCTTGTTCACTCCATGGTACTGTGACCATGGTACTATGACCATGGTCACTCCATGGTACTGCGACCTTGGTCACTCCATGGTACTGCGACCTTGGTCACTCCATGATACTGTGATCTTGGCCATTCCTTGGTACTATGACCTTGGTCACTACATGGTACTGTGACCTTGGTCACTCCTTGGTACTATGACCATGGTCACTCCATGGTATTGTGACCATGATCACTCCATGGTACTGTGACCTTGGTCACTCCATGGTACCATGACCTTGGTCACTCCTTAGTACTATGACCTTGGTCACTCCATGGTACTGTGACCTTGGTCACTTCTTGGTACTATGACCTTGGTCACTCCATGGTACTGTGACCTTGGTCACTCCATGGTACTATGACCATGGTCACTCCATGGTACTGTGACCTTGGTCACTCCATGGTACTGCGACCTTGGTCACTCCATGATACTGTGATCTTGGCCATTCCTTGGTACTATGACCTTGGTCACTCCATGGTACTGTGACTTTGGTCACTCAATGGTACCGTGACCTTGGTCACTCCTTGGTACTATGACCTTGGTCACTGCATGGTACTGTGACCTTGGTCACTCCATGGTACCGTGACCTTGGTCACTCCGTGGTACTATGACCATGGTCACTCCATTGTACTGTGACCTTGGTCACTCAATGGTACTGTGACCTTGGTGACTCCATGGTACTATGACCATGGTCACTCCATGGTACAGTGACCTTGGTGACTCCATGGTACTATGACCATGGTCACTCCATGGTACTATGAAGGGAGACAGGTGTGCACTGTCAACGCCTCTGGACAAATATTAGTGTCCTACTACTGTGACCTTGGTCACTCCATGGTACCGTGACCTTGCTCACTCCTTGGTACTATGACCATGGTCACTCCATGGTACTATGACCTTGGTCACTCCATGGTACTATGACCATGGTCACTCCATGGTACAGTGACCTTGGTCACTCCATGGTACTCTGACTTGGTCACTCCATGGTAGTGACCTTGGTCATTCCTTGGTACTATGACCTTGGTCACTCTTGGTATTATGACCTTGGTCACTCTTGGTACTGTGACCTTGGTCACTCCTTGGTACTATGACCTTGTTCACTCCATGGTACTGTGACCATGGTCACTCCATGGTACTGTGACCTTGGTCGCTCCATGGTACTGTGACCTTGGTCACTCCATGGTACTATGACCATGGTCACTCCATGGTACTGTGACCTTGGTCACTCCATGGTACTGTGACATTGGTCACTCCATGGTACTGTGACCTTGGTCACTCCTTGGTACTATGACCTTGGTCGCTCCATGGTACTGTGACCTTGGTCACTCCTTGGTACTATGACCTTGGTCACTCCATGGTACTGTGACCTTGGTCATTCCTTGGTACTATGGCCTTGGTCACTCCTTGGTACTATGACCTTGGTCACTACATGGTACTGTGACCTTGGTCACTCCTTGGTACTATGACCTTGTTCACTCCATGGTACTGTGACCTTGGTCACTCCATGGTACTGTGACCTTGGTCGCTCCATGGTACTGTGACCTTGGTCACTCCATGGTACTATGACCATGGTCACTCCATGGTACTGTGACCTTGATCACTCCATGGTACTGTGACCTTGGACACTCCATGGTACCATGACCTTGGTCACTCCTTGGTACTATGACCTTGTTCACTCCATGGTACTGTGACCTTGGTCACTTCTTGGTACTATGACCTTGGTCACTCCATGGTACTGTGACCTTGGTCACTCCATGGTACTATGACCATGGTCACTCCATGGTACTGTGACCTTGGTCACTCCATGGTACTGCGACCTTGGTCACTCCATGATACTGTGATCTTGGCCATTCCTTGGTACTATGACCTTGGTCACTCCATGGTACTGTGACTTTGGTCACTCAATGGTACCGTGACCTTGGTCACTCCTTGGTACTATGACCTTGGTCACTCCATGGTACTGTGACCTTGGTCACTCCATGGTACCGTGACCTTGGTCACTCCTTGGTACTATGACCATGGTCACTCCATTGTACTGTGACCTTGGTCACTCAATGGTACTGTGACCTTGGTGACTCCATGGTACTATGACCATGGTCACTCCATGGTACAGTGACCTTGGTGACTCCATGGTACTATGACCATGGTCACTCCATGGTACTATGAAGGGAGACAGGTGTGCACTGTCAACGCCTCTGGACAAATATTAGTGTCCTACTACTGTGACCTTGGTCACTCCATGGTACCGTGACCTTGCTCACTCCTTGGTACTACGACCTTGGTCACTCCATGGTACTATGACCTTGGTCACTCCATGGTACTATGACCATGGTCACTCCATGGTACAGTGACCTTGGTCACTCCATGGTACTCTGACTTGGTCACTCCATGGTAGTGACCTTGGTCATTCCTTGGTACTATGACCTTGGTCACTCTTGGTATTATGACCTTGGTCACTCTTGGTACTGTGACCTTGGTCACTCCTTGGTACTATGACCTTGTTCACTCCATGGTACTGTGACCATGGTCACTCCATGGTACTGTGACCTTGGTCGCTCCATGGTACTGTGACCTTGGTCACTCCATGGTACTACGACCATGGTCACTCCATGGTACTGTGACCTTGGTCACTCCATGGTACTGTGACATTGGTCACTCCATGGTACCGTGACCTTGGCCACTCCTTGGTACTATGACCTTGGTCACTACATGGTACTGTGACCTTGGTCACTCCTTGGTACTATGACCTTGGTCACTCCATGGTACTGTGACCTTGGTCACTTCATGGTACTATGACCATGGTCATTCCTTGGTACTATGACCTTGGTCACTTCATGGTACTATGACCTTGGTCACTCCATGGTACTGTGACCTTGGTCACTGCTTGGTACTATGACCTTGGTCACTCCTTGGTACTATGACCTGAGTCACTCCATGGTACTATGACCATGGTCACTCCATGGTACTGTGACCTTGGTCACTCCATGGTACTGTGACATTGGTCACTCCATGGTACTGTGACATTGGTCACTCCATGGTACCGTGACCTTGGTCACTCCATGGTACTGTGACATTGGTCACTCCATGGTACTGTGACCTTGGTCACTCCATGGTACTGTGACATTGGTCACTCCATGGTACTGTGACATTGGTCACTCCATGGTACCGTGACCTTGGTCACTCCATGGTACTGTGACATTGGTCACTCCATGGTACCGTGACCATGGTCACCCTTGGTACTATGACCTTGGTCACTACATGGTACTGTGACCTTGGTCACTCCTTGGTACTATGACCTTGGTCACTCCATGGTACTGTGACCTTGGTCACTTCATGGTACTATGACCATGGTCATTCCTTGGTACTATGACCTTGGTCACTTCATGGTACTATGACCTTGGTCACTCCATGGTACTGTGACCTTGGTCACTGCTTGGTACTATGACCTTGGTCACTCCTTGGTACTATGACCTGAGTCACTCCATGGTACTATGACCATGGTCACTCCATGGTACTGTGACCTTGGTCACTCCATGGTACTGTGACATTGGTCACTCCATGGTACTGTGACATTGGTCACTCCATGGTACCGTGACCTTGGTCACTCCATGGTACTGTGACATTGGTCACTCCATGGTACTGTGACCTTGGTCACTCCATGGTACTGTGACATTGGTCACTCCATGGTACTGTGACATTGGTCACTCCATGGTACCGTGACCTTGGTCACTCCATGGTACTGTGACATTGGTCACTCCATGGTACCGTGACCATGGTCACCCTTGGTACTATGACCTTGGTCACTCCATGGTACTGTGACATTGGTCACTCCATGGTACTGTGACCTTGGTCACTCCATGGTACTATGACCATGGTCACTCCATGGTACTGTGACCTTGGTCACTCCATGGTACTATGACCATGGTCATTCCTTGGTACTATGACCTTGGTCACTCCATGGTACTGTGACATTGGTCACTCCATGATGCTCTGACCTTGGACCTTACTCAGCAAGTAACATTTCGTACTCAGTGTTTTACATTCCTTAGTCTGATATATCTCCGTCATTCTCTCCTCCATATCATCACAATTTTGGAAATCTCGACCGATAAGATGAGGAATTAGACACCCGGGTATCTTCAAGTAAAGATACCTGAGTATGTTAAAATAAATATACATGGATATCTTTACTTGAAGACGTTTCACCAAGCAGTGATTCTATCAGTTCGGTACTGAGAAAATATACGAATGATATCCCCCTAGTACTGAACTGAGAAAGTCACTGGTTGGCGACAAAGTCAAACAGGTGTTAAAAAGTGTCTAAGTCCTCGTCAAAATACCAAAATATTGTCAAAAACTAGACTCTCTTTGAAGGAACTCTGCAGACACGAACCACCGGTCTGGGATGATCACTCAGGCATGTACCAGAATATGTTAATGACCGGAAGCGGCGGCTCAGGTCAAGAGAGGCTGGGGGAGGTCAGTGGGAGGTCAGCACGGGTCAAAAGGGATTACTGGTTATCTTGTTATTGTTCACTGGTGTATGTGAGGATCAGTGAAGGTCTGGTGGAGGTGCTGGAGTGGTGGAGGTGCTGGAGTGGTGCAGGTACTGGAGGGATGGAGTGGTGGAGGTGCTGCAGTGGTGCAGGTGCTGGAGTGGTGGTGGTGCTGGAGTGGTGGAGGCGCTGGAGTGGTGCAGGTACTGGAGTGATGGAGTGGTGGAGGTGCTGCAGTGGTGCAGGTGCTGGAGTGGTGGTGGTGCTGGAGTGGTGGAGGTGCTGGAGTGGTGCAGGTACTGGAGTGATGGAGTGGTGGAGGTGCTGCAGTGGTGCAGGTGCTGGAGTGGTGATGGTGCTGGAGTGGTGGTGGTGCTGGAGTGGTGGAGGTGCTGGAGTGGTGGAGGTGCTGAAGTGGTGCAGGTGCTGGAGTGGTGGTGGTGCTGGAGTGGTGGAGGTGCTGGAGTGGTGGAGGTGCTGAAGTGGTGGAGTGGTGGAAGTACTGGAGTGGTGGAGGTGCTGAAGTGGTGGACTGGTGGAGGTGCTGGAATGGTGGAGGTGCTGGAGTGATGGAGTGGTGGAGGTGTTGGAGTGATGGAGTGGTGGAGGAGCTGGAGTGGTGGAGGTGCTGGAGTGGTGGAGGTGCTGGAGTGATGGAGTGATGGAGCAGTGGAGGTGCTGGAGTGATGGAGTGGCAGAGGTGCTGGAGTGGTATAGGTGCTAGGTGTTGTAGTGGTGGAGGTGATGGAGTGGTGGAGGCGCTGGGTGGTATAGTGGTGGAGGTGCTGGGTGTTGGAGTGGTGGAGTAGTGTAGTTGGGGAGGACTGGAGAGGTGATTTGTTGACAGTGAAGTTGATGGAGGATGGAAGAGAAGAGTTAAAGGGACCAGTAGATGGAAGATTATGGGTTTGAAAGGTAAAAGATGGGAATAAATGGAATCTAAAATTCGTGTTAATTGAATAATTATCACAGCAAGTGTAGGAAACAGAGAGAGAGAGAAAGAGACCTAGTAAACCCCTGTGTAAAAAAAAAAAGAAGAGAGAAAATAGAAAGGAGAGAGAGAGAGAGGAGGGACCTGAAGATGTACAGAAGAATAGACTGATAGAACGATATCTTTTAACATGAGATAATGAAATATTACCACCTTGCTCACCGTCCCATCCTCCATAAACACTAACACTTGACACTGTCCATAAAGCCACTGAGGCTGTGTTAGAAGCGCTGTGCTGAAACACAGCTTCCTAAGTCGCGTTTCTCTCTGTATTGCACCATTTAAAACTCCAAATCAAGTTTCATTCTGTGTAGATCATCATGGTGTACTCATGGAGTAATTTTAAATAAGTTAAGGCGAGATTAATAATTAAAATTTATTAATATTTGGGTATAAACTTTTTCGAGAAGAAGATATTTTTTATCATTTTCAAATAATAAAATCTCAAAAATATTATTGCTATTTTATCAGTGCTTAGAGAGCTAATAGTTAACTGCTTTAATATTATTTATAATTTTTTTGTGTAGATTAAGAAGTAGGAAGTGTTGTAAAAATTATTTTGACTCAGTGACGGTCCTCGCTCTGGTTATCGTACCATTATTTCGGCTTTGGATTAAGATGAGAAGATGTCTCTGAGTCCTGGAGATGTGAGTGTTACTGTAGGCACAAAATTTAGCATGTTATTATTATTAAAGACAAAGGAACAGGGACAGTGGTTATGTTGGTCTTATCTTGGGTGTTTGCGAGCTGCTAAAAACTGTACAGTCTACAGGGTTGACTATTTTTGCAAACTGGTTACCTGTAACCTGTAAGTAGTTGTATTTTGTACTATCTGGATTTTGGATAATATAGAGTAATAAGGAGGGTTATAAGTTTTATGGTAACTTAGTGTGCCTAGTAACTGTTATATAATGTATATATTTCGGGAATTATGATTAGCCAAATTCCTCTATATACTGAACGATGATATACGCATCTTCTGGCATGTTATTTTTTGTTTGAATTATTGTATGCTGCAAACAATGTTTGCTCCCTTATATCTCACATAAATCGGTGACAGACATTGTATATAAGTATAAAAAATAACTCATAGATCTTTATTACCTAATATTCGTATTTTTACATTCAGAGATGTGCTACACTTCCTTACACACCATTCATTACAGTGTGTTGACCATAAGGAATATGTACCTCTCATGAGTAGACTTGAAGGTCAATATCCCTATCAGGTTTATATACCTGTCATGAGTCGACTATCAGGTTAATATACCTGTCATGAGTCGACTATCAGGTTAATATACCTGTCATGAGTCGACTATCAGGTTAATATACCTGTGATGACACGAGTATAAGGTCAGTATACCTGTCATGAGTAGACCAGCAGGTCATAGGCACTCATTGAACCTATGGCAGCGATGCGCAGCGGTTACGACTCTTGTAAGACAAGGTTGAATTATCTTTGAAAAAATAAAGCTAATTGGCCTTTGGAAGTCAAGGGTTAGTGGCCTCTCACCTACCGTCATTTAACACGAGAGAGAAGCTGCCTGACCTCATCTCTGGTACAGAGGTCAGAGGTCACATGAGGAGTTGACCTGGGGTTCACATCTACTGCAGACACACCTGGTCAGGACGCCACTTTGAGATTTGACTCTTAGCAATCGTGGAAATTTATCTCGTATTTTTTTCATGGGTTTAGTGTTTATCTTGCAAATAAATTTAAAAAAATAATGATAATTTTAACGATTATAATGGGTAGCTCTCGGTGGTTGCTTGAATTTTTCTTCCTCCAGACTTTTGTTTGTAAATACACAAAAGAATGGACGTGGAATAGAAAGGTAGTCCTTGAGTGTTTGTTGCATTGTCAGCTCTGTATAACTGATCCACAGCGGCAACAACTGCGACATCTGTTTCATTTCACAGCCTCAGAAAGCTTTCATGCTGCATCTGTTCTTATCAAAGCCATGCAGTTCTTAAACTCAGGTCGTAATGAACGACTATTTACTCACTGACAGTCGCCCATTACAACTTATCTTGAGATTTTAGGTTATAACTCGAGAAAGCCTCACCAGATCGGCTTCAACTTTTCAACGCTGGTATGCCATGTAGGAAAAACAGTTCATGTAACTATTGTCATGTGCAGATGCCCTGTGATCAATGTTGTATTTTTCATTCACTGTATCCTGGACTAGGTATATACACAAACAAATGTATTTACATAAACAAATTCTATCACCAGAATATATTTACCTTGGAAGGGAGGACAATGTGAGGAAGACCACACAGGAGGAACCATACAAGGCTACAAGCTAGATATGAGCACACTTTCTTGTGCTATTAGTCAGGTAGTCAGTTCCATTATTTGCTATACTCTGCTTGGCGTTTAATTTTTTTTTTTCGGTGACTAATGGTTGGCGAGGCAACCAGACTGAAAAGCATCTTTACCGGACCTCTGTCAGTACTTAAAGGATATTTGAAGAATGCTTTCAGTGGTCAATGCCCCATGGACCAGCCCCAGACCAGGCATCCTGGTCTGGACCAGGCATCCTGGTCTGGACCAGGCATCGTGGTCTGGTGTAAAAGTTAGTATGTATTTTTTATGTGCCCTTTCAATTTTGTTACCATCTTAATGCGTTGTGTAGGGAAGGACTGATGAGTGTGCATGAATGCTTCGCAACACTGTCTTGGTTCCTCTGCTTCCTGGACTGATGTGTGTGTTCGAGTGCTTCACAAAGTTTTTGGCACCAATATCTGCAGCTGCTGCTGCAAAGGATAACAATCTACAGAGAATAATAATGAAGATATAATTTTATAGACGGTATATAATACCGAGAAGTTGATTAGTAAGACACATGTGCATCTTTGGGTGTCTTTATTGACGACAGGTGTCGCCTGTACTGCGCGGGGTATTGCACATGTGTCTTACTTATCAACATGTCGGTATTGTATACCATTATATTCAAACTAGTTTTTTTTGTATCTTATCTGAATCTAACTTTGTTAAACTTGAATCCGTTGCCGTGAATCCTGTATTTACTAGATTCTTTCAGCATGCTATTGTATAACCTTTCTTTATTCCTTCCATTGGTACTCTAAAGACATATCCCATCCCCCTAATTCTACGTCTTTCCAGAGAAGACAAATTCATTGTCTTCTTGGGAAAGGTTTCTGATACATTGGATCAACTTCGTCATCTTTCTCAGCACTTTCTCCGGCGCATTCATGTCCATTCTTAATACTAGTCCTGAGAGACAATGTTAATGACGCCTTGCCAAAGATACAAAAGCTAGTAGAAATCTTGGGTACATATCAAGAAGTTGTCTTGGTTTTAAATTTCTGATGACGATTTTTTTTCACTTGGTTTGACTAAGATCTACATTATTTAGATTTTAAGTGCCAGAGTTATTTTACTTTCTTAGGATTAAAATCTTACATTTGTAGTCAGCAATAAACTGCACCTGCCACTTCTTTGACCACAACATCAACCTATCCAGGTCATCCTATAATTTTCTAGTCTCTTAATCAGAAATTATATGAAGTCCTATTTTAGTGTCATCATCTAGCTTACTTATGTTACTATCTATTACCTATTCTGTGCCTAGACAACTACAGCAAACGTCTGAAGTATGAAAATATGTCAAAATATGCTTGTAGCACTGTCAGTAATCTCCTTACCTACTTATCACTAAAGCAAGAAAACACTACGTCCCGTCTTGATAGGCAACATAATAACGTCAGTATTAGCGAGCTATTCAACACCACTGCAGATCAGTTTGGCTGTCTTTCTACGTAAATCCTAAGAATGGAGGAGAGTAACAGCAAATGGGACTACGGAACGGGGACACTTTGATGGCAATGGCAAAGTAAACTGGATGACAGAGCTGTTTAAGATAATCAAAGCGCCAAGAGGCAACCGAGGGATTATTACCACGCATAAAGAATAGAGAGGTAACTGGACACAAGTGCAACTAATGTGATACCTTATTGTGGTAAAGTTTTACTCTCCAGGAGTGAATATTAAAAGGGTATAAAATTCCGACAGGTTGTTAGGTGAGACACATATGCAACAGTTAGGTATCTTTATTTCGAAACGTTTCGCCTACACAGTAGGCTTCTTCAGTCGAGTACAGAAAAGTTGATAGAAGAGACGTGAAGACGATGTAATCAGTCCATCACCCTTGAAGTTTTTGAGGTGGTCTGGAGAAGAGTATTGGTCCATAGTCTGCAACAATGTGGAGTTGAAGTGACAGGATGGAACCTTACATCTCACCTCCTGGCGGTATATAAGACTCCATCCTGTCACTTCAACTCCATATTGTTTCAGACTATGGAACAATACTCTTCTCCAAACTGAGGGTTATTAGGAAAGACACATATGCAACAGTTAGGTATCTTTATTTCGAAACGTTTCGCCTACACAGTAGGCTTCTTCAGTCGAGCACAGAAAAGTTGATAGAAGCAGAAGAGACTTGAAGACGATGTAATCAGTCCATCACCCTTGAAGTTTTGAAGTGGTCAGTCCCTCAGTCTGGAGAAGAGTATTGTTCCATAGTCTGAAACAATATGGAGTTGAAGTATGTATGTATAATGTTCGCCAAGACCGTAGTCCTGACACGGGTCTCAATCTTGCGATGACCCGTCTCTGGCTCCCGAGGGAGAAAGGTTTCTACAATGATGCGACGTATGCTGCTCAAGCACTCTTCTGGTCAGTTCACCTGCTGCATCGCATAAGCGACAGCACCATATGTACTCCTAACTGTGGACACTAGCGAAGAGGAGGATATGTTGTCATCACGGCAACAGCTTGTCTGGTTCGTTGACTCCATGGTACACCAGTGCGGCCGCAGTCATCTCTGGGTCCCCTTCAGGAAGGAACATCACTCCCAGCTGCCTGAGGAGTGTCTCAGTAACTTTGCACTCCAGAAGATAGTGTGTTAGGGGCCACTGGGCAACGTGTTGACAGTACTGGCACATCTCCTCAGCCTTGTCTACCATCATCTTGGCTGTGGGAAACCCCAAACGAAGCCGATGGATGGCGGTACACTGCTCTCTGGACCAGCTTCCATTATATGGAGGGGGTTCTCCCTGAGTCGCTGCTCGGTACCACTGTTGAGATGGGATGTCACCTAAGACCTCCCCCATAAGTTTCATGGCTCTGGCAGCCACCAGTTTGGTCTGTCGTAGGCTGATGGGGACAGTAATCCCAACATGTGAATAGTCTGTTGCTGCCTTGGCAGCATGGCTGAGGATCCAGTTCAATGTCGATCTGTTACCCTGAACTTCTAAGGCTGTCATTATGCTCAGGATCGATGTGATGAGGTGAACATTGTCCTGTGGTTGAGGATGGGAGAGGGCATTGATTGCAGAGGTGGAATCAACATGTATGACAGGTCGGAGTCGATGTCGTAGGGCATGTGACAATGCCTGCTGAATCGCCACCAGCTCAGCTTGAAGGATCGTGCAGTGGTCAGGGAGTCGCCAGCCTTGTGTGTGACCATTGTGGTACAGTCCAGCTGCTGCTCTCTTCCTGTCAGGGTCGACAGAACCATCTGTGAAATACACTGCACATGTGCCTCCCTCTGCCAGTGTCACGCTTGTCTCAGCATGATTCCTGAGGGTGTCGTGACTGCAGAGACGCTTAGAGATGGGTAGTTGCATGATGCAAACATCGGCTGTGTCAGCATAGTTGCTGATCCCCTTATATGTGTTGTATAGGGTATCATAGTGCCATCCATGTGTTTATATAGAAGATCCCTTAGGCCTGTGACTGTATGACGTCACGGGATGCAGCATGCGAGTGAGACAAGCTGCCTCCCCCTCAGTCGACGCATAGGCATAGTAGGAGGCAGGACACGGCAGGCTGGGCTCCATCTCCCATTACCACAGTCTGACAATATAGCGTTACCATCCAACAAGTGAGTTTACCTTATCCAAAAATCTCCTACCGAACCCCAACAGTCTCTTTGGAGGCAGGAGAGTCATCCACTCCACCGAGTTTGTTCATTCCTCCAGTAAGAAAGAGCCGATCCCTTGTTTTCTGGTGATTCGATTCCTGCTCCAGGAAGATCTTATTCTGACTGTGTAGCCACCAGCACCCATTAGTGACTCTGTAATGAGCCAAGAATTACTGTATCGAACAGTCGAGTTGAGTACTCCTAGCAGAAGAGTTAGTAATTCCAGTCACTAGTGAATGTAGCTGTATCTTTTGTAGATACTCGTTCAGATCGTCCATGTAGCTGTATCTTTTGTAGATACTCGTTCATTTCTCCCTCAGTCAAGGCATGTGTTAGCCATTGCAGAGGAATTCGATCCTCCCAGAGATGATAACCATTCTGCATATGTAAACCTCACCCTCGCAGAATTGGGTTTAGATGTTAACAGCCTGTATAATTAGATGTCCGAGATGAATGAAATTGTTAACTGTGTGTCTTGTTATTAGCTGATCAGTTTGTCAGAAATTTTTGTGTTCACGTTCCCTCCGAATTCTGAGAATTTAGCAATACTGATATGTGTGCACCAGATGCCTTTGCTGTTAATTTCACCTTGTATGTATATATATATTTGTTCTCCTTCTGAATCCGTAGAGTGCATGAATACAGATCGATCGATCAATTCCATCCATATTGTACAATGATTTGTTCTTATAAGTCGTAATGCATTACAATGAAATTCATTACGTTAAAACTGATTACGTTAACACACATTATGTAAAACTCATTTTGTTAACATCCATTATGATACCATCCATTAGTTCTAAGTTATATATGAATTTGTTATTGTATAGAATCAGCCCAGAACCACCTGCCTGTTCAGCCTATAGCATAGTAGTGTATGTCGAGACGACAGGTGTAGTGTCTGATATGTGGAAGATGGCTAATGTAATTCCTATTTTTAAAAAAGGGGACAACTCGTTATCGTCAAATTACCGCCCAATAAGCCTGACCTCAATTGTAGGCAAATTACTAGAGTCAATTATAGCTGAGATTATAAGAAGCCATCTCGATAAGCATACCTGGAGTTTGAAGATTGAGACACTTATGCAGCATATGGGAATCTTTATTCAGGAAACGTTTCGCCACACAGTGGCTTCATCAGTCCAATACAAAGAGGAAGGCGTAAGGAGAGGAGGAGTATGAGGAGTATGAGGAGTATGAGGCAGGAACATCTCTACTGTTCCTGCCTACTTTCTGTATTCGACTGAAGAAGCCTACTGTGTAGGCGAAACGTTTCGGAATAAAGTTGCCTAACTGTTGCCTGTGTCTTACCTACCAGCAGTAGTAGTGGTAATATTAGTAGTAGTAGTAATATTAGTTGCAGTAGTAGTAATAGTAAAATTAGTTGTAGTAGTAGTAGTAGTAATAGTTGTAGTAGTAGTAGTAATATTAGTTGTAGTTGTAGTAGTAGTAGTAATATTAGTTGTTGTTGTAGTAGTAGTAGTAATATTAGTTGTAGTAGTAGTAGTAGTAGTAGTAATATTAGTTGTAGCAGTAGTAGTAATATTAGTTGTAGTAGTGGTAGTAGTAATAGTAATATTAGTTGTAGTAGTAATATTGGAATCCCTTGTTAATAATTTAGAAGTTTCAGAGGAACTGGGTGCTAGCGACCACAAATCAATTACATTTAGAATTGAATGGAAGTATGATAGTAGGGATAACTCAGTAACAGTCCCAGATTTTCGCTTAGCAGATTACGATGGGCTTAGAGAACACTTATCATCTGTTGACTGGGGTAACGAAGAGAGCTATCAATATGACAGTTTTCTGAGCACAATACATGCTGCTCAAAGAACGTTTATCCCTTACAAGGAAATTAGATCAAATAGAAATGACCCAAATGTTAGATTGTTAGACGAAGAATGAGGGGAGACCTGATCGAAGTGTATAAGTGGAAGATAAGTATTAATAAAGGGGATATTAACAAGGTCTTGAGGATATCTCTCCAAGAGAGAACCCGCAGTAATGGATTTAAATTAGATAAGTTTAGATTTAGAAAGGACATAGGAAAGTATTGGTTTGGAAATAGGGTAGTTGATGAGTGGAACAGTCTACCTAGTTGGGTTATTGAGGCTAGGACTTTGGGTAGTTTCAAATTTAGGTTGGATAAGTACATGAGTGGGAGGGGTTGGATTTGATTGGGACTTGCACATCGAAGCTTGTTTCTAGGGTGGCATTGAAAATTGGGTTGGTCAAATGTTTGTTAGTGGGATGAATTGTAAAGGACCTGCCTAGTATGGGCCAACAGGCCTGCTGCAGTGTTCCTCCTTTCTTATGTTCTTATGTTCTTATTAGTTGTAGTAGTAGTAGTAACATTAGTTGTAGTAGTAGTAATATTAGTTGTAGTAGTAGTAGTAATATTAGTTGTAGTAGTAGTAATATTAGTTGTAGTAGTAGTAGTAACATTAGTTGTAGTAGTAGTAGTAACATTAGTCGTAGTAGTAGTAATATTAGTTTTAGTAGTAGTAGTAACATTGGAAACATAAACACATATGCAGTTTAATGTGATCCTTAATTGACAACGTTTCTCCCAAACAGTGGGCTTTTTCAAGTCACACACAGATCTGTGTGTGACTTGAAAAAGCCCACTATGTGGGCGAAACGTTGTCAATAAAGGATCACATTAAACTGCACATGTGTTTATGTTTCCATTGTGGTATAAACCTTGGTAATAAATACCAACAAGTTGGTTTAGAAAGACACGTAAGCAAACACTATGACATATTTATTAGAAAACGTTTCGGTCCTGGGACCTTGATCACTTCTAACATACAGAGGTAGAAAGACCTCACTCTCCGCCTATATATATATAATGGCTTTCTACCTCTGTATGTTAGAAATGTTTCCATTGTGTCGGTATTTTATACCATTTATTTTCAGTAGTAACATTAGTTGTAGTAGTAGTAATAATATTAGTTGTAGTAGTAGTAATATTAGTTGTAGTAGTAGTAATATTAGTTGTAGTAGTAGTAATAATATTAGTTGTAGTAGTAGTAATATTAGTTGTAGTAGTAGTAACATTAGTTGTAGTAGTAGTAATAATATTAGTTGTAGTAGTAGTAATATTAGTTGTAGTAGTAGTAGTAATATTAGTGGTAGTAGTAGTAATATTAGTTGTAGTAGTAGTAATAATATTAGTTGTAGTAGTAGTAGTAATATTAGTTGTAGTAGTAGTAGTAATATTAGTTGTAGTAGTAGTAATATTAGTTGTAGTAGTAGTAACATTAGTTGTAGTAGTAGTAGTAGTAATAGTTGTAGTAGTAGTAATATTAGTTGTAGTAGTAGTAACATTAGTTGTAGTAGTAGTAATATTAGTTGTAGTAGTAACATTAGTTGTAGTAGTAGTAATATTAGTTGTAGTAGTAGTAGTAGTAGTAGTAATATTACTTGTAGTAGTAGTAATAGTAGTAGTAGTAGTAGCAGTAATATTAGTTGTAGTAGCAGTAGTAATAACATTAGTTGTAGTAGTAGTAGTAATATTAGTTGTAGTAGTAGTAGTAATATTAGTTGTAGTAGTAGTAGTAATATTAGTTGTAGTAGTAGTAGTAATATTAGTTGTAGTAGTAGTAATATTAGTTGTAGTAGTAGTAATATTAGTTGTAGTAGTAGTAGTAATATTAGTTGTAGTAGTAGTAATATTAGTTGTAGTAGTAGTAGTAATATTAGTTGTAGTAGTAGTAATATTAGTTGTAGTAGTAGTAATATTAGTTGTAGTAGTAGTAGTAATATTAGTTGTAGTAGTAGTAACATTAGTTGTAGTATTAGTAGTAATATTAGTTGTAGTAGTAGTAGTAATATTAGTTGTAGTAGTAGTAACATTAGTTGTAGTAGTAGTAGTAATATTAGTTGTAGTAGTAGTAGTAGTAATATTAGTTGTAGTAGTAGTAGTAATATTAGTTGTAGTAGTAGTAGTAACATTAGTTGTAGTATTAGTAGTAATATTAGTTGTAGTAGTAGTAGTAATATTAGTTGTAGTAGTAGTAACATTAGTTGTAGTAGTAGTAGTAATATTAGTTGTAGTAGTAGTAGTAGTAATATTAGTTGTAGTAGTAGTAACATTAGTTGTAGTAGTAGTAGTAATATTAGTTGTAGTAGTAGTAGTAATATTAGTTGTAGTAGTAGTAACATTAGTTGTAGTAGTAGTAGTAATATTAGTAGTAGTAGTAGTAGTAATATTAGTTGTAGTAGTAGTAACATTAGTTGTAGTAGTAGTAGTAATATTAGTAGTAGTAGTAGTAGTAATATTAGTTGTAGTAGTAGTAATATTAGTTGTAGTAGTAGTAGTAGTAACATTAGTTGTAGTAGTAGTAGTAATATTAGTAGTAGTAGTAGTAGTAATATTAGTTGTAGTAGTAGTAATATTAGTTGTAGTAGAAGTAGTAACATTAGTTGTAGCAGTAGTAGCAGAACACAAAAATGTTTGCAGAAATGATAACCGTAGGAACGCGTGTGTTCAACAAACGGACGATGTTGGACACCTCATGAAATTCAGTGAGACTAAACTAGTGATTAAAGAAGACGATTTACGACGGTAAAAGTGCATAGAAGCTGCCCTGATTGTCGTCAGTAACACTATCCATCAAAAGTCCGGTAGTTACAGTATCTCAAAATTGCTAATCAACAGGATATTACCCATTCTGGAGAATGCTGTAACATGATGTCAACACAACTAATATTACTACTACAACTACTACAACTAATATTACTACTACTACAACTATTACTACTACTACTACTATTACTACTACTATTACAACTAATATTACTACTATTGCTACCACAACTAATATTACTACTACTACTACTACAACTAATATTACTACTACTACTACTATTACTACTACTATTACTGCAACTAATATTACTACTACTACTACTACAACTATTACTACTACTACTACTATTACTACTACTATTACTACAACTATTACTACTACTGCTACCACAACTAATATTACTACTACTACTACTACTACTACAACTAATATTACTACTACTACTACTACTACTACTACAACTATTACTACTACTACTACTAATATTACTACTAGTATTACTACAACTAATATTACTACTACTGCTACCACAACTAATATTACTACTACTACTACAACTAATATTACTACTACTACAACTAATATTATTACTACTACTACCACCACTAGTAAAACACCTCACTCTAAGCCTATATATACCCACTGTGTCCGTGTATTACAGAATGGATATAAATGCTCTGGAAAACGTACAAAGGAGGATGACAAAGATGATCCCATGTATCAGAAATCTTCCCTATGAGGATAGACTGAAGGCCCTGAATCTGCACTCTCTCGAAAGGCGTAGAATTAGGGGGGATATGATCGAGGTGTATAAATGGAAAACAGGAATAAATAAAGGAGATGTAAATAGTGTGCTGAAAATTTCCAGACAAGACAGGACTCGCAGCAATGGTTTCAAGTTGGAAAAATTCAGATTCAGGAAGGATATAGGAAAATACTGGTTTGGTAATCGAGTTGTGGATGAGTGGAACAAGCTCCCGAGTACAGTTATTGAGGCTAAAACGTTGTGTAGTTTTAAAAATAGGTTAGATAAATACATGAGTGGGTGTGGGTGGGTGTGAGTTGGACCTGACTAGCTTGTACTGCTGGGTCTGGTACAGTGCTCCATCCTTGAGTGGGGATGAGCAGACTGGGTGGGTCATTGGGATAATCCGGGGGGGGGGTACATTGATCTAATCCGGGGGGGGACATGGACCTGCTCCGCATGGGTCAGTAGGCCTGTTGCAGTGTTCCTTCTTTCTTATGTTCTTATGTACTCTTTGTAACAGCTTGATAAAGCTCCTGGAGAGCGAAACGTTGCCACAATAAAATGTCACATTAGTTGCACTTGTGTCCTTTTACTTTACATATTGTCGGTAATTCTACCAACGTTAATTTAAAGAATAGAAATACGAAAAACAGGGAGAGCCTATGGTTCAGTCAGGAATGCAGAGAAACGAAATGGAGGAGCAAGAGGCCTTGGTGCGCATCAAACATTAGAGAATTAAGAAACAAACAGGAAAACTAAAAATGAATACGAAAAAATAAGAAAAGAAGCTAAATATAGGCTGAAGTTATATAACACCAATGTTACTACACAGCCACATAAGAAAAAACAACCGTGAAGGACCAAGTGATGAAGATGAAAGAGGGAAGCGGAAGGAGGATAACAGAAGTATGGCAAGAATTTAGGAAAAGATGTAGAGAAGTCTTCACAGAAGAAAACAGTGAGTTACTGGAAGGCAATGTAGTCAGAGAACATCAACAGGTGTTAAAAATAATCGCCGAACTACAGAAGAAGAGATGAGACTACTAAAAGCTTGACACAATAAAAACAATGGGATCATCAACGTCTACAGCGTGACGTGACGTGACGTGACGTGACGTGACGTGACGTGACGTGGGTGTCACTCGACGGGAACCACTGTGTGACGTGAGTGTCACTCGATGGGAACCACTGTGTGACGTGGGTGTCACTCGACGGGAACCACTGTGTGACGTGGGTGTCACTCGACGGGAACCACTGTGTGACGTGGGTGTCACTCTACGGGAACCACTGTGTGACGTGGGTGTCACTCGACGGGAACCACTGTGTGACGTGGGTGTCACTCAACGGGAACCACTGTGTGACGTGAGTGTCACTCGACGGGAACCACTGTGTGACGTGGGTGTCACTCGACGGGAACCACTGTGTGACGTGAGTGTCACTCGACGGGAACCACTGTGTGACGTGAGTGTCACTCGATGGGAACCACTGTGTGACGTGGGTGTCACTCGACGGGAACCACTGTGTGACGTGGGTGTCACTCGACGGGAACCACTGTGTGACGTGGGTGTCAGTCGACGGGAACCACTGTGTGACGTGGGTGTCACTCGAAGGGAACCACTGTGTGACGTGGGTGTCACTCGACGGGAACCACTGTGTGACGTGAGTGTCACTCGACGGGAACCACTGTGTGACGTGAGTGTCACTCGACGGGAACCACTGTGTGACGTGAGTGTCACTCGATGGGAACCACTGTGTGACGTGGGTGTCACTCGACGGGAACCACTGTGTGACGTGAGTGTCACTCGACGGGAACCACTGTGTGACGTGAGTGTCACTCGACGGGAACCACTGTGTGACGTGTCACTCGATGGGAACCACTGTGTGACGTGGGTATCACTCGACGGGAACCACTGTGTGACGTGGGTGTCACTCGACGGGAACCACTGTGTGACGTGGGTGTCACTCGACGGGAACCACTGTGTGACGTGGGTGTCACGCGACGGGAACCACTGTGTGACGTGTCTGTCACTCGACGGGAACCACTGTGTGACGTGAGTGTCACTCGACGGGAACCACTGTGTGACGTGAGTGTCACTCAACGGGAACCACTGTGTGACGTGGGTGTCACTCGACGGGAACCACTGTGTGACGTGAGTGTCACTCAACGGGAACCACTGTGTGACGTGGGTGTCACTCGACGGGAACCACTGTGTGACGTGGGTGTCACTCGACGGGAACCACTGTGTGACGTGGGTGTCACTCTACGTGAACCACTGTGTGACGTGGGTGTCACTCGACGGGAACCACTGTGTGACGTGAGTGTCACTCGACGGGAACCACTGTGTGACGTGAGTGTCACTCGACGGGAACCACTGTGTGACGTGAGTGTCACTCGACGGGAACCACTGTGTGACGTGTCACTCGACGGGTGTGGGTCGCATTACGGGACAAAATTGACCTAATTTGCCCGAAATGCGTAACATAACAACTGGCTTTCTATATAGTAGTATGTCATTGATGTCATCTAGACCTGTATACCTTGTACATGATGAAATTAAGACACATGTGCAACATCTGGGTATCTTTATTGTAGACGTTTCGCCATCCAGTGGCTTTATCAATACATATTCCAGGACATAACTTGAAGACAGTAGGACATGTACCTGTACTTGTAGTAAATAAAGATACCATTATTATATGAAAAATCTTCATTTAATCTCTCCAAACATAGCAGGTGACAGCAAACTGGATAAAGATCAAAGTGGCTCTCATATATTCAAAAAAGGGAATAGACAGGAGGTGCTTAGTAACATGCTAGTATTTCTAACATGCATACTGTGAAAAGCCCTGGGAAGGATTGTAAGGATTTATGTATAGATAAGGACAGATTATCCTATCATACGAATTTGCTGGAGTTCTATAACTGAGTTACAGAGATGAAGCAAGAAAGACTGGGTTGGGTTGATTGTATTTTTATAACTCCAAGAAAACATTGGGTGCAATACTATACCAGAGATCAATCCAGAAATTAGAGGAACAGATATTTTAAAAGGCAGAGTGCTCTATTGTATTAGGGAGTCCCTGAAAAACATAGGAAATGAAAAGACATCATAACGGAAGAGAGTAACGAGTAGGGTCCCCCAAGGATCAATTTTAGGAGTGGTATTCTTCCCGGTATGTATCAAAGACCTACCAGAAGGAATTAAGTCTTATGTGTTGCTGTTTGCTGGTGATGTGAGAGTAACGAGAGGAATGACAATAAGAGAGGACAGTGATAATAAGCATATAAGTGGCTTCTGGAGTTCAGTCCAAACAAATGAAAGGTTATAAAATTTGGAGGCGAGGGCAGACCGGACACAGAGTACTGTTTGTGAGGAAAGAAGCTGTAATTAAATATCAGCGAGTGAAAAGGACCTGAGGGTAATGTAATAATATACATAAACCATGTAACCTCAGTGGCATATGTAAGACTAACAAACCTCAAAACATTATTTAGAAACTTGAGCAAAGAATAATTCAGAGTTTCATATGAGAGATATGTTAGACCAATTATTGAGTACGCAGCCGCAGCATGGAGCCCATAACTGGTCAAACACGTGCAGAAGCTCTAAACGATCTGAAGGCTTGCAACCAGACTAGTAATACAACGGAGAGGAAAGGTTGAAGGAACTCAACCTGACGACCTTGGCGAAAAGAAGGACAAGAGAGGATTTGTGTCGACAAACAAAATCTTAAGAAGAGTTGACAGAGCAGATAGGGAAAGAATGAATTAGTTCCAGGACCAGTGGGACACAGGTGGAAGTTGAAGACTTAGATGAGCTACTGGGATGTAAGGAATTATATTTTTGGTATCATAAATGTGGTTTAGAAGTGGAATGACTTGGATAAGGCGGTGGAGGCAAACTCAGTACACAGTTTCAAGAGTAGATATGATAAGGCAAAAGATGTCAGAAATCAGTGTAGTTGACCGCAGTTTTCTAGGAGGAGAAACCAAGAGCTGTGGATCAAACTCTTCCCTGTAAACAAAACTCGGAGAGTACACATACATATGAGGGCACACATGTACACAACCGAACACCTACACACACATACACACATATACATCGACACACACATACACGCACACATACGCACACACACGATGAATCGACCCCTGCAACCACAATTAGGTGAGTATACACACACTCAACCCCTGCAACCACAATTAGGTAAATAGGTGAGTACACACACACACACACACACACACACACACACACACACACACACACACACACACATACACACACACACACACACACACATCAAATACACACACACACATAACACACACACACACACACACACACACACAAACACACACACACACACACACACACACACACACACACACACACACACACAAATGACAAATGCATCTCTGCCAGTAACCTATAATTACAGGAGGATAGATGGACACAGTGCCACCAGTGGTAGCCATTAAGAGGTAAGCATCCACACTCTCCACCACCTGCATACTAACATGTTGCTGTAGAAACTTATTAAACCTAGCACTCTACTGCCTCTCTCCTACAGGAATGTTAGTTTTATTAGAGAGAGAGAGAGAGAGAGAGAGAGAGAGAGAGAGAGAGAGAGAGAGAGAGAGAGAGAGAATTCGACTGTAGAATTTATTAGGCATCCCTCAAGGGATGCCTAATAAATTTTATTTATTTTCTTCTAACTTTTCGATTTGGTTTCGCTCATAACTTGAGAACCATTCGTCGTAACAACTTGAAATTTTGCCTGCACATATATTCTAACCAAAGTTGTTGAACCCACTCCCAGCATTCTGGAATGACTTAGATAACTTCCAAAAACCTGAGTGGTGGAGCTTCGAGCGATGTAACAAGGCGCTTCGTAATTCAACAGCGACGAAGAGTGACATTTAAGTCTGCAGTTGCTAATTTAATCATCTTATGTGTAACATAGTGTGAAATTTTAATCCCATTTTAGTCACGTTAAAAATATTTGAGACCGCATATTCCGAATAGCTTCAAACTTTTAATGGCTGATGCATCTTACAGCCAGGATGTTAGCCATTCACTTTAATTCCTCTGTCTGCAACTTTGCCAATGCAATTATTTTATTTCTTTTTTTTTTTAGAAAAAATGGAATCATTTGAATTTTTATCTGTTTGGTCTTTCCTAAAAAACAAAAGAATTTTTTTTTGTTAGGTATTTGTAAAGAATTTTTAATCTAAAGGAAAATATTAAAAACTTGCATTTTTACAGTGCCGTTAAATTTCATGAGTTTAGTCAACTTTTAAATGCTGCAGAGCGTGATGGCAGAGCCATCCCATTGTTACCTGCAGTTTTCTCCTCCCATCCAAGATTTTCGTTAATAACTTAGGAATGCCTTATCCAATTGGCTTCAGATTTTAAACCCTGGTCAATTATTACTAGGTGAAGGTTCGAGAATCAAATGATATGTGCAGGTACCTTATGTTCAAATTTATATAGACCAGTCCCGAAATTTTCACGAGACTGCTGTGATGATTCCCCGTTCATGGTCTTCACAATGTCGATCACCGAGTGACTGACTCGTATTATTATTGGTTATAAAATGAAATGTTCACATATGTGCATGATGGTGGTAATATTGACGAGGATACTGGCGATAGTGGTGGTTGCTGTGTGGTAGTGGTGACAGTGGTGAGGATGCTGGCGATAGTGGTGGTTGCTGTATGGTAGTGGTGATAGTGGTGAGGATGCTGGCGATAGCGGTGGTTGCTGTGTTGTAATGGTGACAGTGGTGAGGATGCTGGCGATAGTGGTGGTTGCTGTGTGGTAGTGGTGATGGAGGTGAGGATGCTGGCGATAGTGGTGGTTGCTGTGTTGTAATGGTGACAGTGGTGAGGATGCTGGCGATAGTGGTGGTTGCTGTATGGTAGTGGTGATGGTGGTGAGGATGCTGGCGATAGTGGTGGTTGCTGTATGGTAGTGGTGATGGTGGTGAGGATGCTGGCGATAGCGGTGGTTGCTGTGTTGTAATGGTGACAGTGGTGAGGATGCTGGCGATAGTGGTGGTTGCTGTATGGTAGTGGTGATGGTGGTGAGGATGCTGGCGATAGTGGTGGTTGCTGTGTGGTAGTGGTGATGGTGGTGAGGATGCTGGCGATAGTGGTGGTTGCTGTATGGTAGTGGTGATGGTGGTGAGGATGCTGGCGATAGTGGTGGTTGCTGTATGGTAGTAGTGATGGTGGTGAGGATGCTGGCGATAGTGGTGGTTGCTGTATGGTAGTGGTGATGGTGGTGAGGATGCTGGCGATAGCGGTGGTTGCTGTGTTGTAATGGTGACAGTGGTGAGGATGCTGGCGATAGTGGTGGTTGCTGTATGGTAGTGGTGATGGTGGTGAGGATGCTGGCGATAGTGGTGGTTGCTGTATGGTAGTGGTGATGGTGGTGAGGATGCTGGCGATAGTGGTGGTTGCTGTATGGTAGTGGTGATGGTGGTGAGGATGCTGGCGATAGTGGTGGTTGCTGTGTTGTAATGGTGACAGTGGTGAGGATGCTGGCGATAGCGGTGGTTGCTGTATGGTAGTGGTGATGGTGGTGAGGATGCTGGCGATAGTGGTGGTTGCTGTGTGGTAGTGGTGATGGTGGTGAGGATGCTGGCGATAGTGGTGGTTGCTGTGTGGTAGTGGTGATGGTGGTGAGGATGCTGGCGATAGTGGTGGTTGCTGTGTTGTAATGGTGACAGTGGCGAGGATGCTGGCGATAGTGGTGGTTGCTGTATGGTAGTGGTGATGGTGGTGAGGATGCTGGCGATAGTGGTGGTTGCTGTGTGGTAGTGGTGATGGTGGTGAGGATGCTGGCGATAGTGGTGGTTGCTGTATGGTAGTGGTGATGGTGGTGAGGATGCTGGCGATAGTGGTGGTTGCTGTATGGTAGTGGTGATGGTGGTGAGGATGCTGGCGATAGTGGTGGTTGCTGTATGGTAGTGGTGATGGTGGTGAGGATGCTGGCGATAGTGGTGGTTGCTGTATGGTAGTAGTGATGGTGGTGAGGATGCTGGCGATAGTGGTGGTTGCTGTATGGTAATGGTGATGGTGGTGAGGATGCTGGCGATAGTGGTGGTTGCTGTGTTGTATTGGTGAGTGTGGTGAGGATGCTGGCGATAGTGGTGGTTGCTGTGTGGTATTGGTGATGGTGGGGAGTATGCTGGCGATAGTCGTGGCTGTTGTGGGGTAATGGTGATGGTGGTGAGGATGCTGGCGATAGTGGTGGTTGCTGTGTTGCAATGGTGACAGTGGTGAGGATGCTGGCGATAGTGGTGGTTGCTGTATGGTAGTGGTGATGGTGGTGAGGATGCTGGCGATAGTGGTGGTTGCTGTGTGGTAGTGGTGATGGAGGTGAGGATGCTGGCGATAGTGGTGGTTGCTGTGTGGTAGTGGTGATGGTGGTGAGGATGCTGGCGATAGTGGTGGTTGCTGTGTTGTAATGGTGACAGTGGTGAGGATGCTGGCGATAGTGGTGGTTGCTGTATGGTAGTGGTGATGGTGGTGAGGATGCTGGCGATAGTGGTGGTTGCTGTATGGTAGTGGTGATGGTGGTGAGGATGCTGGCGATAGTGGTGGTTGCTGTATGGTAGTGGTGATGGTGGTGAGGATGCTGGCGATAGTGGTGGTTGCTGTGTTGGAATGGTGAGGGTGGTGAGGATGCTGGCGATAGCGGTGGTTGCTGTATGGTAGTGGTGATGGTGGTGAGGATGCTGGCGATAGTGGTGGTTGCTGTGTGGTAGTGGTGATGGTGGTGAGGATGCTGGCGATAGTGGTGGTTGCTGTGTGGTAGTGGTGATGGTGGTGAGGATGCTGGCGATAGTGGTGGTTGCTGTGTGGTAGTGGTGATGGTGGTGAGGATGCTGGCGATAGTGGTGGTTGCTGTGTGGTAGTGGTGATGGTGATGAGGATGCTGGCGATAGTGGTGGTTGCTGTGTTGCAATGGTGACAGTGGCGAGGATGCTGGCGATAGTGGTGGTTGCTGTATGGTAGTGGTGATGGTGGTGAGGATGCTGGCGATAGTGGTGGTTGCTGTGTGGTAGTGGTGATGGTGATGAGGATGCTGGCGATAGTGGTGGTTGCTGTATGGTAGTGGTGATGGTGGTGAGGATGCTGGCGATAGTGGTGGTTGCTGTATGGTAGTGGTGATGGTGGTGAGGATGCTGGCGATAGTGGTGGTTGCTGTATGGTAGTGGTGATGGTGGTGAGGATGCTGGCGATAGTGGTGGTTGCTGTATGGTAGTAGTGATGGTGGTGAGGATGCTGGCGATAGTGGTGGTTGCTGTATGGTAATGGTGATGATGGTGAGGATGCTGGCGATAGTGGTGGTTGCTGTGTTGTAATGGTGACAGTGGTGAGAATGCTGGCGATAGTGGTGGTTGCTGTGTGGTAGTGGTGATGGTGGCGAGGATGCTGGCGATAGTCGTGGCTGTTGTGCGGTAATGGTGATGGTGGTGAGGATGCTGGCGATAGTGGTGGTTGCTGTGTTGCAATGGTGACAGTGGTGAGGATGCTGGCGATAGTGGTGGTTGCTGTATGGTAGTGGTGATGGTGGTGAGGATGCTGGCGATAGTGGTGGTTGCTGTATGGTAATGGTGATGGTGGTGAGGATGCTGGCGATAGTGGTGGTTGCTGTGTGGTAGTGGTGGTGGTGGTGAGGATGCTGGCGATAGTGGTGTTTGCTGTGTTGTAATGGTGACAGTGGTGAGGATGTTGGCGATAGTGGTGGTTGCTGTGTGGTAGTGGTGATGGTGGTGAGGATGCTGGCGAAAGTGGTGGTTGCTGTGTTGTAATGGTGACAGTGGTGAGAATGCTGGCGATAGTGGTGGTTGCTGTATGGTAGTGGTGATGGTGGTGAGGATGCTGGCGATAGTGGTGGTTGCTGTATGGTAGTGGTGATGGTGGTGAGGATGCTGGCGATAGTGGTGGTTGCTGTATGGTAGTGGTGATGGTGGTGAGGATGCTGGCGATAGTGGTGGTTGCTGTATGGTAGTGGTGATGGTGGTGAGGATGCTGGCGATAGTGGTGGTTGCTGTATGGTAGTGGTGATGGTGGTGAGGATGCTGGCGATAGTGGTGGTTGCTGTATGGTAGTGGTGATGGTGGTGAGGATGCTGGCGATAGTGGTGGTTGCTGTGTGGTAGTGGTGATGGTGGTGAGGATGCTGGCGATAGTGGTGGTTGCTGTATGGTAGTGGTGATGGTGGTGAGGATGCTGGCGATAGTGGTGGTTGCTGTATGGTAGTGGTGATGGTGGTGAGGATGCTGGCGATAGTGGTGGTTGCTGTATGGTAGTGGTGATGGTGGTGAGGATGCTGGCGATAGTGGTGGTTGCTGTATGGTAGTAGTGATGGTGGTGAGGATGCTGGCGATAGTGGTGGTTGCTGTATGGTAGTGGTGATGGTGGTGAGGATGCTGGCGATAGTGGTGGTTGCTGTATGGTAGTGGTGATGGTGGTGAGGATGCTGGCGATAGTGGTGGTTGCTGTATGGTAGTGGTGATGGTGGTGAGGATGCTGGCGATAGTGGTGGTTGCTGTGTGGTAGTGGTGATGGTGGTGAGGATGCTGGCGATAGTGGTGGTTGCTGTATGGTAGTGGTGATGGTGGTGAGGATGCTGGCGATAGTGGTGGTTGCTGTATGGTAGTGGTGATGGTGGTGAGGATGCTGGCGATAGTGGTGGTTGCTGTATGGTAGTGGTGATGGTGGTGAGGATGCTGGCGATAGTGGTGGTTGCTGTATGGTAGTAGTGATGGTGGTGAGGATGCTGGCGATAGTGGTGGTTGCTGTATGGTAATGGTGATGGTGGTGAGGATGCTGGCGATAGTGGTGGTTGCTGTGTTGTAATGGTGACAGTGGTGAGAATGCTGGTGATAGTGGTGGTTGCTGTGTGGTAGTGATGGTGGCGAGGATGCTGGCGATAGTCGTGGCTGTTGTGCGGTAATGGTGATGGTGGTGAGGATGCTGGCGATAGTGGTGGTTGCTGTGTTGCAATGGTGACAGTGGTGAGGATGCTGGCGATAGTGGTGGTTGCTGTATGGTAGTGGTGATGGTGGTGAGGATGCTGGCGATAGTGGTGGTTGCTGTGTGGTAGTGGTGATGGAGGTGAGGATGCTGGCGATAGTGGTGGTTGCTGTGTGGTAGTGGTGATGGTGGTGAGGATGCTGGCGATAGTGGTGGTTGCTGTGTTGTAATGGTGACAGTGGTGAGGATGCTGGCGATAGTGGTGGTTGCTGTATGGTAGTGGTGATGGTGGTGAGGATGCTGGCGATAGTGGTGGTTGCTGTATGGTAGTGGTGATGGTGGTGAGGATGCTGGCGATAGTGGTGGTTGCTGTATGGTAGTGGTGATGGTGGTGAGGATCCAGGCGATAGTGGTGGTTGCTGTGTTGTATTGGTGAAGGTGGTGAGGATGCTGGCGATAGCGGTGGTTGCTGTATGGTAGTGGTGATGGTGGTGAGGATGCTGGCGATAGTGGTGGTTGCTGTGTGGTAGTGGTGATGGTGGTGAGGATGCTGGCGATAGTGGTGGTTGCTGTGTGGTAGTGGTGATGGTGGTGAGGATGCCGGCGATAGTGTTGGTTGCTGTGTTGTAGTGGTGAGAGTGGAGAGGATGCTGGCGATTGTGGTGGTTGCTGTATGGTAGTGGTGATGGTGGTGAGGATGCTGGCGATAGTGGTGGTTGCTGTGTGGTAGTGGTGATGGTGATGAGGATGCTGGCGATAGTGGTGGTTGCTGTATGGTAGTGGTGATGGTGGTGAGGATGCTGGCGATAGTGGTGGTTGCTGTATGGTAGTGGTGATGGTGGTGAGGATGCTGGCGATAGTGGTGGTTGCTGTATGGTAGTGGTGATGGTGGTGAGGATGCTGGCGATAGTGGTGGTTGCTGTATGGTAGTAGTGATGGTGGTGAGGATGCTGGCGATAGTGGTGGTTGCTGTATGGTAATGGTGATGGTGGTGAGGATGCTGGCGATAGTGGTGGTTGCTGTGTTGTAATGGTGACAGTGGTGAGAATGCTGGCGATAGTGGTGGTTGCTGTGTGGTAGTGGTGATGGTGGCGAGGATGCTGGCGATAGTCGTGGCTGTTGTGCGGTAATGGTGATGGTGGTGAGGATGCTGGCGATAGTGGTGGTTGCTGTGTTGCAATGGTGACAGTGGTGAGGATGCTGGCGATAGTGGTGGTTGCTGTATGGTAGTGGTGATGGTGGTGAGGATGCTGGCGATAGTGGTGGTTGCTGTGTGGTAGTGGTGATGGAGGTGAGGATGCTGGCGATAGTGGTGGTTGCTGTGTGGTAGTGGTGATGGTGGTGAGGATGCTGGCGATAGTGGTGGATGCTGTGTTGTAATGGTGACAGTGGTGAGGATGCTGGCGATAGTGGTGGTTGCTGTGTGGTAGTGGTGATGGTGGTGAGGATGCTGGCGATAGTGGTGGTTGCTGTGTTGTAATGGTGACAGTGGTGAGGATGCTGGCGATAGTGGTGGTTGCTGTATGGTAGTGGTGATGGTGGTGAGGATGCTGGCGATAGTGGTGGTTGCTGTATGGTAGTGGTGATGGTGGTGAGGATGCTGGCGATAGTGGTGGTTGCTGTATGGTAGTGGTGATGGTGGTGAGGATGCTGGCGATAGTGGTGGTTGCTGTATGGTAGTGGTGATGGTGGTGAGGATGCTGGCGATAGTGGTGGTTGCTGTATGGTAGTGGTGATGGTGGTGAGGATGCTGGCGATAGTGGTGGTTGCTGTATGGTAGTGGTGATGGTGGTGAGGATGCTGGCGATAGTGGTGGTTGCTGTGTGGTAGTGGTGATGGTGGTGAGGATGCTGGCGATAGTGGTGGTTGCTGTGTGGTAGTGGTGATGGAGGTGAGGATGCTGGCGATAGTGGTGGTTGCTGTGTTGTAATGGTGACAGTGGTGAGGATGCTGGCGATAGTGGTGGTTGCTGTGTGGTAGTGGTGATGGAGGTGAGGATGCTGGCGATAGTGGTGGTTGCTGTATGGTAGTGGTGATGGTGGTGAGGATGCTGGCGATGGTGGTGGTTGCTGTGTTGTAATGGTGACAGTGGTGAGGATGCTGGCGATAGTGGTGGTTGCTGTGTGGTAGTGGTGATGGTGGTGAGGATGCTGGCGATAGTGGTGGTTACTGTGTTGTAATGGTGACAGTGGCGAGGATGCTGGCGATAGTGGTGGTTGCTGTGTTGTAATGGTGACAGTGGTGAGGATGCTGGCGATAGTGGTGGTTGCTGTATGGTAGTGGTGATGGTGGTGTTGCAACCCCTGAATGGGTTACAATGTATATAATGCATATTATCTTTTCATATAATTTTATATTGCTTATATTTGCGATAATAGCTAAATCGTAAATATATGACTTTATATTATTATTTGACTTAGTTACTTTTGTTAGGTAGGATGTAGCATTATGTGCTCATAGTTCGTCTTGATTGTCTAACTACTGTAATTATCGCTTGTGGCTCGTTACTCTGCCGGCTTCTCGTTGCTGGGCAGCAACCGTCCATGGAGCTATCACGTGATAGAGGGGGGGGTTGTTCTCACCTCGCCTGAAGTATTCAGTCTGGTCTAGACTCGCTTGGTGGTTGGACGTATTCTTGACAAGACGTGCCTAAATCTTCCTTATTGGCCCTTGTTGGAAGATCATCTCTTGTCTCATTATTGTTGTAGGTTCTGTAGAACTCTGTTCACAGAACACTGTCGAGACTTAGTGATTTTCGACGTTGTACTGAGGTTGTGTGTCGCTTAGACACTCTGAGCAACTCAGGTCCTGAGCTGTAGCTTCTGACCTAATTTGTATTGGTATCTGTGTACTATCACAGTCGGTGATTTTCTTATGCTGAACTTAGATTCAGTATTATGGGAGCTTGGTGACTTTTGTGGAGTATCTGCTGATGGTCCCTACTTAGTGTCGTTATATTATCTCCTTGTTCCTGATTCTGTGTCGCAGTCGCTTGTTATATTGCTATTGGGCTTAGCATTCTTTTTATTGTTCAAGCAGACTGTTCTGACTGCCAGTTGGTCAAGAAGTTAGTTTATGTGAGGACTTTGTCAGTCACTTGTTTAAGTCTAGTCGAGTCGTGAGACATAGCGAACTACTTAGAGCACTTACACACACACACACAAACTTATTTGTATACTGTATTATTAAATGTTAATGTACCAGACGGTACTTAAGAATTATAAATGTGATATGTGCTTTCAGCACAATAATACAGTACACGAGAGAAGTGATTAATATTATTTTGATTATTGTGATTAATTTAATTTAATTTGTTATACGCCTAGACAACTTAATTAATAAATTTATTAAATTTTAATTTCTCTAGTTAGTAGCCTACCAGTTGTAATCCTGAAGCACTATTGAATCATACTGAATTCTAATGAATAATTGGACAAGGATACTGACTAATTGTTACGAAAACCCATTAACAGGCTGGATGCTAGAAGGGCAATCCTTTCTAGTATTCACTAGAGATCTCTAAGCTTTTAGAATCGCGTTTTTTGTAACAGTGGTGAGGATGCTGGCGATAGTGGTAGTTGCTGTGTGGTGGTGGTGGTGGTGAGGATACTGGCGATAGTCGTGGTTGCTGTGTGGTGGTGGTGATAGTGGTGAGGATACTGGTGATTGTCGTGGTTGTTGTGCGGCAATGGTGATGGTGGTGAGGATGCTGGCGATAGTGGTGGTTGCTTTGTGGTGGTGGTGATAGTGGTGAGGATGCTGGCGATAGTGGTGGTTGCTGTATGGTGCTGGTGATAGTGGTGAGGATACTGGCGATAGTAGTGGTTGCTGTGTGGTGGTGGTGATAGTGGTGAGGATGCTGGCGATAGTGGTGGTTGCTGTGTGGTGGTGGTGATAGTGATGGATGCTGTGTAATGGTGAAGGAGACATGCACACGTATGCATATACATATGAATACACATGCATAATTATTCATCTGTTTATTTATATATTTGTAAATGGTGCATACATACAGATATACATTACATATACATGCACGCATACATATACATACGTACACAAATAACCCGCACATAAAAGAGAGAAGCTTACGACGACGTTTCGGTCCGACTTGGACCATTGACAAAGTCACACGGTGTGACTTTGTCAGTGGTCCAAGTCGGACCGAAACGTCGTCGTAAGCTTCTCTCTTTTATGTGCGGGTTATTTGTGTATCGTTCCAGTCACGGTATTGTGCCTTTTTGTTATTTATATACATACGTATATACACACATGTAAACATATACACTTCATACATATACACATACATACCTACAAACAATACATATACAAATTCACACAGTCTCACACGAATACATATGCACACACGCGTACATACATGTGCAGTAGTACATATACACACACACGCGTACATACATTTACAGTAATACATATACACACACGCATACATACATATGCAGTAGTACATATACACACACGCGTACATACATATGCAGTAGTACATATACACACACATGAGCACATATTTAAGATACATATGCAGACAGACTTACACATTCATATGCGTAAACATACATCTGTACATTTATACATTCAAATATACATACACACAAATATACATATGCACACAAACACATATACACATGTATACACATGAAAGTCAATATGTTTTGAACACCTCGACCTTCTCCCGTCGAGGAAGTGTGACGCGACGAAGAATCAGCATTTCCACCATCATTCACTCCATCCTGACAGAGGCACATCGATACCACAGTTCAGACGCCCCTCCAGACTGCAATGTCCCCACCACTCCTTCATGGTGCAAGCACTGTACATCCCACCACCATCCCTCCTTCATGGTGCAGGCACTGTACATCCCACCACCATCCCTCCTTCATGGTGCACTGTACATCTGTGCACATCCCACCACCATCCCTCCTTCATGGTGCAGACACTGTACATCCCACCACCATCCCTCCTTCATGGTGCAGACACTGTACATCCCACCACCATCCCTCCTTCATGGTGCAGACACTGTACATCCCACCACCATCCCTCCTTCATGGTGCAGGCACTGTACATCCCACCACCATCCCTCCTTCATGGTGCAGGCACTGTACATCCCACCACCATCCCTCCTTCATGGTGCAGACACTGTACATCCCACCACCATCCCTCCTTCATGGTGCAGACACTGTACATCCCACCACCATCCCTCCTTCATGGTGCAGGCACTGTACATCCCACCACCATCCCTCCTTCATGGTGCAGACACTGTACATCCCACCACCATCCCTCCTTCATGGTGCAGGCACTGTACATCCCACCACCATCCCTCCTTCATGGTGCAGGCACTGTACATCCCACCACCATCCCTCCTTCATGGTGCAGACACTGTACATCCCACCACCATCCCTCCTTCATGGTGCAGGCACTGTACATCCCACCACCATCCCTCCTTCATGGTGCAGACACTGTACATCTGGTGCAGGCACTGTACATCCACCACCATCCCTCCTTCATGGTGCAGGCACTGTACATCCCACCACCATCCCTCCTTCATGGTGCAGACACTGTACATCCCACCACCATCCCTCCTTCATGGTGCAGGCACTGTACATCCCACCACCATCCCTCCTTCATGGTGCAGGCACTGTACATCCCACCACCATCCCTCCTTCATGGTGCAGACACTGTACATCCCACCACCATCCCTCCTTCATGGTGCAGACACTGTACATCCCACCACCATCCCTCCTTCATGGTGCAGGCACTGTACATCCCACCACCATCCCTCCTTCATGGTGCAGACACTGTACATCCCACCACCATCCCTCCTTCATGGTGCAGGCACTGTACATCCCACCACCATCCCTCCTTCATGGTGCAGGCACTGTACATCCCACCACCATCCCTCCTTCATGGTGCAGACACTGTACATCCCACCACCATCCCTCCTTCATGGTGCAGGCACTGTACATCCCACCACCATCCCTCCTTCATGGTGCAGACACTGTACATCCCACCACCATCCCTCCTTCATGGTGCAGGCACTGTACATCCCACCACCATCCCTCCTTCATGGTGCAGGCACTGTACATCCCACCACCATCCCTCCTTCATGGTGCAGACACTGTACATCCCACCACCATCCCTCCTTCATGGTGCAGACACTGTACATCCCACCACCATCCCTCCTTTATGGTGCAGGCACTGTACATCCCACCACCATCCCTCCTTCATGGTGCAGACACTGTACATCCCACCACCATCCCTCCTTCATGGTGCAGGCACTGTACATCCCACCACCATCCCTCCTTCATGGTGCAGACACTGTACATCCCACCACCATCCCTCCTTCATGGTGCAGGCACTGTACATCCCACCACCATCCCTCCTTCATGGTGCAGGCACTGTACATCCCACCACCATCCCTCCTTCATGGTGCAGACACTGTACATCCCACCACCATCCCTCCTTCATGGTGCAGGCACTGTACATCCCACCACCATCCCTCCTTCATGGTGCAGGCACTGTACATCCCACCACCATCCCTCCTTCATGGTGCAGGCACTGTACATCCCACCACCATCCCTCCTTCATGGTGCAGACACTGTACATCCCACCACCATCCCTCCTTCATGGTGCAGGCACTGTACATCCCACCACCATCCCTCCTTCATGGTGCAGGCACTGTACATCCCACCACCATCCCTCCTTCATGGTGCAGGCACTGTACATCCCACCACCATCCCTCCTTCATGGTGCAGGCACTGTGCATCCCACCACCATCCCTCCTTCATGGTGCAGGCACTGTACATCCCACCACCATCCCTCCTTCATGGTGCAGGCACTGTACATCCCACCACCATCCCTCCTTCATGGTGCAGGCACTGTACATCCCACCACCATCCCTCCTTCATGGTGCAGGCACTGTACATCCCACCACCATCCCTCCTTCATGGTGCAGACACTGTACATCCCACCACCATCCCTCCTTCATGGTGCAGGCACTGTACATCCCACCACCATCCCTCCTTCATGGTGCAGGCACTGTACATCCCACCACCATCCCTCCTTCATGGTGCAGGCACTGTACATCCCACCACCATCCCCCCTTCATGGTGCAGGCACTATACATCCCACCACCATCCCTCCTTCATGGTGCAGGCACTGTACTTCCCACCACTATCCCTCCTTCATAGTGCAGGCACTGTACTTCCCACCACCATCCCTCCTTCATAGTGCAGGCACTGTAATTCCCACATCCACCCATCCTTCATAGTGCAGGCACTGTACTTCCCACCTGCATACCTCCTTCATGGTGCAGGCACTGTACTTCCCACCACCATCCCTCCTTCATATTGTAGGCACTGTACTTCCCACCTCCACCCCTCCTTCATAGTGCAGGCACTGTACTTCCCACCTGCATACCTCTTTCATAGTGCAGGCACTGTACTTCCCACCTCCATACCTCCTTCATAGTGCAGGCACTGTACTTCCCACCTCCATACCTCCTTCATAGTGCAGGCACTGTACTTCCCACCTCCATACCTCCTTCATAGTGCAGGCACTGTACTTACCACCTCCACCCTTAACACTGACAAAACCTACTATATTATTTTCGGTAGCAGAGCAGGTGTTGCGCAACTTAGCATTAAGATCGACAACACTCTAATTGCCAGACATAATGAGGGCAAATTCCTAGGCCTATACCTCGACAACAACCTGAATTTCAGCACCCATATCCAACAGATAACAAAAAAGTATCCAAAACGGTGGGGATCGTCTCCAAGATACGATACTACGTGCCGCAAAATGCCCTTCTCACACTATACTATTCACTCATTTATCCATACCTCACCTATGCTATTTGTGCTTGGGGATCAACAGCAGCAACACACCTAAAGCCAATAATAACCCAACAAAAAGCTGCAGTAAGAATAATCACTAAATCCCATCCCTGGCAACACACCCCCAACTCTTCACAGATCTAAACTTACTCCCTGTTCAGAACATCCACACTTACTACTGTGCAATCTACATCTACACGACCTTAAATTCCAATATTAACCTTGACCTAAAATGCTTTCTTGATAGTTGCGACAGGACCCATAGGCATAACACCAGACACAAACATCTCTACGACATTCCCTGTGTCCGACTAAACCTTTACAAAAATTCTGGAATACCGTACCTGAAATCTCTAGAACTGCAGACACATTCATCACCTTCAAAACTACCATTAGAAAACATCTCATCTCCCTGATACACCCCATCAACTAACTACATAAAATACACCTGGTGGTTCACACTTACACTCACTCACCCATTTGACTATAAGCACAGAAATACGAATCTTAATCTTAAAATAATGATTCCTAACTAGTAATAAGTTTGCCTGTGATACTCCAATGTAGAAACTATGCATTGTGCCAAAACAAAAACATTCACATTGCTAAACTCACAAACTAGTATTTAGTCACTTAGTATTTAGTCAACTTACTCCATAATTTGTAATAATTTAGGGTTAAGAATTAATCTAAGTTTGCCCGAAATGCCTAGCCATGCTAGGTGTCCTAGTGGCCCCCTCTGTAATTAGTATTTTATTACATGTAAATCACACAATAACCAAAATCTGTAAACCCCGCATTGTAATCCTTATAGAGAATAAACTTGATTGATTTATTGATTGACTGAGAATGTAGGCACTGTACTTCCCACCTGGGAACAAACTGCTCAAGTTTACGCGCACCCCACTGATCCCCTCACCTCTCTCCCCGCCCCCCCCCCTTCGTGCACCAACCAGTGGAGATGGCCCTCCCCCTGCTGGCACCCATACCACGGATCAATCTCATCACCCCTGCTGGCACCCATACCACGGACCCACCTCATCACCCCTGCTGGCACCCATACCACAGACCCACCTCATCACCCCTGTTGGCACCTATACCACGGACCCACCTCATCAGCCCTGCTGGCACCCATACCACGGTCCCACCTCATCACCAAACCAAGCAAAGTGGAGACGTGGGGATACAAACTGGACGAGTATTAAGCCATAGTAGAAGTAATAAAATAAGAGATAGTGGATAGATGTGCAGGGAAGCTGAACACGCAGTGATTAGTGGAAAAGAATAAACCACCACCAATCCTCTCGCCACCCTCCCCTCCGACACCCCAACCAACGGGGATGGTCCCCACCCACTCTTGGTACCCATACCCCTGACCACTGACCAACCCTTCATCACCGAAACCCAGCCACCACCACTACATATAACTGCCCAGGATAAGGTAAACAGCAGTGATCATGACAGAAATAAGATGCTGTGGGATGTATGATATAAGAACATAAGAAAGAAGGAGCACTGCAACAGGTCTACTGACCCATGCGGAGCAGGTCCATGTCCCCCCCCCCCTGGAAAAGCACAATGACCCACCCAGTCTGGTCACCTCCACTCAAGGAAGGAGCACGGCACCAGCCCCAGCAGCACAAGCTAGTCAGGTCTAACTCACACCCACCCACACCCACTCATGTATTTATCTAACCTATTTTTAAAATTACACAACGTTTTAGCCTCAATAACTGTACTCGGGAGTTTGTTCCACTCATCCACAACTCTATTACCAAACCAGTGCTTTCCTATATCCTTTCTGAATCTGAAATTTTCCAACCTGAAACCATTGCTGCGAGTCCTGTCTTGGCTGGAAATTTTCAGCACGCTATTTACATTCTCTTTATTTATTCCTGTTTTCCATTTATACACCTCAATCATATCTTCCCTAATTCTACGCCTTTCGAGAGAGTGCAGATTCAGGTCCCTCAGTCTATCCTCATAGAAAAGATTTCTGATACATGGGATAATTTTTGTGATCCTCCTCTGTACGTTTTCCAGAGCATTTATATCCATTCTGTAATACGGTGACCAGAACTGAGCAGCATAGTCTAAATGAGGCCTAACCAAGGATATATAGAGTTGAAGAACAACCTGAGGACTTCTATTATTTATACTTCTAGATATGAAGCCAAGAATTCTGTTCGTTTTATTGTGAATACTAATGCACTGTTGTCTTGGTTTTAGATTACTGCTAACCAGAATTCCTAAATCCTTTTCGCAATCAGTAGTATTAAGGTCTACATTATTTAGTTTATATGTGGCATGGATATTTTCCTGTCCAACATTTAGAACTTTGCATTTGTCAATATTAAACTGCATCTGCCACTTCTCCGACCATTGCATCAGTCTATTCAAATCATCCTGGAGTGCTCTAGTGTCCTCATTAGAATGAAATGGACGGCCTATTTTGGTGTCATCAGGCCGTCCAATACATTCTAATCAGCACACTAGAGCACTCCAGGATGATTTGAATAGACTGATGCAATGGTCGGAGAAGTGGCAGATGCAGTTTGTCATACATCATAAAAGTTTTTTTAATGTGTAATAAGTCCCCAGACTAATTACATCCCACATATGCATGCACTGACCATATAACACCACACCTGAGTGCAGAGCTGAAAGGTAAAGTGAAGCCCAGGATGAGATGAATAGCAGTGATCATGACAGGAATCAAATGTTGTAGGATGTATGATATATGATGTTATGCAACATAAAAGTTTTTAATGTGTAATAAATCTCCATACTAATTGCATCCCACATACCCATGCATTGACCTATAACACCCACACCTGAGTGCAGAGCTGGAAGGTAAAATGTGAAGATCAGGTTCTTGTGGTACCCAGTTGCAAATAGGATACAAGCAAGATGACAGTACAGTATACCTGTGGGACATGTGAAAAGGCTCTTGGGAAAAAAATCTAGAATCACATGCAACCTCTGCTTTTCGAAACATCATGTTACCTGTGCAAGAATAAACACTGCAACCAAAAATGACATCTATTTAGATAGGTGTTTCTGGATCTGCAACAGGGATGTGGAACTATGGACATATATCAGGAAAGCACTCAGGAGGTTAATAAACAATAAACACGAAAAAAGGAGGAACTATTGAATAGTCTACCTGGAATATATAGAACATGGGAAGATAGGAGAGGAGTAAAGTCTAACACACAGAATGCCCAGTCTACAACAACTGACCCAAAAATAAGCAGATACACACTGTAAAAAATACAGGAAACATAAACAACAGCCAGCTCAGTCCCCAGCCCCAGGGCTGACCCAGACCCAGCCCCCAGCCATTGTGAAAATCCGGAATCAGTTAAAGACTCCTCCACAGCCACCAACGCCATAGTCCCTAGTACAGATGTAGTAGAGATGCCCTCCTCTGGGGTAGACTCTTCTGCAGCCATCACAGTCATAGCCTCTAGTACAGATGTAGTAGGGGAGTCTTCTTCCAGGAAAAATGTTGGTGTCATGACAACAGATGATGGTGTCTCTGGTTGGGCTATGGAGGACTGTAGTGCAGCTCTAGGGCCAGCACAGATTAGGAATGCATCCAGCACGAATTGTACCCAGCCAAAAACAAAATGGTTCAAATTCTACGTTTGGGGCATCTGTAAACACGGAATATCAGGGAAAACGAATGGGGCATGCAACTTTGAGCATCCCAAAAAATGCCGTGACCTTCTGTCTAAGGGAGTATGTCGTTCTACCTCTTGCAAATACTTCCACCCGGAGATGCGTCAGTCTTCAGTCATTGAAAAACAATGTTACAATACCAATTGCACTGCATATCATCTAAAAGGGACCAGGAGGCACACACCCCATACAACACATCATAGTAGCTATGGTAACTATGACAACACCCCAAGTGATTTTTTTAGTGGTAGGAAATGAAGAATGAAAATGGAAAGAGATAACCAAAATAGTCCACCACCTTGGAGCCTTGTTGGACTGGAGGCACAGTCAGTGGCTCCTTCGGACTCACAGCTACTGATGCCAACAACAAAATCCCCCCAACAAACATGCAACACAACCTCATTTATATTTGCTAATATACAGGGTCTTAAGCCATCCACCAACAACAAAATACCTTTCATTAGTGGACTTCTAGGGAAGTCAAATGCACTTTTTGCAGCCTTCACAGAGACCCACGCAAAAGATTACTTTGACAGTGAAATATGGATACCTGGATACAACCTTTTCAGATGAGACAGAAAGAACGGGCAACAAGGAGGAGGGGGGGGGTTGGCCTGTATGTCGATGAGTCGCTCATTTGCACAGAGATACTGAACACCACAAATGATGTAGTTGAAGCTCTGACAATAAAAATCGAGAACCAAAACTTAGTCATTGTACTTGTATGCAAGCCACTGGATGCAACTTCCCAAGAGACTGGATAACTGGTAAGTTATCCAGACAGGAATCTGGATAACTTGCCAGCCCCATCCCCAAACATCTTGCTACTTGGTGACTTCAATCTGAGACACACAAAATGGAAGAATATAGCAAATAATGTTGTAGCAGAAATAATCCTTGGAGGCAGCTCAAATAAAAAGTTACACACACAGGATCTGATGAATTTCTGCAACAAACACACCCTAAGTCAGCAGATAGTGGAGCCAACAAGACTGAAGAACACACTGGACCTTATTTTCACAAATAATGAGGACCTGGTAAGGAATATAACAATATCAAAAACAACAAATTCTGATCACAATCTAGTCGAAGTCCAGACTTGCATGCACAGGAGTCCTGATTAGCAAGATGCATACAGCTATGAGGGTACCTTTACCATATTCAACTTCAACAAGAACATCATCTGGGATCAGGTAAACTATGCCCTAAATGAAACATGCTGGGAGGATCTTAAATTACATGGACCCTAACCAATGCCTCGAAAAGATCACCCTCCTGGTAGCTGACGTATGTATTTCCTATAAGACAAAAGAAAAGAAGAAGTAAGCTGGAGATAGAGAGACGCTCCCTCTACAGGAGAAGACGAAGTATCATTGAGCTCCTCAAGAATGCCAGATTATCTGATACACGGAAGGAAGTGCTAACCAGGGAAGCGGAAAATATTGAGCTGAAGTTAAAGGACTCATACAGGATCCAGGAGAGACAAGAGGAGCTAAAAGCAATTAATGGAATTAAAAGAAATTCGAAATATTTCTTTTCATATGCCAAAAACAAGTCAAAAACCACTTCTAGTATAGGGCCCCTGCTCAGACAAGACGGATCCTACACAGACGTCAACAAAGAAATGAGCGAGATACTGAAATCGCAATATGACTCAGTGTTCAACGAGCCACTAACTAGTTTAAAGATAGACAGTCCAAACAATTTTTTCATAAGCCTCAAAACCCTGCCAATGAAGGCCAGATTTATGACATAACCCTAACTCCACTAGACTTTGAAGAAAGCCATCGACGACATGCCCATGCACTCAGCCCCAGGCCCAGACTCGTGGAACTCGGTGTTCATAAAAACTGCAAGAAACCCCTCTCACGGGCCATAAGTAAGTACTATAGAGAAGGAGCTTAGACACAGGCGAGATTCCACAGTCACTAAAAACAACAGATATAGCCCCACTTCATAAAGGCGGCAGCAAAACAATAGCTAAGAACTATAGACCAATAGCTTTAACGTCCCACATCAAAAAAATCTTTGAAAGAGTTCTAAGAAGCAGGATAGCAAACCACCTAGACTCCCAAAAATTGCACAACCCAGGGCAACATGGTTTCAGAGCAGGTTGCTCCTGCCTTTCGCAACTGCTAGACCACTATGCTATGGTCCTAGATGCACTGGAAAACAAACAGAATGCGGATGTAGTATACATAGACTTTGCAAAAGCCTTTGACAAGTGCCACCATGGTGTAATAGCACACAAAATGCTTGCTAAAGGAATAACCGGCAATCGCACACAAAGAGTAGTGGTAAACAGAGTTGAATCAGATGCTGCCATAGTGAAGAGCTCTGTCAAACAAGGCACAGTACTCGCACCTATTCTGTTCCTGATTCTCATATCAGACATAGACAGAGATGTAAACCACAGCACTGTATCATCTTTTGCAGACGATACTAGGATCTGCATGAGAGTGTCATCCATTGAGGACACGGCAAAGCTCCAAGAAGATATAAACCAAGTTTTCCAATGGGCAACAGAGAACAATATGATGTTCAATGAAGACAAATTCCAACTACTCCGTTATGGAAAACTGGAGGAAATAATAACTAGGACTGAATATACTACAAACTCCATTCACACAATAGAGCGGAAAAGTAATGTGAAGGAGCTGGGTGTGGTAATGTCCGAAGACCTCACCTTCAAGGACCGCAACAATGCCACTATCACATCTGCTAGGAAACTGATAGGATGGATAATGAGAACATTCAAGACAAGAGATGATAAGCCAATGATGATCGTTTTTAAATCACATATTCTCTCTAGGCTGGAATACTGCTGTACATTAACATCCCTATTCAAGGCAGGTGAAATTGCAGATCTAGAGAATGTACAGAGAACCTTTACTGCACGTATAAGTTCCATCAAACACCTTAACTACTGGGAGCGCCTGGAAGCGCTTGACTTGTACTCACTAGAGCGCAGGCGAGAAAAATATATCATAATCTACACCTGGAAGACTCTGGAGGGATTGGTCCCTAATATGCACACAGCAATCACTCCATACGAAAGCAAAAGACTTGGCAGGCGATGCAACATACCCCCAGTGAAAAGTAAGGGCGTCACTGGTACACTAAGAGAAAACACAATAAGTGTCCGGGGCCCAAGACTGTTCAACAGCCTCCCACCAGCAATAAGGAGCAATAAGGGTTGTCTTCAAGAGGGAGCTAGACAGATACCTAAAGACGGTGCCGGATCGGCCGGGCTGTGGTTCGTACGTTGGATTGCGTGCGGCCAGCAGTAACAGCCTCGTTGATCAGGCCCTGATCCACCGGGAGGACTGGTCGTAGACCGGGCAGCGGTGGCGTAGATCCCCGGAATACCCTCCAGGTAGACTCCAGGTAGACCCCTCCTTCACAGTGCAGGCACTGTACTTCCCACCTCCCCCCTCCTTCATAGTGCAGGCACTGTACTTCCCCCTCCCCCCTCCTTTATAGTGTAGGCACTGTACTTCCCACCTCCACCACTCCTTCATAGTGCAGGCACTATACTTCCCACCCCCACCACTCCTTCATAGTGTAGGCACTGTATTTCCCACCTCCCGCCTCCTTCATAGTGCAGGCACTGTACTTCCCCCTCCCCCCTCCTTCATAGTGCAGGCACTGTACTTCCCACCTCCACTACTCCTTCATAGTGTAGGCACTGTACTTCCCACCTCCACCACTCCTTCATAGTGTAGGCACTGTACTTCCCACCTCCACCACTCCTTCATAGTGCAGGCACTGTACTTCCCACCTCCACCACTCCTTCATAGTGCAGGCACTATACTTCCCACCCCCACCACTCCTTCATAGTGTAGGCACTGTATTTCCCACCTCCCGCCTCCTTCATAGTGCAGGCACTGTACTTCTCCCTTCCCCCTCCTTCATAGTGCAGGCACTGTACTTCCCACCTCCACCACTCCTTCATAGTGTAGGCACTGTACTTCCCACCTCCACCACTCCTTCATAGTGTAGGCACTGTACTTCCCACCCCCACCACTCCTTCATAGTGTAGGCACTGTATTTCCCACCTCCCGCCTCCTTCATAGTGCAGGCACTGTACTTCCCACCTCCACCACTCCTTCATAGTGCAGGCACTGTACTTCCCACCTCCACCACTCCTTCATAGTATAGGCACTGTACTTCCCACCTCCACCACTCCTTCATAGTGTAGGCACTGTACTTCCCACCTCCACCACTCCTTCATAGTGCAGGCACTGTACTTCCCACCTCCACCACTCCTTCATAGTATAGGCACTGTACTTCCCACCTCCACCACTCCTTCATAGTGCAGGCACTGTACTTCCCACCTCCACCACTCCTTCATAGTGCAGGCACTGTACTTCCCACCTCCACCACTCCTTCATAGTGCAGGCACTGTACTTCCCACCTATAGTGCAGGCACTGTACTTCCCACCTCCACCACTCCTTCATAGTGCAGGCACTGTACTTCCCACCTCCACCACTCCTTCATAGTGCAGGCACTGTACTTCCCACCTCCACCACTCCTTCATAGTGCAGGCACTGTACTTCCCACCTCCCCCCCTCTTTCATAGTGCAGGCACTGTACTTCCCACCTCCCCCCCTCTTTCATAGTGCAGGCACTGTACTTCCCACCTCCCCCCCTCTTTCATAGTGCAGGCACTGTACTTCCCACCTAGTGCAGGCACTGTACTTCCCACCTCCCCCCCTCGTTCATAGTGCAGGCACTGTACTTCCCACCTCCCCCCCTCTTTCATAGTGCAGGCACTGTACTTCCCACCTCCCCCCCTCTTTCATAGTGCAGGCACTGTACTTCCCACCTCCCCCCCTCTTTCATAGTGCAGGCACTGTACTTCCAGGCACTGTACTTCCCCCTCCCCCCCTCTTTCATAGTGCAGGCACTGTACTTCCCACCTCCCCCCCTCTTTCATAGTGCAGGCACTGTACTTCCCACCTCCCCCCCTCTTTCATAGTGCAGGCACTGTACTTCCCACCTCCCCCCCTCTTTCATAGTGCAGGCACTGTACTTCATTCTGTGTGCCAGCTCCCTTGCAGTGCTCCTCTTTCTTAGTATTTGACTGACTCTACCACTACTATTACTACCTCTTCCACTACTTGTCTTGTTTCGTCTCTGTCTGCTGGCCTATATATACTCCCTCCTTCTCTCCTTTTCGTTAGTGTGACTTTGTAAATGGTCCAAGTCGGACCGAAACGTCGTCGTAAGCTCCTCTCTTCTATGTGCGGGTTATTTGTGTATTGTTCCAGTCACGGTATTGTGCCTTTTTTTATTATTTATACAATGACGTGTCTGGGGTAAAGGCAACTACTCCAGATTTCCTAGTACGGAGTTTTGATTTTGCCGCCGAAGCGGCTGGTGTATTGTGCACCTCATATTCACCCTGTGGAGAGTAGCGTAAAACCATATGGATATGCAAGAGGCCTAGTAATTAGGCTTCAAAAGGGTAAATGGAATGCACCTAGATTTATTTGTACAGTTGGCTTATCTGTTGCAGGCAAATTCAGGAAAATTTCATATGTCATTAATAAGATACTTTTACAAATCAATATCTCTATATTCTTCAATAACTGGACAAATAAGCACGTAGTGTTCAAGTTAGTGACCATAGGTCTGATCACATACTTTGTATTTAGTTTGATCATCATCTGTGTGTGTGCCAGACTGCCACAAGTACTTGTAACCAAGTCTAAGCCTGGCCACTGTAACACCAGCTAGTCTGTTTACATTGCAAGTTGTCCCATACACGTGCTTATTTACGTTCATGTTATCACAGTGGGTCAAAGAGCTACTCAGGCTCATAACTGCATTCCTATAACATTCGGTTTCATTATTTACTTCTCTCCTAGCATTATTCTTACTGATAGAAAAAGACGTACCAGAGTTATATTCTACATTTTCATTCTGAGTACTTTTTTGGGCTAAGTTATCAACTTTATCATGAAGGAGTAATACATTGTGTTGTAGAAGCCATAATAAAAATGTACATTAATTTCTTTTTCCCGGATTTTTGTTAGAGACATTATGTGAGTCAAGAACCTTCAGTGATGACATAGAATCAGTAATAATCATAAAGTCAAGCTCAGTGTCATAAGTTAACTTCAGTGTTAGTAGGATGACAAACAATTCAGTTCGCAGTGTAGACGCCCAGTTGTTTATTCTTATGACTAACTCAAAATAGTTCCTATCGTTCTTAACTAGGGAGGTAACAACAGGTTCAGATGCAGCCCTGCCAGTAGAAACCTGCTTAGATATATTATTACTAACAATTAAGCGAGAAATTTCTTCTTGGCCAGTTGCCCTTTGCAAGTGATTTAAGGAAGGGATTACTAATGAGGAGTTGCTTGGGAGAGGCTTGTAGGTATGTGATATTAAATGAACACAACTTCCACGGAGAGGTGAAGCTTAACAGGGCCTCACCGGCTGACGTCTTGTGACAGGTAGCCTTAGCCTGCACACTACGATCTGGGTTCAGTCATTACCCCGTGTAGGGCGCAGCTCCACTCTTATATTACTTTCGTTTTCTTCACCTCTGGCTTGTTTATTTTTATTGCTCTTATGATAGACTGCAACTTGGTTTTGAAGCAGGCTGAAATTGAATTCGTCTAACGAATTTCTGCATTCACAGAAGCTATTAGTTATAATATAATGGTGAAGATGTATGTTAGCAGGCAGCGTTTACCACCACTCGGTCCCACCACGACAGCAGCTTGGCTCCTGCCTGACACCTTGCTGGAAATCCCAGCCATATCATAGTAAGAGTTCATAGAGTGATGCTGAGCCTGGTCTCAAAACTTGTTTATTATTTGCATGAACTCGTAGTTACTGATGCTGCTTGGGATGTCTGTTTTATCCTGCAGTTGGGACTTCGAGTCTCAATTCATATTGTGGGGATTTTAATCCCCGTATATCAGAGTATTCCATAGATTGGATAGTAACCCTCTTCCCTTGTTTAGCGTATCTGTGTCAACGTTATTCTCGCTGCCAAGGAGGGAGAAGGGGTGTTTAAGGACTTTTCTTTCCACCACTTTGAAAGGCGTGTGTACCTGCCTAGCAGGTGGCTCCTGCAATATTAGAAAATAAGGTCTACCTGTCACTAAATCTCAGAACTTAGATGAGTTTATGAATGTCGTAGTGACTGATTCTCTGACGGATTATGAATGAATCATTAACACTCTCCTTTGCAAACCATTTGGTAACAATGACCCAGGGTATTGTCAGCAATGAGGCTGGTAGCTGTGTTTTCGAAGGCCTGGTGCCATGAGCCTTCAGTTCAGCGCCATAGAGGAAAGGGATCATAATGTACGTGTCTTCCCTGACGTATCTGGGAGCTGGACTAGTAATCATTGGTGTCTCTAATTTGATGTGCTCTTAACGCCTGTTCAGTGACATGCTGGAGAGAGAGTACCGAATTATTTAAGAGTTATTAGTGGACTTCCTGTACTTAAGCTGGAGTTCACATTCTTGGAAGTGAACTTGATTTTGAGTATTTTATCGGCACAAGAGCATGATGTCACGAGTCTGAGGCACTAAGTCCCCAGAGGCACATAACTCCATATTTTCCCTCATCTTGCTCATCACATAAATTGATTTAGTTGAATCATAAGAGATGTACATTCCTTTGCTAAATTTATAGATAGTTAAGTTTGGCGCAGCCCTTGGATTGTTCACAATTATTGTACATACACTGCCTTACACATCAAATTAATATGGTTTTAAGTAAAGATTAAATTACTCCTCGAGCGTTGCTGATTTAAATGCTGCAACAACTAATAGTGTTCTGAATATCATCCAAACTATGGCATATTCTGGGATAATAACATCCACAAGATGATGACTACAGCATCCACAAGATGACTGCAGCATCCACAAGATGATGACTGTAGCATCTACAGGATGATAACTGCAGTAAGCGTCTTATTATGAGTTTTATATAAATAAATATTAACAATCTGCTTGAAACAGTACATTACACCAGTGTGTGTGTGTGTGTGTGTGTGTGTGGAATACTAGAGATATATCATGCCTAAGTGCATGCGAATTACATATATTATGGTTTAAACCAACATACAAAGAAGCTAGATTATATTACCGTGTGTTTTTTACATGTCTTATAGTTTAATTGGGCAATATTTTATGTCAGACATTGGTGTATCGTATTTTTAAAATAAAGCCCGAGGATAGATGAGTACTATTCTTCCTGGGAGTAGGAGGAGGAGCCCCTGAGATCTCTTAGTCTATCCTCTTGTGGTGGGGGCAAGGACAGGTGGTAGGAGCAGGGGCAGGTGGTAGGGGCAGGTGGTAGGGGCAGGGACAGGGCAGGTGGTAAGGGCAGGGGCAGGTGGTAGGGGCAGGTGGTAGGGGCAGGGGCAGGTGGTAGGGGCAGGTGGTAGGGGCAGGGGCAGGTGGTAGGGGCAGGGGCAGGTGGTAGGGGCAGGGGTAGGTGGTAGGGGCTGGGGCAGGTGGTAGGGGTAGGGGTAGGGCAGGTGGTAGGGGCCGGACAGGGGGTAGGGGCAGGAGCTGGTGAGGATACAGGGTGGGAGAGTAGGAGGAGCTTGAGATCTCTTGTCTCTCCTCTGTTCATTGCAGGGGAAGAGGGCAGAGGCTGGGGCAGAGGCAGGGGGTAGGGGGCAGGGGGATACAGAGTGGATCAGTTGGAGGCAGGGGAAGAAGCTTCTGGGATCTGACGATGGAAGGATAGTAGAGGAAGTGTGAGGCGAACAATACAAGGGTACACACTCCCCACCCATGGTCACCCATCCAAAAAACCCCATGCTCCTCCCTTCCCCACCCCTATCACCACCACCATCTCCTCCATCACTTCCATCACCCCCGCTCAGGGATGAGTTGCCACTTATGAAACATGTGAAAGGTTTGAAGCCAATTGGATGAGGCATTCACAAATTATCGCCTGAGAATCACATTTTCAATATTCAAACACAAATAACCCGCACATAGTAGAAGTTTATGACAACGTTTCGGTCCTACTTGGACGAAGTCGGGCCGAAACGTCGTCACAAACTTCTCTCTCCTATGTGTGGGTTATTTGTGTATTGTTCCAGTCACGGTATTGTGCCTCGTTGTTCTTAAATATTAATAAAGTCTTCATTAAAATTATCAAAGTAACACCCACACAGCCTGTCATTGTGCCAGTAATGTTTCTAAAATAAGACTATCAGGAAAGATATTTTCTAATTACTGTATGGAAAACAGTTTATATAATGGCAAAATAAAATTGACAAAGCTCAAAATAAACTTTCTTTGAACGAAGGTTACAATTTTCGATTGTTTCAAGTCGATCAGAAGAAGTATTATCCAGTTATTGTTCAGAATCCAACAATCCAGACCCCGTGGCCTGGTATCTACAGTTCTCGCTTCATAAGGCGAGGAGTATGGGTTCGATTCCCGGCAAGGGTAAAAACACTGGGCGTGTTTCTTTACACCACAGGTACCTGGGTGTTAGCCGACTGGTGTGGGTCGCATCCTGGAACAAAACTGACCTAATTTGCCCGAATGAGGTAGAAATAGAATTATTATATTAAATAAACGATAAATTTTCAATTTTGCATCTACTTACTGAGTTCCACTCTGTCTATAATATAAATCAGCAATTAAAGACTGAATTACTGTTATAATGAAAAAGAAGAGCTGAACCTACAAGGGTCATTATTATTTAAGACTGAAGCTGGTCAGAAGAGGCATATTCAAGTCATTTTACAGAAATAATACATTATTTTAAAACTAAGATAGTAAATTAGCACCTATACACTCCAGCAACTGTCGAGGTTCATATAGGATGAAGTGTTGTGAAGGAAACACACTCTAGGCTCTTATACAGAGCGATATATTGAGGAAATACGTGACGGAGTCCAGCCTGACGCGGGTGACACACTTGACTCACGGCGCCTACACAAGGCACACGGGAGTCCGTGACGTCATAACAAGCGAGGCTGAGGGTAAGTGATACTTGAATTACTGCTGCTCAAGTATTACTGTTGACACAACAATCACAATCTTCTATCAGTAGAATAAATTTTCTCAAGTTATCACATGCCTTTTATGTCCCAATTTGCCAGTTTTATTAATTAAATAAACTGAGGAACTAATCTTTATCCAGTAAATAAAGAATGCACCGTCTTACCAGCTGCAAAATATTAACAGTGATGTATTCCATAAAGACGAAGACACTCTATGAGATTGTTAAGATAAAAATCTGAAATATATCTGAAATATTCCTGAAATATATAAATACTTGAAATTTTTGGAGCCAGATCACATACATTTTCAGATAGGGTTGAAACGCTCATTGTTGAAGGGTTGTATTAAGAGGAAGTTTGGCTGTCACTCTGAGCTGTAAAAATTTTAATTTCCCGTTTCTTGTTATATAAACTGGTGTTCATGTTACAATATTAATCTTCTGGTCACCTTAACACACTAAGCGCTGCTCTATCATAATTGCAAGTATTTTCGTACTGAAGGTGGGTTTTGTACGTGCCACTTTGTACGTGCCACTTTGTACGTGCCACTTCGAGAGTGCCACTTTGAGAGTGTCACTTTGTGCGTACCACTTTGAGAGTGCCACTTTGAGAGTGTCACTTTGTACGTACCACTTTGAGAGTGCCACTTTGAGAGTGTCACTTTGTGCGTGCCACTTTGTACGTGCCACTTTGTGCGTGCCACTTCGAGAGTGCCACTTTGAGAGTGCCACTTTGTATGTGCCACGTTGTGAATGCCACTGAGAGTGCCACTTTGCGAATGACACTTTGAGAGTGCTACTTGGAGAGTGCCATTTCGTACTGGCCACTCTGTATAAAGTAAAGTGGCACTTTAAGAATGCCACTTTACTTTATATCTACCAATTTGTACTTGCCGCTTTGTGCGTCTCACATTGCACGTGCCATTTTTACGTGCCACTTTGTACGTGGCCACTTTGCTATTTTTAAAGAACATATTATAGGAAACTGTAATTTAAGAATAACACAAAATCAAATATTTTTACTTTTAGGACTGCACAGAATATTACACACAACACAACTCGAAAAAAAAAAAACTGAGAAACGTTGAGCACTCGTTTTTATGGAGTTTTGAATTTTCACAAATTTAATGAATCGTTAAATCCCCTCAAGGGAGGTTCCTTGACGCTGGTGAGGGGTTCTTAATCTAGGAAATTGGATCTATGCTCCTGTTCCCTGAACTGAGCCTTAATACCTTCTATTCCCCCTCCCCACATGCGCTGCGTAATCCTACGGGTTTAACGCTCCCCGACGTTTTTAATAGTGATGAGTCGTTAACTACTATATTCCAGTAGAGGTTTATAGCAGAGTCTGTCATGGTGTTAAACAATGTCTTCTTATCCTCTATCAACTTCAAGACTTTCATTAATAACTTCTAAATGATTTATTCAATTGTCTTAAAATTTTCAACCCTGGTGAGTTGAGGCGAGTTGAGGGTTGCCGCTGCTTCATTATATATGGACCATTTTTTATAGTCGTTTCTCTGCAATAACTTTCTAAATCCTCTTCTGTTTGACTTCAAAACTTCAACAGTGGTGAATCCTACTAAGAAGAAGGTTGGTATTATTAATGAAGTTTGTTGACGCCATACTGTCACTTTTAATTTCGAAATAGCATAGCATTAAATAACTGTGAGGTTAGGGTGAGGTTGTCTTCATGTTGATGAGGGCTCTTGATCCAAAGAATTAGACTTATCCTTCCCTTCCATGGGTCGGCTCTGGTTGCCTCCAATTATACAATCGTTACATGACTCTCTGGGTTTAACTATTTACTTTGACTAAAATGAAGCAATTTTTGATTGCCTTCAATCTTACTTTCTTAAGTATAGTCTGCGATGGTAAAAATTTCGTTTTATTTTGCGCAATAACTGGGGAATGCTTCGCCTGGTCGGCTTCAAACTCATACTGCTGATGTGTTTTCCCCTCAAAGAAAGCGTTCTCTTAATTTTAGATTGTGTAAATTTTCATATTGTCAATGTTATCGATCTAATTAGTTTCCGTCATGGCATCTATGGCTCTCAAGACCATTGTAATTTTTTTATACTATTGTGCTGTGTGTTTGAATCTTAAATAAAACTTTCATGCTGAAACATAAAAGGGAGTCAGTGTTGCTTAGAGAAATGTTTGGATATATTCTGGCCTGTGTACGTCCCAATTTGCGGTTTTTTGTTAAAAAAAAGGGGGGAAAATTGAAATACTATTTTTCATGCAATAATTTCTGAATGTCTTACCCAGTTAACTTCAACCTTCTGTGTTGATAACTTGATAACAAGTCTTATTAGCGTCTTCAAGCTTAATATGCTGGTGTATTTTAGGATAATGATCTCGCAGACATAACATGATAATGCCTAATTTGCCATTTTTATTGAAGAAATTGAGATATTAGTGTCTACGTGATAAAGTGTGAATACCTTTTCTGATTCACTTCAAATCTTGACTGCTAATATTTTACTGTATCAGAAACTTCTGCCGCACTCTGCACTGTTCCTATCGCGAGCACTGAGTTAGAGGAGGACTGGGGTTATGCAAAAATAGGGATAACTTTCTCGGATCTCGAAGCTACAGAAATACACCCAGTTCATTAGATGCTCTTTAGCTCTTTATATCATCTCTGGCTTTAACATAATCAAATACACTTCCTGTATTTTTAGCTATATATAATCAGGCCTGGCCACCTACTGTAGATACTTTAAATGTTAGCAGTATTATAGACGTGGTTTTAATTCATCATTGTCACTGTATAGTCCACTTTATGCAATTAAATTTTTCGCAGTTCCTCCTGATATACATATTAAGCATGATAAACAAAGTACCATGACGAGCAGGAGAAATTCTCCTGACATTGCATAAGAGTCAAGCACAGGGTATTGAGTCCCTTAGGCGCTAAACCTATGAAAAATTGCTCATGTGTAGCACCTGTGTATCTTTATTTGAAGACTTTTGCCATTTAATGGCTTTATCAGTTCACTACAGATATGATATACAAAGACAATAAAAGTTAATGTAATCTCTCCCAGAGTCTTGCAGAACTATGCACAGAAGACAGTGCAAGATGAGATCATCAGTCCCTCAGCCCTGCAGGTTGGTGATGTGCATGCTAGATTAGAAACCCTGAAGAACTAATTTGTAATGTAGAATTGCTGTTAGTGGCCTTAACTACGACTAGACAAACAGCCTCTAATTAATAAAGAATGAAGGATCTTGAATTGTCACGTTGGATAGATATACATGGATCTGACATGAGAAAAGCGAGACGTTTTCTGTATAGTAAAGACTTTGAACTTGACAGTATTGAAAAAAGGGACCTTGAAGTCCAATGCTGATGGAGTTAAGCATATCAAGGTAATGTTGCCTATGATGATTAATCAAGAACAGGAGTTCATCCAAAGATTCAGGAAATCCAAACTTCGTTCTCAAGTTTCAACTATAAGTTCAGAAAGCAATAGTTTTGAAGTAGAAAGTCTAGTAGATCCTCATCCACCTTCAGCAGAGAATCAGTAAACATGTACCTGCCATTACCTCAGTGTCCACCTCCACACAGGAACTCGCGCTTTTGTTAGTTAAGATGAAATCCTTCAGGCAGAAATTAAATCTTGAATATTAAACCTCTTATGAATCACTATTCTGGTTCCTCTTGCAAATCAAGTGACAAGTTATTTCAGAGGATGTTCTCAGACTCAAATATAACTCAACAGTTTTCATGTGGATGAACTAAATAAAGATACATTGTCAAATATAGTCTTGCGTAAAAGATGTTGCAAAAACCACTCCTCAGGTATGCACTATCAAAATACATTACAGCCTTTGAAAACAGAAAGATGGTACGAAGTCAAGAGATGTCATTTAATTATTTTAATAAACTGCTGGGGACGTTCATCTCGTCTAAGGAACCGAAAGCAAAGGAATGTGATATTTATAAAATACTGTACAGGGAGTTTATGAGACACAACCAGAAGCACCGCGAAGATGAGTCCAAAAACTCTTCACTAAACAGTCAAAGGCCGGGCACCTTCTATGAACTTTTGTCCGGGAAGGAAGGAAATGCTTAGCTTTGGAAGGTACTCAAAATGACATGACTCTCTCATGGTTAGTTAGATGTTGAGAGAGTTTTTCCAGTCTATGAAGATATCTTTACCTGCAATATGGGATTAGAAACAGTATTAGTCTAAAGACAGGTGTACGATGATGTGAAGCAGATGGACTGTGAGCTACATGACATCCCAGTCAGCAAAGACATGTTAAAGCCCTGTAGAGAAGTCAAAAATTAGGTATTCGATGTATCTGGAAGACAAAAAGACATACAAAAGGCTGATGAGGAAGAGGAGAAGATGAAAACAATGAAAAAAAGATAGAACAAGGCAGAAAGGCAGAGAAACAGAAAATGAAGAGGCCTAGATGCAAGAAAAAATCTAATAAACACAGTGAAGAAGCAGAGAAGAAGCACAGATGGATCTCACTGACGAAGAGAAATGCTCTAAGGAGCAAAGCCAATGAGAACACGTCGTGGATAAGTTATATATTATAATGTCTCAGTTTGAACACGTCAGTGGATAAGTTATGTATTATAATGTCTCAGTTTGAACACGTCATTGGATAAGTTATATATTATGATGCCATCCCTGTCTGAACACGTCAGTGGATAAGTTATATATTATGATGCCATCCCCGTCTGAACACGTCAGTGGATAAGTTATATATTATGATGCCATCCCCGTCTGAACACGTCAGTGGATAAGTTATATATTATGATGCCATCCCTGTCTGAACACGTCAGTGGATAAGTTATATATTATGATGCCATCCCCGTCTGAACACGTCAGTGGATAAGTTATATATTATGATGCCATCCCCGTCTGAACACGTCAGTGGATAAGTTATATATTATGATGCCATCCCCGTCTGAACACGTCAGTGGATAAGTTATATATTATGATGCCATCCCTGTCTGAACACGTCAGTGGATAAGTTATATATTATAATGTCTCAGTTTGAACACGTCAGTGGATAAGTTATATATTATGATGTCATCCCCGTCTGAACACGTCAGTGGATAAGTTATATATTATAATGTAGTCCCTGTCTGAACACGTCAGTGGATAAGTTATATATTATGATGTCATCCCCGTTTGAACACATCAGTGGATAAGTTATATATTATAATGTCTCAGTTTGAACACGTCAGTGGATAAGTTATATATTATGATGTCATTTCAGTCTGAACACGTCAGTGGATAAGTTATATATTATGATGTCATCCCCGTCTGAACACGTCAGTGGATAAGTTATATATTATGATGTCATTTCAGTCTGAACACGTCAGTGGATAAGTTATATATTATAATGTCCCAGTTTGAACACATCAGTGGATAAGTTATATATTATGATGTCGTCCCCGTCTCAACACGTCACATTATATATAAGTTATATATAATGGATTTAAGTTGGATAAATTTAGATTTAGAAAGGACATAGGTAAGTACTGGATTTCTAACAGAGTTGTAGATGCATGGAAGTAAGTTGAGATCAAGAAGACGAATGGAAAGGTAGAAACGATGAAGAAGAAAGAGACTGCTGTGGAAACTGTTGTGGAAACATCTAATGCATTCTCCGTGCTACCCGACGAATGTGAGTCGACTACTGGGAACGTCACGATGAACGACACCAATGTTGTTGTTGGGGATAGCCAAGTTAGGTACATGGATGGGGCGTTCTGCTTGAAGGACAGGAGTAGGAGACAGAGGGTTTGCTTTCCTAGGGCTGGGATGGAGGACATTGTTGGCCGTCTGGACGACATCATGAGAGGTAATGGGAGCAATCCAATTATCTGTCTCAGTGCTGGAGGCAATGATGTTGGCAGACGTAGGAGTGAGGACCTAATTAGCAGGTACAGGTCAGCAATAGAAATAATTAGGAGGAAGAGTGGGAACCCTGTCATATGTGATATTTTGCCAAGGAGAGGAGTTGGAAATGAATGGCTGTCCAGGGCAATTGGTGTCAATTGCTGGCTGGACAAATACTGTAAGGAAAATGTGGTAACATTCATTGACAACTAGGACCTCTTCTATGGCAGAAATGTCATGTATGCCAGGGATGGGGTTCACTTATCTAGGTCTGGGGTGGGGGCACTGGCAACTGCAGTGGAGGGAGCTGTTAGGACTTTAAACTAGGAATATTTAGTGGTATGGATTTTGGCAGGAAAACAGTGAAGTCCCAGTGTAGTAATATTATGAGTTCTAGGAGAACTAGTATTAAGCAGAACGGGGTAGATATTGAAAATCCAGTGACACTAGGTGATAAGTGCAGTAATGGGTTTAGTAGAAAAACAGAAATGAGCAGGAAGGGTAAAGAGAAAGAAGTCTTTCGAAGTATATTATGCTAATAGCCGTAGAGCAAGAAATAAGATGGACGAGTTGAGATTAGTTGCTAGTGCAGGTAACATTGATGTATTTGCCATAACTGAGACATGGTTTAATTCAAAAAGTCGGGACAAGCCTGCAGAATGTCACATTCAGGGTTTTAAATTGTTCCAAGTAGATAGAAATATCGGGGAGGGGGGTGGGGTGGCATTGTATGTCCGAGATCGCTTGAACTATTGCATAAAAACGGGTATTAAGTCTGAAGTAATACATACAGAGTCTGTTAGGATAGAATTTTCAGAGGGGCATGAAAAATTTATTTTAGGTGTGATACACCGTCCCCCAAACTTAGATAGGGACCAAGGGAGACTACTATGGGAGGAAATTGTTAAGGCCATAAGGCACGATAACGTAGTAATTCTAGGAGACTTTAACTTTAGTCATATTGATTGGAATTTCTTGACTGGGAATTTAGAATCATACGACTTTTTAGTAGTTCAGGATTGTTTTTTGAAGCAGTTTATGACAGAACCTACAAGGGGTAATAACCTGCTTGAATTAGTTCTGGCAAACAATGAATCCCTTGTTAATAATTTAGAAATTTCAGAGGAACTGGGTGCTAGTGACCACAAATCAATTACATTTAGCATTGAATGGCAGTATGATAGAAGGGATAACTCAGTAACAGTCCCAGATTTTCGCTTAGCAGATTACGATGGGCTTAGAGAACACTTATCATCTGTTGACTGGGGTAATGAAGAGAGCTATCAATATGACAGTTTTCTGAACACTATATATGCTGCTCAAAGAACGTTTATCCCGTATAAAGAAATTAGATCAAATAGAAATGGCCCAAAATGAATGAATAATAGGCTGAAATATCTACTAGGGCATAAGAAGGGAATTTATAGGCGTATCAAAAGAGGTGAGGGTCATCTTATGAATCAGTATATTGATGTTAAGAGGGGCATTAAAAAGGGGATAAGAAAACCTAAAAGGGACTATGAAATTAAAGTTGCTAGGGATTCGAAAACGTTTTTTCCAAGTATATAGAACAAAAGTTAGAGATAAGATAAGTCCCCTTAAAAATAACTATGGGCATCTTACTGACAAAGAGAATGAAATGTGCTCAATTTTAAATAATTATTTTCTCTCGGTTTTTACACAGGAAGACGCTAACAATATTCCAGTAATTATTTTTTATAGTGGGCCTGAAGAAGATAAATTATGTAACATCACAGTCACTAGTGAAATGGTTGTGAAGCAGACAGACTAAAGCAAAATAAGTCGCCGGGTTCTGATGAGGTTTTTTCAAGGGTTCTTAAGGAATGCAAAATGGAACTCTGTGAACCATTAACTAATATTTTTAATTTATTTCTTCAAGCAGGTGTTTTGTCTGATGTGTGGAAGATGGCTAATGTAATTCCTATTTTTAAAGCAGGGGACAAGTCATTACCGTCAAATTACCGCCCAATAAGCCTGACCTCAATTGTAGGCAAATTACTAGAGTCAATTATAGCTGAGATTATAAGAAGCCATCTCGATAAGCATAGCTTGATTAATGATACTCAGCATGGATTCACAAGAGGCCGGTCTTGTCTAACTAATTTATTAACTTTCTTCAGTAAAACTTTTGAGGCTGTTGATCACGATAAAGAATTTGATATTATTTACTTAGATTTTAGTAAGGCTTTTGATAGAGTTCCGCACCAAAGGCTGTTAAAGAAAGTGGCAGCTCATGGCATTGGGGGAAGGGTGCTCTCATGGATCGAGTCATGGCTCACTGACAGGAAGCAGAAAGTATCCATAAATGGGGCTAAATCCGAGTAGGGATCTGTAACAAGTGGCGTTCCATAGGGATCAGTCTTGGGCCCGTTGTTGTTTAACATATATACATTAATGATCTTGATGAAGGAATTACAAGTGATATGAGCAAATTCGCCGATGACACAAAGATAGGTAGGATAACTGATTCAAACGTAGATATGAGGGAACTTCAGGAGGATTTAGACAAACTCAATACCTGGTCAGAAAAGTGGCAGATGCAGTTCAATGTAGATAAATGCAAGGTTCTGAAGCTCGGGAGTGTCCATAACCCTAGCACCTACAAGTTAAATAATGTAGAACTTAGCCATACAGATTGCAAAAAGGACTTGGGGGTTATGGTAAGCAGCAACCTTAAACCAAAACAGCAATGCCTAAGTGTACGTAATAAGGCAAGTAGATTATTGGGATTTATATCAAGAAGTGTAAGCAACAGAAGTCCAGAGGTCATACTGCAGCTTTTTACATCATTAGTAAGGCCTCACCTAGATTATGCAGCTCAGTTCTGGTCTCCATATTACAGAATGGACATAAATTCGTTAGAAAACATTCAACGTAGGATGACTAAATTAATACATAGCATTAGAAATCTTCCTTATGAAGAAAGATTGAAGACTCTTAAATTACATTCACTTGTTAGACGAAGAATGAGGGGAGACATGATCGAATTGTATAAGTGGAAGATAGGTATTAATAAAGGGGATGTTAATAAGGTCTTGAGGATATCTCTCCAAGAGAGAACCCTTAAAATGGTATAAAATACCGACAGGTTGTTAGGTAAGACACATATGCAACAGTTAGGTATCTTTATTATGAAACGTTTCGCCTACACAGTAGGCTTCTTCAGTCAAGTACAGAAAAGTTGATAGAAGCAGAAGATACTTGAAGACGATGTAATCAGTCCATCACCCTTAAAGTTTTGAGGTGGTCAGTCCCTCAGTCTGGAGAAGAGCATTGTTCCATAGTATGAAACAATATTGTTTCATACTATGGAACAATGCTCTTCTCCAGACTGAGGGACTGACCACCTCAAAACTTTAAGGGTGATGGACTGATTACATCGTCTTCAAGTATCTTCTGCTTCTATCAACTTTTCTGTACTTGACTGAAGAAGCCTACTGTGTAGGCGAAACGTTTCATAATAAAGATACCTAACTGTTGCATATGTGTCTTACCTAACAAGAGAGAACCCGCAGTAATGGATTTAAATTAGATAAGTTTAGATTTAGAAAGGACATAGGAAAGTATTGGTTTGGAAATAGGGTAGTTGATGAGTGGAACAGTCTACCTAGTTGGGTTATTGAGGCTAGGACTTTGGGTAGTTTTAAATTTAGGTTGGATAAATACATGAGTGAGAGGGGTTGGATTTGAGTGGGACTTGCACATCAGAGCTTATTTCTTGGGTAGCATTGAAAATTGGGTTGGGCAAACGTTTTGTTAGTGGGATGAATTGTAAAGGACCTGCCTAGTATGGGCCAACAGGCCTGCTGCAGTGTTCCTCCTTTCTTATGTTCTTATGTTCTATGTATGAATCCTGCCTCCACTACATCACTTCCCAGACTTTTCCACTTCCTGACAACTCTGTGACCGAAGAAATACTTTCTAATATCCCTTTGATTCATCTGAGTCTTCAGCTTCCAAATGTGACCCCTTGTTGCTGTGTCCCATCTATGGAGCATCCTGTCTCTGTCCACCTTGTCAATTCCTCTCAGTATTTCATATGTCATTATCATATCCCCCCTATCTCTCCTGTCCTCCAGTGTTCCCAAGTCGTTTTCCCTTAACCTCTCCTCGTAGGACGTGCCCCTTAGCTTCGAGACTAATCTTGTTGCAAACCTTTGCACTTTTTCTAATTTCCTTACATGCTTGGCTAAGTGTGGGTTCCAAACTGGTGTTGCATACTCCAATAATGGCGTGACATGCACGGTTTACAGGGTTCTGAACGGTTCCTTATTAAGATGTCGGAATGCTGTTCTTAGGTTTGCTAGGCGCCCATATGCTGCAGCAGTTGTTTGGTTGATGTGCGTCTCAGAAGATGTGCTCGGTATTATACTCACCCCAAGATCATTTTCCTTGAGTGAGGTTTGTAGTCTCTGGCCCCCTAGACTGTACTCCGTCTGCGGTCTCCTTTGCCCTTCCCCAGTCTTCATGAGTTTGCACTTGGTGGGGCTGAATTTCAGGAGCCATTTTCTGGACCAGGCCTGCAACCTGTCCAGATGATAAATTAGAGACATGTGCAACTCTTGGGTATCTTTATTGAGGAAACGTTTCGCCACACAGTGGCTTCATCAGTCCATACAAAGGAGAATCTTGAAGAACAGGAGGAGAATGAGGTAATCAGTCCCTCAACCTTGAGTCGATGTGATCAGTCCATCAATCTATTCAAGACTGATGGACTGATCACATCGACTATCAATCTATCAAGATTGATGGACTGATCACATCGACTCAAGGTTGAGGGACTGATTACCTCATTCTCCTCCTGTTCTTCAAGATTCTCCTTTGTATGGACTGATGAAGCCACTGTGTGGCGAAACGTTTCCTCAATAAAGATACCCAAGAGTTGCACATGTGTCTAATTTATCAACATGTCGGTTCTCTGAACCATTCATCTACAAACCTGTCCAGATCCTTTTGTAGTTCTGCCTGGTCCTCATCCGACTGAAATCTTCTCATCAGCTTCACATCATCTGCAAACAGAGATACTTCTGAGTCTATTTCTTCCGTCATGTTGTTCACATATACCAGAAACATCACCGGTCCAAGGACTGACCCTTGTAAAGCCCCACTCGTCACAGGAGCCCACTCTGACTCCGAGTCACGTACCCTGATTCGCTGATGTCTTCCCGACAGGTATTCCCTGATGCATTGCAGTGCCTTCCCTGTTATACCTGCCTGGTCCTCTAGCATGTGCACTAGCCTCTTGTGTGGAACTGTGTCAAAAGCCTTCTTTAGAGATGTATCAGATATCCATATCAGCATCCGTGGAACATCCGTGCAACTTCATACATCCGTATCCGCATCTGCATTTTACTGTATGCAGACATCCTCATACTCATCCGCATATGCGGATATCTAAATTTTCACATCCTATACATCTCTAGCCTTTTTACAGACCAAGAAAACACATTCTACCCACCCTTCTCTCTCTCTTGTCATACTGCTGTCACCCTGTCATAGAACTCTAGTAGGTCTGTGACACAGGACTTCCCATCCCTGAAACCGTGCTGGTTGTCGTTGATAAACTCATTCCTTTCTAAGTGCTCCTCCACTTGTCTCCTGATAATCTTATCCATGACTTTGCATACTATACATGTCAGGGACACTGGTCTGTAGTTTAATGATTCGTGTCTGTCTCTTTTTTTTAAAACTGGGACTACATTGGCTGTCTTCCATACCTCAGGTAGTCGCCTTGTTTCGATAGATGTGTTAAAGATTGTTGTTAGTGGCACACATAGCACCTCCATTCCCTCTCTCAGGACCCATGGAGAGATGTTATTTGGCCCCCATCGTCTTTGAAATATCTAGCTAGCTTAGCAGCCTCTTTACTTCTTCCTCGGTTGTATGTATTGTGGCCAACACTTGATAGTGTATGATATGGGACTATAGGACCCAACACATATTGATATATTTAAGTAACAGTTACTCTGGAATGCCTAATTATATTGAATTGATGGGGACACAACTGCTTAATGGTCCTAAGAGCAGATCACTCTTAGGGGCTGAGAGGTAGCTGGATCAAGCTTGTTTTTCTCAATATAAAATGTTATACTATGGACACACAGAAATTAAAATAAGTAGTTTATAGAGTTGCATTTCTTTCTGTAAAAGTAAAATAAGGTGTGGTGGTAGAATTGTGGTAACTAGAGAACTGTGCTTGGCAACAGTCTTTCGTCTGTTTTGGTGGGTGTGGGAGGAGCTTAGCTAGGCCCCTCCCTCTCTCTCACTCTCCCCTTGTGGCTTCAAGCTGGTGAACCTCTTGGTCTTTTTCTTTTACTTCTTGGCATTATGTGTGCCCCAGAGGCGAGTTTTATACCTTAAGTTGTAGCCATCGCGCCCAGGGTGACTAAAGTATGTCAAAACACTGGATTAAAGTCATCAAGAGGAAAGAAGGGTTAATTGTTTCAGATGCAACACGTGGGCTGTCCTAGGGGAGCAGCTAAGGGGTGTGCAGGCTTATGTTTTGAATAGGAGAGTGCTAAAATTGTATATTCTGTATACATCTATCTAGAATATATCCCTATTTTTGTAATAGTAGTTTAAATAACCTAATGAAAGGGCTGGTGAAAGGATTTCAGAGATGCTGAGGATGACCAATCATAAATGTAAGTATTACCCTAGACTTTTAAGGCCTTTATGTAAAAAGCTACCCCATACTAGGACATGTAGTGAGAACTATACCATCAAAGTAAATAAGGGACAATAACATAACAGTGTACCCAACCACTCCGTCTTTCTGGAGTCCCTTCTGTCTCCTTTGTAAACACTTCTTTGAATCTCATGTTGAGTTCCTCACATACTTCTCGGCCGTTTCTTGTGATCTCCCCTCTTTCTTTCCTCAGCCTAATTACCTGGTCCTTGACTGTCATTTTCCTCCTGATGTGGCTGTACAGCAGCTTTGGGTCAGATTTGGTTTGCACTGCTATGTCATTTTTGTATTCTCACTGGGCCTCCCTTCTTACCTGTGCATATTCATTTATGGTTCTACAACTGCTCTCTGTATTCCCCTGGGTCCTTTGCTTTCTATACTTTTTCCATTCTCTAGCATACTTCGTTTTGGCATTTCTACACCTTTGAGTAAACCAAGGGCTCATCCTGGACTTCTCGTTATTTCTGTTACCCTTGGGTGCATACCTCTCCTCAGCTTCCTTGTATATTTTTGTCACATATTCCATTATCTCATTTACTGACTTCCCTGCCAGTGCTCTGTCCCACTGAACCTCATGCAGGAAATTCTTCATGTCTGCGTAGTTCCCCCTCTTGTAGTTTGGCTTCATACGTCCTGCCCTTTCTGCTTCCCTCTTCACCAGTAACTCTATATATTCGAAGCTCAGAACCATGTGGTCACTGGCCCCAAGGGGTCTTTCATATGTGATGTCCTCAATATCTCTATTACTCAAGGTGAATACTAGGTTCAGTCTTGCTGGTTCATCCTCTCCTCTCTCTCTTGTAGTGTCCCTTACGTGTTGGTACATGAAGTTCTCCAGTACCACCTCCATCATCTTAGCCCTCCATGTATCTTGGCCCCCATGTGGCTACAAGTTCTCCCAATCGATTTCCTTGTGGTTAAAGTCACCCATGATAAGTAGCTTTGCCCTACATGCATGAGCCCTTCTGGCCACTGCAGCCAGTGTGTCAACCATCGCTCTGTTCCTCTCATCATACTCTTGCATTTGCCTCCTGCTGTTCTGTGGTGGGTTATACATCACTGCAATTACCACCTTGGGACTTCCAGACACAAGTGTTTCTATTATGTAGTCTCTTGCTTCACCTGTCTCCTCTCTCCAGATCATCAAATCCCATTGGTTTTTGATGAACAGTCCCACTCCTCCACCCCCTCTGCTCCATGTACTCACCTATTTGTGATTGCAGGGGTCGAGTCACAGCTCCTGGCCCCACCTCTTCGCTGATTGCTACTAGGTCCTCTCTCTCCCTGCCCCATGAGCTCTATCATACCTCGCCTTAAAACTATGTATGGTTCCTGCCTCCACCACATCACTTTCTAGGCTATTCCATGGCCTGACTACTCTATGACTGAAGAAATACTTCCTAACATCCCTTTGATTCATCTGAGTCTTCAACTTCCAATTGTGACCTCTTGTTTCTGTGTCCCATCTCTGGAACATCCTGTCTTTGTCCACCTTGTCTATTCTGCATAGTATTTTATATGTCGTTATCATGTCTCCCCTAACCCTCCTGTCCTCCAGTGTCGTCAGGCCGATTTCCCTTAACCTTTCTTCATAGGACAATCCCCTTAGCTCTGGGACTAGTCTTGTTGCAAACCTTGGCACTTTCTCTAATTTCTTGACGTGTTTGACTAGGTGTGGATTCCAAACTGGTGCTGCATACTCCAGTATGGGCCTGAGGTAAATGGTGTACAGAGTCTTGAACAATTCCTTACTGAGGTATTGGAACGCTATCCTTAGGTTTGCCAGACGCCCGTACGCTGCAGCAGTTATCTGATTGATGTGCGCCTCAGGAGATGTGCTCGTTGTTATACTCACCCCAAGATCTTTTTCTTTGAGTGAGGTTTGCAGTCTTTGGCCACCTAGACTATGTTGTGCCTGCGGTCTTCTCTGCCCTTCCCCAATCTTCATAACTTTGCATTTGGCAGGGTTAAATTCAAGAAGCCAGTTGCTTTACCAGGCTTGTAGCCTGTCCAGGTCTCCTTGTAGTCCTGCCTGATCCTCGACTGATTTGATTCTGCTCATTAACTTCACATCATCTGCAGACAAGGACACTCCTGAGTCTATCCCTTCCATTATGTCACTCACATATACCAAAAACAGCACAGGTCCTAGAACTGACCTCTATGGAACCCCGCTTGTCACAGGCGCCCGCTCTGACACCTCGTCACGTACCATGACTCGTTGTTGCCTCCCTGTTAGGTATTCTCTGATCCAGTGCAGTGCCTTTCCTGTTATGTGTGCCTGATCCTCTAGCTTTTGCAGTACCCTCTTGTGAGGAACTGTGTCGAAGGCCTTTTTGCAGTCCAAGAAAATGCAGTCTATCCACCCCTCTCTCTCTTGTCTTACTTCTGTCACCTTGTCATAAAACTCACAGTAGGTTTGTGACACAGGGTTTTCCTTCCCTGAAACCATGCTGGCTGTCGATTATATACTTGTTTCTTTCCAGGTGCTCCACCACTCTCCTCCTGATCTTCTCCATGATTTTGCATACTATACACATTAGTGACACAGGTCTGTAGTTTAATGCCTCGTGTCTGTCTCCTTTTTTAAAAACTGGGACTACATTTGCCATCTTCCATACCTCAGGGATTTGCCCAGTTTCAATGAATGTGTTGAAGATCTTTGTTAGTGGCACATGCAGCATCTCTGCTCCCTCCCTAAGGACCCACAGAGAGATGTCTGGTCCCACTGCCTTTGGGGTGTCAAGTTCACACAGCAGCTTCACCTCCTCCTCGGTGATGTGTACCTCATCCAGCACTTGTTGGTGTACCTCCCTGTTCTGATTTCCTGGCATCTTACTGGTTTCCACTGTAAATACTTCTTTAAATCTCGTGTTGAGCTCCTCACATACGCCTTGGTCATTTCTTGTGAACTCCCCATCATCCTTCCTCAGTCTGATTACCTGGTCCTTGACTGTTGTTTTCCCCTTGATGTGGCTATACAACAGCTTCGGGTCAGACTTGACTTTCGATGCTATGTTATTTTTGTATTGTAGCTGAGCCTCCCTTCTTATCTGTTCATATTCATTTCTGGCTCTTCGGATAATCACTTTATTTTCCTGGGTCCTTTGTTTTCTGTACCTTTTCCATTCTCTAGTACACCTACTTTTTGCCTCCCTACACTTTGGATAAACCAAGGACTCGTTCTGGTCTTCCCATTATTTTTGTTTCTGAGAACAAACCTCTCCTCTGCCTCCTTGCATTTTGTCACATAGTCCATCATTTCTTTTACTGGTTTTCCTGCCAGTTCTCTCTCCTACTGAAAGTCTTGCAGGAAGTTCCCCATGCCTGTGTGTGTGTGTGTGTGTGTGTGTGTGTGTGTGTGTGTGTGTACGTGTGTGTGTGTACGTGTGTGTGTGTGTGTGTGTAGTCACCTATTTATACTCACCTATTTGTGATTGCAACGGTCGACCTCTTTGCTGGTCGCTACTAGGTCCACTCTCTCTCCTTCATGAACTTTATCATACCTCTTCTTATAGCTATGTATGGATCCTGCCTCTGCCAAATTACTCTCCAGATGTTCCACTTTCTAACAACTCCGTGACTGAAGAAGTACTTCCTAACACCCTTGTGAGTCATCTGAGTTTTCAACTTCCAGTTGTGACCCCTGTTGCTGTGTCCCATCTCTGAAACATCCACCCTGTCAATTCCTCTCAGTATTTTAAATGATATTATTATGCCCTCCCTATCTTTCCTGACCTCTAGTGTTGTCAAGTTGATTTCACTTAACCTCCGGGACTAGTCTTGCTGCAAACCTTTGCATTTTCTCTAATTTTTGATGTGCTTGACCAGTTGTGGGTTCCGTACTGGTGTTGCATACTCGAATATGGGCATATTATACACGGCGTACTGTTTCTTGAATGATTCCTTTCTTAGATATCGAAATGCTATTTTTAGGTTTGCCAGGCGCCCATATGCTGCCGTAGTTACTTGATTGATGTGTCTCAGAAGATGTGGTCTGTATTATTTTCACCCAAAGATTCTCTTCCTTGAGTGAGGTTTGCAGCTCTAGGATCCATTTGTTGGACCAGGTTTGCAGCCTGTCCAGATCCCTTTGTAGTCCTGCCTGATCCTCGTCTGCTTGAATTCTCCGCACCACATAGTGCACCTCAACCTGCCTCTCCCACATAGTGCACCTCAACCTGCCTCTCCCACATAATGCACCTCAGCCTGCCTCTCCCACATAGTGCATCTCAACCTGCCTCTCCCACATAGTGCACCTCAACCTGCCTCTCCCACATAGTGCACCTCAACCTGCCTCTCCCACATAGTGCACCTCAACCTGCCTCTCCCACATAGTGCACCTCAGCCTGCTTCTCCTACATAGTGCACCTCAACCTGCCTCTCGCACATAGTGCACCTCAGCCTGCCTCTCCCACACAGTGCACCTCAATCTGCCTCTCCCGCTTAGTGCACCTCAATCTGCCTCTCCCACATAGTGCACCTGAACTTGCCTCTCCCACATATTTTCCCCTCACCCCCTTCCCCTCAGCACATTCTTTAATATTCTTGGAGCGTGGTGCGTGCACCCTGCTGGTGGTGGGTGTTATCACTCTCTGGCATCTCAGCCTGGGACGTATATATTGACCACGAGACTCGTACATCAACGCTAAACAAACCTCAACGCCAACACATCACCACCCCCATTACTAACCCCCAACACCAGCCTCTCTCTCTCTCTCTCTCTCTCTCTCTCTCTCTCTCTCTCTCTGCAGTATATGTCAGTTCACACAGAGTACAAAGAAAAGACACTAACAAGTGTGTCAAAGTTATCTTCTGAGAAAAATAAAGCAACTGCCTCTCTCTACTTCTGTTTTATTATTATTATTATTATTATTATTATTATTATTATTATTACTGCATTCATGTGAGGGAAGTAAACCCGTAGGGGGTTCACACAGAGCCGGTAGGAATGGGAGGCAAGAAGATTCAATCAAGAAACTGAGGACATGTTGAATTCCTTAGATCAAGATCCCCTCACCGGCATCAAGGCACCTCTCTTGAGACTTAATTGTTCTCTTGTAGAGCGGAATGAGATTAAAATAGTAAAGCAGAAGGCTCTCTTTTTGTGCTCCACTCCTAAATAGTCACATTAGATAGTATCATGTATTGAGATACTTGCACTGACGGATCATAGGAGGGGAGGCTACGGAGCCTTGGCTAGCACTTACTATTTTGACTACTGCTACTATTACTTACCGCTAGTTTAAAAGAAATATCTCTATCATTACTATGTGTTTGTTATTTTGCAACCTAAACCCTCAAGACGACATCAAGCAGCAAACACAGTTGTTATTTGTCACAGTGACAAAGAAAATACTCTTACAAACATATTTTAAGTCTTAAGGTTTTCAAACTACGCACTCTAATATATTTTGAAACTCAAGGTTCTTAAAATGTGTACTCTAACATAACTCAGTCTCAAGTTCTTAAAATGTGTACTGTAACATAACTCAGTCTCAAGTTCTTAAAATGTGTACTGTAACATAACTCAGTCTCAAGTTCTTAAAATGTGTACTGTAACATAACTCAGTCTCAAGTTCTTAAAATGTGTACTGTAACATAACTCAGTCTCAGGTTCTTAAAATGTGTACTGTAAGATAACTCAGTCTCAAGTTCTTAAAATGTGTACTCTAACATAACTCATTCTCAAGTTCTTAAAATGTGTACTGCAACATAACTCAGTCTCAAGTTCTTAAAATGTGTACTCTAACATAACTCAGTCTCAAGTTCTTAAAATGTGTACTGTAACATAACTCAGTCTCAAGTTCTTAAAATGTGTACTGTAACATAACTCAGTCTCAAGTTCTTAAAATGTGTACTGTAACATAACTCAGTCTCAGGTTCTTAAAATGTGTACTCTAACATATCTGAGTCTCGAGGTTCTTGAAGTGAGTACTCTGACATATGAGTAACATTAAGTTGAGGACGCAGACAATGTGGTAGTTAGTCTCTGGCAACACTCACATTAGTCGACACTCTCACACATGTTAGACCTCAACACCCACATTGTATAGTCTCCAGTCTGTGAAGTGTCAGCAGCCTGACGCCTTGCTACTTTCAGCCCCAGCAGGGTATTGTCAGCAGACAGGCGCCTCGCAGCAGGGCACTGTCAGCCCCGGCAGTGCAATGTCAGCTGTGGAACACCTTGGTTACAGTCAGCCCTGGAAGGGTATTATCAGCTGTCAGGAAAGGCCAACGACGAGGACCTTGGACTGTCTTTTTATTATTATTATTATTATTATTATTATTATTATTATTATTATTATTATAATGATAGGGATGAGACCGTTTTTAGTGTGAGGAAGTAAAGGGTCACTACACTTCCTTCTAATAATTAACAACGAGGTCAGATGCACTAAGCAGCGTCCATCAGCTGCAGCAGTAGCAACAACAGTATTAGCAGCAACAGCATTAGAAGTAATAACAGTAGAGTCAATAGCAGCAGTAGCAATAGTAGCACCAGTAGCAGTAGCATTAGAAGCAGTAGAAATAGTAACAGTAGAGCAGCATCAGCAGTAGAAAAAAAGTAGGAACAGCAGCAGCAGGAGGAGCACCAGCAGTAGCAGCAACCGTGTCAGTAGCAGCAACGATATCAGTATCAACTGTAGCAGCACTGGTAGTAGTAGCAACAACAGCAGTAGCAACAACAGCAGTAGCAACAACATTAACAGTATAAGTAGGAGCAGCATTAGCATCAGTAGCAGCAGCAGTTGCATCATCGTCAACACCATCATCAGTAACAGCTGCAGCAGTAGCAGCAGCTTCCATAGAAACAACAGCAACAACGAAAGCAGTATCAGCAGCAGTAGTAGTAGCAGCATCAGCAGTAGCAGCATTAGTAGAAGTAGCAGCAAAAGGAGCAGTAACAGCAGCAACGGCGGGAGCATAAACAGCAGCAGCAGTAGCAACAATAACAGAAGACACAGCAAAAACGGCCAGTAGTTTCGAGCTTACAATGAGAGATAATGGTAGCACTACAATGAGAGATAACAGTAGCACTACAATGAGAGATAATGGTAGCACTACAATGAGAGATAATGGTAGCACTACAATGAGAGATAACAGTAGCACTACAGTGAGAGATAACAGTAGCACTACAATGAGAGATAACAGTAGCACTACAGTGAGAGATAACAGTAGCACTACAATGAGAGATAACAGTAGCACTACAGTGAGAGATAACAGTAGCACTACAATGAGAGATAACAGTAGCACTACAGTGAGAGATAACAGTAGCACTACAATGAGAGATAACAGTAGCACTACAGTGAGAGATAACAGTAGCACTACAATGAGAGATAACAGTAGCACTACAGTGAGAGATAACAGTAGCACTACAATGAGAGATAACAGTAGCACTACAATGAGAGATAACAGTAGCACTACAGTGAGAGATAATGGTAGCACTACAATGAGAGATAACAGTAGCACTACAGTGAGAGATAATGGTAGCACTACAATGAGAGATAACAGTAGCACTACAGTGAGAGATAATGGTAGCACTACAATGAGAGATAACAGTAGCACTACAGTGAGAGATAACAGTAGCACTACAATAAGAGATAATGGTAGCACTACAATGAGAGATAAAGGTAGCACTACAATTAGATATAATAGTAACACTACAATGAGAGATAATAGAACTACAACGAGAAATAATGGTAGCACTACAATGAGAGATAAAGGTAGCACTACAATTAGATATAATAGTAACACTACAATGAGAGATAATAGAACTACAACGAGAAATAATGGTAGCACTACAATGAGAGATAATGGGAGCACCACAGTGAGAGATAATGGTAGCACTACAGTGAGAGATAATGGCAGCGCTACAATGAGAAATAATGGCAGCACTACAAAGAGATGTAATGGTAGCACTACAATGAGAGATAATGGTAGCACTACAGTAAGAGATAATGGTAGCACTACAATGAGAAATAATGGCAGCACTACAAAGAGATGTAATGGTAGCACTACAATGAGAGATAATGGTAGCACTACAATGAGAGATAATGGTAGGACTACAATGAGAAATAATGGCAGCGCTACAATGAGAAATACTGGTAGCACTACAATGAGAGATAATAGTAGAGCTACGGTGAGAGATAATGGTAGCACTATAACTGCAGCACCACAATGAAATATAATGGTAGGACTACAATGAGAAATAATGGAAGCACTACAATGAGAGATAATGGTAGGACTACAATGAGAGATAATGGTAGAACTGCAGTGAGAGATAATGGTAGGACTACAATGAGAAATAATGGCAGCACTACAATGAGAGAAAATGGTAGCACTACAATGAAAGATAATGGTAGGACTACAATGAGAAATAATGGCAGCACTACAATGAGAGATAATGGTAGGACTACAATGAGAGATAATGATAGAACTGCAGTGAGAGATAATGGTAGGACTACAATGAGAAATAATGGCAGCACTACAATGAGAGATAATGGTAGGACTACAGTGAGAAATAATGGCAGCACTACAATGAGAGATAATGGTAGCACTACGATGAGAGATAATGGCAGCAATACAATGAGAGATAATGGTAGCACTAGAATGAGAGATAATGGTAGGCCTACAATGAGAAATAATGGCAGCACTACAATGAGAGATAATGATAGCACTACAATGAGAGATAATGGTAGCACTACAATGAGAGACAATGGTAGCACTACAATGAGAGATAATGGTAGGACTACAATGAGAAATAATGGCAGCGCTACAATGAGAAATACTGGTAGCACTACAATGAGAGATAATAGTAGAGCTACGGTGAGAGATAATGGTAGCACTATAACTGCAGCACCACAATGAAATATAATGGTAGGACTACAATGAGAAATAATGGAAGCACTACAATGAGAGATAATGGTAGGACTACAATGAGAGATAATGGTAGAACTGCAGTGAGAGATAATGGTAGGACTACAATGAGAAATAATGGCAGCACTACAATGAGAGAAAATGGTAGCACTACAATGAAAGATAATGGTAGGACTACAATGAGAAATAATGGCAGCACTACAATGAGAGATAATGGTAGGACTACAATGAGAGATAATGGCAGCACTACAATGAGAGATAATGGTAGGACTACAATGAGAGATAATGATAGAACTGCAGTGAGAGATAATGGTAGGACTACAATGAGAAATAATGGCAGCACTACAATGAGAGATAATGGTAGGACTACAGTGAGAAATAATGGCAGCACTACAATGAGAGATAATGGTAGCACTACAATGAGAGATAATGGCAGCAATACAATGAGAGATAATGGTAGCACTAGAGAGATAATGGTAGGCCTACAATGAGAAATAATGGCAGCACTACAATGAGAGATAATGATAGCACTACAATGAGAGACAATGGTAGCACTACAATGAGAGATAATGGTAGCACTACAATGAGAGATAATGGTAGCACTACAATGAGAGATAATGGTAGCACTATGTTACAAAAAACGCGATTCTAAAAGCTTAGAGATCTCCAGTGAATACTAGAAAGGACTGCCCTTCTAGCATCCAGCCTGTTACTGGGTTTTCGTAACAAGTAGTCAGTATCCTTGTCCAATTATCCATTATAAATCAGTATTATTTAATAGCGCTTTAGGATTACAACTGGTAGGCTACTAACTAGAGAAATTAAAATTTAATAAATTTATTAAGTCTATAAGTTGTCTAGAGGTATATTATCAAAGTAAATTAAATCACAGCAATCAAAATAAAATCAATCTCTCGAGTTCAATATTGTGCTGAAAGCACATATCACATTTATAATTCTTAAGTACCGTCAGGTACATTAACATTTAATAAGATATTACAAATATGTACAAGTGAGTGTATGCGTGTAAGTGCTCTTAAGTAGTTAGCTATGTCTCATGACTCGAATAAGACTTAAACAAGTGACTGACAAAGTCCTCAAATAAACTAACTTCTTGACCGACTGGCAACCCGAACAGTCTGCTTGAACAACAAAGAATGCTAAGCCCAATAGCAATGCAATATCAAGCGACTGCGACACAGAATCAGGGACAAGGAGATAATATAACGACACTAAGTAGGGACCATCTGCAGATCCTCCACAAAAGTTACAAAACTCCCATAATACTGAATCTACGTTCAGCATAGAAAAAACTGTGACTGTGACAATACACAGGAACCAGTACAAAATTAGGTCAGAAGCTATAGCTCGGGACCTGAGATGTTCAGAGTGTCAATGTGACACACAACCTCAGTACAACGTCGAAAATCACTAAGTCTATACAATGTTCTGTGAACAAAGTTCTACAGAACTAACAAGAATAATGAGACAGACAATCTGTCCAACCAGCAAGCGAGTCTACAGCAGACTGAATACTTCACGAGAGGTGAGGACACCCCCCCCCCCTCGATCACGTGATAGCTACGTGGACAACTGCAGCTCAGAAGCCGGCAGTATAACGAGCGATAAGCGATAATTACAGTAGTTTTACAATCAAGACTAACTGAGCACATTTTATATACATCCTAACAACATAAGCTAAATAACAATATAACAGTCAAATAATAATATAAAGTCATACATTTACGATTTAGCTATTATCGCAAATATAAGCAATATAAAATTAAATGAAAAGGTAATATACATTATATATACATAATAATCATTGTAACCCATTCAGGGGTTGCAACACACTACAATGAGAGATAATGGTAGCACTACAATGAGAGATAATGGTAGCACTACAATGAGAGATAATGGTAGCACTACAATGAGAGATAATGGTAGCACTACAATGAGAGATAATGGTAGCACTACAATGAGAGATAATGGTAGCACTATAATGCATCTTCACATAGCACCACATATAAACTAACAAGTTCTGTTCTCCCGCACAATATCATATAAGAGAGTTGAGTCATCAATGTGTTGAGGAAGAAGACTCTGTGAGGAAATACTGAAGGAACATAACTTGCAGAATTTAATGGAAGCAGAGTACAGGTACACGTATATACAGTTACATAAATTATCATACATATCGATATATGTGTCGATTACCTAAGATATAACCCTTGATGTGAGGATAGGGGGGTCCTTGATGTGAGGATAGGGGGGTCCTTGATGTGAGGACAGGGGTCCTTGATGTGAGGATAGGGGGGTCCTTGATGTGAGGATAGGGGGGTCCTTGATGTGAGGATGGGGGCTCCTTGATGTGAGGATAGGGGGTCCTTGATGTGAGGATGGAGGCTCCTTGATGTGAGGATAAAGGGTCCTTGATGTGAGGAAAGGGGGTCCTTGATGTGAGGATGGGGGCTCCTTGATGTGAGGATAGGGGGTCCTTGATGTGAGGAAAGGGAAGATATGGAATTTCTTTCGTGAATCAGAGAATGAGAGAACTTAGGAATGTATGAGGTTAATTAACATGATTCTGAGATGATGAATTTATTTGGGTAATTAACCCCGATTAATTAATATCGTAGAATAAGACAGGAAAGTCCAGCGGTGATACTTATAACCTCTGGGGACCTCCAGTCATCTCCCGCAGTATTTGCATCATAACAGTCAACTAAAATCTAGGTGTACCTGCACTGCTAGGTGAACAGGGGCAGCAGGTGTTAGAAGACTGTCCCACCGTCTCGTCTCGCCTGTCATTGAACCCGGGATCTTTGCTTGTGACCTGAACATGCTAAAATGGTCAGTGTTTAATTTAACCTTAATTGAATGAATAAATTTGGAGTTGGTAACACTATAGCTCACTGATTATATGGAGCTGGTAACACTTTAGCTGACAGGTTTTATGGAGTTGGTAACAGTATAGCTGACTGATTATATGCAGTTAGTAATACTGAACGTGACTGGTTATATGCAGCTAGTAACATTGTAGGTGACTGGTTATATGCAGTTAGTAACATTGAAGGTGACAGGTTATATGCTGTTAGTAACCTTGAAGGTGACAGGTTATATGCAGTTAGTAACATTGTAGGTGACTCGTTATATGCAAATAGCAACATTGTAGGTGACAGGTTATACGTAGTTAGTAACATTGTAGGTGACAGTTTATATGCAGTTAGTAACATTGTAGGTGACAGGTTATATGCAGTTAGTAACATTGTAGGTGACAGTTTATATGCAGTTAGTAACATTGTAGGTGACAGGCTATATGCAGTTAGTAACATTGTAGGTGACAGTTTACCTGCAGTTAGTAACATTGTAGGTGACAGGTTATATGCAGTTAGTAACATTGTAGGTGACAGTTTATATGCAGTTAGTAACATTGTAGGTGACAGGTTATATGCAGTTAGTAACATTGTAGGTGACAGTTTATATGCAGTTAGTAACATTATAGGTGACAGTTTATATGCAGTTATTTTTTATTTTTTTTTAATTATCACACTAGCCGATTCCCACCAAGGCAGGGTGGCCCGAAAAAGAAAAACTTTCACCATCATTCACTCCATCACTGTCTTGCCAGAAGGGTGCTTTACACTACAGTTTTTAAACTGCAACATTAACACCCCTCCTTCAGAGTGCAGGCACTGTACTTCCCATCTCCAGGACTCAAGTCCGGCCTGCCGGTTTCCCTGAACCCCTTCATAAATGTTACTTTGCTCACACTCCAATAGCACGTCAAGTATTAAAAACCATTTGTCTCCATTCACTCCTATCAAACACGCTCACGCATGCCTGCTGGAAGTCCAAGCCCCTCGCACACAAAACCTCCTTTACCCCCTCCCTCCAACCTTTCCTAGGCCGACCCCTACCCCGCCTTCCTTCCACTACAGACTGATACACTCTTGAAGTCATTCTGTTTCGCTCCATTCTCTCTACATGTCCGAACCACCTCAACAACCCTTCCTCAGCCCTCTGGACAACAGTTTTGGTAATCCCGCACCTCCTTCTAACTTCCAAACTACGAATTCTCTGCATTATATTCACACCACACATTGCCCTCAGACATGACATCTCCACTGCCTCCAGCCTTCTCCTCGCTGCAACATTCATCACCCATGCTTCACACCCATATAAGAGCGTTGGTAAAACTATACTCTCATACATTCCCCTCTTTGCCTCCAAGGACAAAGTTCTTTGTCTCCACAGACTCCTAAGTGCACCACTCGCCCTTTTCCCCTCATCAATTCTATGATTCACCTCATCTTTCATAGACCCATCCGCTGACACGTCCACTCCCAAATATCTGAATACATTCACCTCCTCCATACCCTCTCCCTCCAATCTGATGTCAAATCTTTCATCACCTAATCTTTTTATTATCCTCATAACCTTACTCTTTCCTGTATTCACTTTTAATTTTCTTCTTTTGCATACCCTACCAAATTCATCCACCAATCTCTGCAACTTCTCTTCAGAATCTCCAAAGAGCACAGTGTCATCAGCAAAGAGCAACTGTGACAACTCCCACTTTATGTGTGATTCTTTATCTTTTAACTCCACGCCTCTTGCCAAGACCCTCGCATTTACTTCTCTTACATCCCCATCTATAAATATATTAAACAACCACGGTGACATCACAAATCCTTGTCTAAGGCCTTCTTTTACTGGGAAATAATTTCCCTCTTTCCTAAATACTCTAACTTGAGCCTCACTATCCTCGTAAAAACTCTTCACTGCTTTCAGTAACCTACCTCCCACACCATACACCTTCAACATCTGCCACATTGCCCCCCTATCCACCCTGTCATACGCCTTTTCCAAATCCATAAATGCCACAAAGACCTCTTTAGCCTTATCTAAATACTGTTCACTTATGTGTTTCACTGTAAACACCTGGTCCACACACCCCCTACCTTTCCTAAAGCCTCCTTGTTCATCTGCTATCCTATTCTCCGTCTTACTCTTAATTCTTTCAATAATAATTCTACCATACACTTTACCAGGTACACTCAACAAACTTATCCCCCTATAATTTTTGCACTCTCTTTTGTCCCCTTTGCCTTTATACAAAGGAACTATGCATGCTCTCTGCCAATCCCTAGGTACCTTACCCTCTTCCATACATTTATTAAATAATTGCACCAACCACTCCAAAACTATATCCCCACCTGCTTTTAACATTTCTATCTTTATCCCATCAATCCCGGCTGCCTTACCCCCTTTCATTTTACCTACTGCCTCACGAACTTCCCCCACACTCACAACTGGCTCTTCCTCACTCCTACAAGATGTTATTCCTCCTTGCCCCATACACGAAATCACAGCTTCCCTATCTTCATCAACATTTAACAATTCCTCAAAATATTCCCTCCATTTTCCCAATACCTCTAACTCTCCATTTAATAACTTTCCTCTCCTATTTTTAACTGACAAATCCATTTATTCTCTAGGCTTCCTTAACTTGTTCATCTCACTCCAAAACTTTTTCTTATTTTCAACAAAATTTGTTTGATAACTTCTCACCCACTCTCTCATTTGCTCTCTTTTATATGCAGTTAGTAACGTATAATTCTCTCAAAATGAACTAAATTGCATTTTTTTGTTGGCACAGCATTCATTCAGTATTTTGAATGAAATTTTAAATATTTTTTTCTTCTGTATTAAGATTTTTAAATATAACTTGGATTTTGAAGTTCTTAAGTAGAGAAAGTATATCAAGAAAGTTTTCATGATAAGACATAACTAACATATTCTTAGTTGAATATGGTTCTTTCTCATTTTTAGGATTACAAAATGTATTTCAAGAAATTTTTAAATGCAATTAAGCTTATTTTGGGAAAACTAGCAAGTCTTGAACTAAGATTACAACAACTTATATATAGCATTAGAACGGTAAGAGTTCAATGCTCTTTTTATTCAAGCGAGAGATTTTAGCCATCCAATGCGGAGAGAGTTGCATTAAGCAAATCAAAGGCTGAACGGAATATAATAGAATCAGGCTTCATAAAATAGTGCTGATTGGAATATGAATATAAGTTCAGGACTGTATAAGTTAGATACATTTATATGGAATAGAATTTGTGAATAATATACAGTATCCTCAATAATAACGCACATGGAGACAAAGACTTAGAATATTAATTGATCTGAGTATTTGACCCACTACTGACATCCTCTTCAGCAAATGGGATGCTGAAGGTGGCCCAGCTGGGGGTCGAAATAAACAGATCAATGAATTTTCTAAATTTTTGTCTCCGTGATGGTTATTATTAAACACTGACAAGCGTTCATTAAACTATAGTTATTCATTATAAACTATGTTGACAAAATTTCTCCTTTGCCTGACATGTTGCTTTTAAAATTTTTACTTGACATGTGGCCTGATTAAAACTTCACAACATTCCCACGCTCTATGAGTAGGGTCATATTTGAGGTCATAACTTAGCCTAATAAGTCTTCTGATTATATATATATATATATATATATATATATATATATATATATATATATATATATATATATATATATATATATATATATATGCAAGGAATTCGCAAGAGCAGGCGAAATATACACAAACACTGGTCTCTGACCGAAGGAGACTCGAACCTACGAACCTTGGGACAAGGTACGCAGTGCTATACCATTCTCACCACACAAGACAATACCTTGGCGCCTAGCACAATGCTAGACGTTGATCCAAGGTAGCCAGGTTTCAGGGAGAAGGCTTACAGCTTTTCATCTCATCCCCTGCATGCATCAGCCTTACTAGAGATTTTAACAATGGAAGGAATTCGCAAGAGCTGGCTGCCTTGGATCAACGTCTAGCATTGTGCTAGGCGCCAAGGTATTGTTCAGTGTGGTGAGAATGGTATAGCACTACGTACCTCATTCCAAGGTTCGTAGGTTCGAGTCTCCTTCGGCCAGAGACCAGTGTTTGTGTGTGTATATATATATATATATATATATATATATATATATATATATATATATATATATATATATATATATATATATATATATATATGTTAGGTAAGACACATATGCAACAGTTAGGTATCTTTATTTCGAAACGTTTCACCTACACAGTAGGCTTTTTCAGTCGAGTACAGAAAAGTTGATAGAAGCAGAAGAGACTTGAAGACGATGTAATCAGTCCATCACCCTTGAAGTTTTGAGGTGGTCAGTCCCTCAGTCTGGAGAAGAGTATTGTTTCATAGTCTGGAACAATATGTGTCTTACCTAACATCCTGTCGGTATTTTATACCATTTTATTGTTCATATATATATATATATATATATATATATATATATATATATATATATATATATATATATATATATATATATATATATATATATATATATTTGTATACACCAAACTGCAGCCAGCCGGGATTAGATCCTGCGACACATTCTCCTGCCTCAAGAGACAGAACAACGGTCCCATTGCCTTAACCAGTTGATCATCGATCCTTCAAAGATCATACACCCAGCAGCGCTAGGTGTTGCTCATGATCCGAGGACACTCATGGTAGTGGTTAAGCTCAAGGCTAATTTCAACCAGCTCCCGTTTGAATACCAGCCTTCACAAGCAGTTTATAGAGTAATGAAACCACGAAACAAGTGGATTTAAACATTTACCAAACTACAGCCAGCCGGGATTAGATCCTGCGATACATTCTCCCGTACTGCAGATTAGCTAATGGTTCAAGAGGGTGAAACCAAAACCACAAGCGGCAATAGACAAAGAAAATAGGAAAGGAGAAGTAGGGAGAGAAGACAATATCAGGTTAAGTCATTAATGGTCTGAAGTTTGGAGTATTTAACGTTTTAATAAGCCTTTTCACGTGCTAAAGGGACTTTCTTCTCTACCAAACTCTCTACACCTGTGAAATGTCCAGTTCTTTGCCTTCCCTATATTTCCAGTCTTTCTAATCTCAACAACACTCTTTGTTCCTTATACATCAAACTTACTTTTCGTCAGACTAACACCTTTCGCAGTAATCTAGTTCGTACCTCTCTTCCTGTTATTGATGCTTCCAAAGTCTATTATTCTATTTCCTACTACTCTTGTCGTCTTTAATACTTTGGAGGAACTGGCCGCTCTCTTTCTGACAGACTTAATAAGCACAAAAGAAGTGTTAAGTTTGCCGACACCAGTAATGCTCTTTTCTGTCATGTTAGAGATCAGTCATCCCATTGACTGGTCCTTTCCGGGAAATATTTACACTTCTTCCAGCCTTTACAGACGCAATCTTGTTGAAGCATCCCTTATACACAACTTTCTTAATATGAGTCTTAGTCCTGGCTTTATCTCTGTACGAGCCTTCCTTTCTCATTACATTGCTAAACGCTCCAAACTTCACAACACTTGTAATTTGATCCTTTTTTCTCCTCTCCCTATCTCTTCTCGATTCCTATTTTCTTTCTGTTCCTCTCTTCCGTGTAGATGTGTTCTGTTATTCAGTTTCCACCCCCCCCCTCTATTTTTGGTTCCACTTTGTGGACCATTAACTCTCCAGTAGTGCTCCTTTTTCTTGTCTTTAAACATATTCCACTTCTACTATTAATTACTACCACTACAACTACTTCTACCTATGCCTCTTTTCAATTCCCTCTCTGCCTACCACTACTCTCCCTGCTTACTAGAAAGAGAGAGAGAGAGAGAGAGAGAGAGAGAGAGAGAGAGAGAGATATTAACACCGGCTGTCACTCACTAAGGAAGGGTTATTCGAAAAAAAATGAAATGCTTAACCCATCACTCCATCACCGTCTTGCCAGAGACTCGCTGGTATTGCTGCTCAAATGCCCTTCCTAGCGCCAGTATCTCCATAGCTCCTTCTAAGTGCAGGCACTGTACTTCCTGTCTCCTTGACTCAAATCTGCTTAATCAGTTTCTCTGAATCCTTTGATAAATGTTACCTTGCTCACACTCCAGCAGCACGTCAAGTCATAAAAACCACTTTCCTCCACTCACTCCTATTTAACATGCTCCCTCATGCTTGGATGTCCAAGCCCCTCTCATACAAAACCTCCTTTACCTCCCCTCCCTCCAACTTTTCCTAGGATGACCCCTACCCCGCCTTCCCCGCACTACAGATTTAAACACAGTATTTTTCCCCTTCCTCTCTAAATGTCCAAAGCTCCTCAGTAACTCCTCTTCAACCCTCTGTATAAAAATTTTAGTAATTCCACACTTCCTCCTAATCTACCGATTATCTGCATGATATTCACACCACACATTGCCCTCAGACAAGACATATCCACTGCCTCCAACCTCCTCCTTGCTGCAATATTTAAAACTCATGTTTCATGCCCATGTATGAGTTTCTAAGCAAGATGCATATGCAATAGTTAGGTATTCATTACGAAACGTTTAGCCTACACAGTAGGCTTCTTCAGTCGAGCTCAGAGGAAGCAGAAGAAGTAGCACAGATGTAAAGACGATGTAATCAGTCCATCACCGTTAAAGACGTAGTTGTGAGATGGTCAGTCCCACAGCTTGGATGAGAGTACTGCTCCATAGTCTGGAACAATGTGAAGATGAAGCAATATAATAGTGTTGGTTCCACAATATTTTGATTCATTCTTTCTTTTCCTTTATCTCCACAGATGCCACAGAGCACCTCCCACTATTTTTACCTTGTAAGTTCTATGGTTTACTTCATATAGTTCCATTTGCCAAGTCCTCCCCCAAAAATCTGAAGACATTTACTTTTGCAAAATTCCCACTTTTGAGTCTATCCAATCTTTCATTACTTAATATTTTGTCACTTTCGTCATTTTGCTTTTTCCAATGTTCACTTTTAATTTTCTTCTTTCACATACCTTCCCAAATTCGTCCACCAACCTTTGTAACTTCTCATCAGAATCTCTCAAAAGCACAGTGTCATCAGCAAAGAGCAACTATGACAACTCTCTTTTTGTTTTAGATTCCTTATCTTTTAATCGCACACCTCTCCCCAACATCCGAGCATTCAGCTCTTTAAAACCCCATCTATAAATATGTTAAACAACCATGGTGATATCACACATCCCTGTCTAAGGTCTACTTTTACAAGAAAATAATTTCCCTCTCTCCTATACTCTCTGACCAGAGCCTCACTGAACTCAAAAACTCTTAAATGCTTTCAGTAACTAAAACCCTATTCTACACATCTGCCATATTGCTTCACTATCTACTCTGTCATATGGCTTTCTAAATCCATAAACACAACGAAAATTTCCTTATCCTTATCTAAATATTGTTCATTTATATGCTTCGATGTCAACACTTGGTCTACGTATTTCTCATCCTTCCTAAAACCTCCTTGCTTGCCTTTAATTCTTGCAATAATAACTATACCATACTCCTTACCAAGGAATTCTCAACAGGCTTATTTCCCTATAATTCTTACCCTCTCTTTTGTCCTCTTTTCTTTTATACAAAGGAAATATGGACACTCTCTGCTAATCCCTAGGTACCTTACCCTTTTCATACATTTATTGAACAAAAGCACCAATCACTCCAAAACCATTACCCTACCTGCTTTAAATATTTCGATCTTTATTTCGAAGAAAAATGTAGATATTTCTTCCTGAGATTGTTTGAATATTCGTCTCCTATTACTCCATCTTTTATACATGTACATACTTATATGTACTTTATTAGATAATGTGGTACACAATGTTTAAAAGATACTTTGCAAGTACAGGCACAAAGACGAGTTTGATATGAACAACATGAGTTTTAAGGAATGAAGCTGTGTCTGTCAACTGCATTTTATACACTTAATCCAGCTCCTCAGAACTGGGACGTGTACCCAACATGCAACAGGCATTACCTCTTTGAACTGCAAAACTGAGACGCTGAGACAGAAAATTAGCTACTCTGCATAATTAGTTGCTCTGATGAGCAGAGAATCTCTGAACTTATGATAACGAACTTCGAGCAAGTTCACAATATTTTTTTTTTACTTTTGGGACTCCCTGGAGCTGAAAGCTTTGCCTCGTTCCTCTCTTCTGTATTGTAGATAGATGTCAATCAGTGTGGATGCATATATGTAGTCCTTTACCATCTGCTTACCATCTGTCTGGATGATTTTTGGCTGTTATCACATCTACTTAATTGGGGTAACTCCCTTATTGCTTAACATCTTGCTATTTAAGGCTTTTTTGATGTTACTCTCTACTTCATTTGCGATCTTTCCTTCAGATCTACGGCAAACAAGGCCATGTACCTAAATCAATCTGTCAGTGCACTGCTGCAGATATAATTGCTTTCGGTAAGGAGAACAGCAGCAAGGCGAGGAGCAAAACCACTACGAATAGTCTGATGATCGAGACATGTACCTAGGGAAGAATTAGGAACAGTCTAAAGAGAATCTTCTTGATGGGGAGCTCTCAGCCAGGAGGCGAGCACCGTCCTTCCCTGGCACAGTCTCAAGCACTGCTGAATTCATATTCTCACTATTAGGCCATTATAATGAAACTGTCTGTAGTTGTCAGGGTAAACTTGCCTAGTTAAAGAGCCTGTTCAAGCATTCAAGTAGCCTACTCCATTAATGAAATTAAAGTCGTGAATTTATCATTGCCATTGAAGCATACAGGGAGAATTTCTTCAGCCCTAAATAACTCGAGTTCTGTCAAAAGAACTGTTATACATTCCGATATAGGGTAGTTCATTTAAGATAATTACAGACAACTAGCATACATTTGTTTATGTTCAGAGTGTATATATTTTGTATGAGTTTGAATGGCCGTGTCAATGACTGTTCCCTCGTATAACACCAACCTTCTTACAGTCATTCTAATAGCTGTTACTTAACTTTTAAAACCCTAACATGTTGCATTATATAATTTATAGCATTTATCCACATATATATAGTTTCAACTGAATTAATGTCTAATTTATGTAGTTGTGTGCGGCTTAGAGGGAAGAAGGTTGCCACGACACCACTGCCCTGACTGCTGAGGTGAAGTATGTATCAGTGCTGGGTGTGGTAGGTGCGTGTCAGCTTGCATCTTGTTACCTGATTCCTGAGTAACAGTGCGCTTGAGCCAGCCGCCAGCTATCCTCCGATAACACTTTATTACTGAGAATAATGTTACAGTATTCATTCCAAGCTGTATGATTGTTCTGGAGGAATTTATTACCGCTGTATATATTTAACTTTTTATTTTCTGTTTTAATCATTTTAAATAATTCTTATTGTATTTAAGTTTTGTTAACATTCTGACTTGATACTTTTATTATCTACCCATAATTAAGATATTTATAGGTCTTAAGTACTAGTCCATTCAACCTAGAGTGTATACACACTGTGTCTCTAAGTGTATATACACTGTGTCTCTTAGTGTATATATACTGTGTGTCTCTGATTGTATATACGCTATGTGTCTTTCAGTGTATATAAACTGTTTCACAATATATATACATTGTGTGTATACAATTATTTCCTCTCGGTTTTCACACAAGAAGACACAAATGATATCCCAGTAATTAATTTTTTTAGTGGGCCTGAGGAAAATAAATTATGTAATATCAAAGTCATTAGGGATATGGTAATTAAACAGGTTGACCAATAAAAGCAAAATAAATCCCCGGACACTGATGAACTTATGAACTTTTTTCAAGGGTTCTTAAGGAGTGCAATATAGAACTTTGTGAACCATTAACTAAAATTACTAATATATCTCTTCAAACAGGTATAGTGTCTGATATGACACTGTGTGTTTCAGTGTATATAAACTATCTCACAATATATATGCATTATGTATATATACAGTGTATATACACTGAGAGATTATCGTAATTATTTTATGAATTACAATGTTGTAGTTTCATGGTTCACGTGGAGGCGATAGGTTCTGAACCTCATATTAATTTCAAAACACTTTCTCTTAAGATGGTTCATATTTTGATATATGTGAGGAAGCACAAAATCCTTAAGTGTCATAGAGTGCCCGAGGAAGAGGAGATAATAATAAGTTGAAGGGAATGGAGGCTTGACACTAATGTATCTTACAATTGGAAGTATTTTTAGTGCTTATGGGCTGGGTGTGGGTGCCAGTCTGCAAAATTTTTAAACCAGTTTTATCATTTTGGATTTTCTTAAAAAATTAAAATCATGTATTTGTTCTTGTAGGATTGTAGAGAATTAGAAATAAAATTTGAAAAAAAAAAAAATCGCCATCCAGTGGCTTTGTCAATACAAATTCAAGGACATAATTGGAACTATATACAAAATGAGGTAATCAGTCCCTCAGCCTTGGAATTGGTGAAGAGTACCGTGTATATATATATATATATATATATATATATATATATATATATATATATATATATATATATATATATATATATATATATATATATATATATATATGTCGTGCCGAATAGGCAGAACTTGCGATCTTGGCTTAAATAGCAACGTTCATCTTGCCATATAGGACAAGTGAAAATTTGTGTATGCAATAATTTCGCCAAAATCATTCCGAAACTAACGAAAAAAATATATTTCACTGTGTTTGTTTAGTATTAAATTACTGTAAACAAATCTAAAATATATTTAGTTGGGTTAGGCTAAAATAAATTGTTCTTGCTATAATAAGGTTAGGTAAGTTTTCTAAGTTCCTTTTGGTGCAAAATTATAAATTTTTACATCAACATTAATGAAAAAAATGTATCTTTAAACGTATAAGAGAAAATTTTGGAAAGGACTTAATTTTAAATGAGTTCTTGTTAATTAACCAGTTTTACATATTCGGCACGACATACATACATATATATATACATACATATATATATATATATATATATATATATATATATATATATATATATATATATATATATATATATATATATATATATATATATGCCAAGACTCACTTCCTGAGGTGTGCACCCTCTTTTGACAAACCAACACTCGACGAATATGACGCACGCCTGAGGTCAACCTTTAAGAAGGCCCTGAACCTGTCACTAGAGGATCAGCAATGGGGCCAGGCAACCCTCCCAGTGCGACTGGGGGGTACAGGGGGCGCGCAAAGCAGCGCATTTAGCTTTAAATGTTTCTCTGTCTTCGTGTTTGGCTTCCAGTGCACTAGTCAAGAAGATTGTTCCTGAATACTTGAGAGACGTGGTAGGAGCTCAAGACCCCAGGTTTACTGAAGCAGCAATGCGGTGGGACACCCTCACAGACTCCTCCAGTAGACCAGCTCTTCCCAAAGAACACAAACAGTCCCACTGGGACAAACCGATCATGGAAAATATCGCCAACACAATGCACACCAATGCTTCAGGAAAGGACAAAGCTCATCTCCTGGCAGTGAAGGCACCACACTCAGGAGATTTCCTTCTAGTTGTTCCCAATTCCTCCCTGGGCACTCGAATCGACCCACAGGCCATTCGGATTGGTGTTGCTCTTTGCCTAGTCGCCCCCATCCTCACCGAACATAGGTATATTTGCGGCAGGGCGACAGCTGATCAATTCGGACTTCATGGTTTCGTGTGTCACGCAGCAGACATGAGGAGGTCAATGACATCATAAAGAGAAGCCTCGCCACAGCCCGTTGCCCAGCTCAACGGGAACCCCAAGTGCAGAGGTCTGACGGAAGGCAAAATCGTCCTGATGGAGCCACTATGCTACCCTGGAAGGATGGAAAGCAGATTGTCTGGGATTACACCTGTGCCGCCACATTAGCAGACACCTACTTGCCATACTCCGTAGTGGAAGGGGGTGGAGCTGCCAGACACAGGGAGACCCAGAAGATCCGCAAATATGAAGACCTTCCCCCTTGCTAAAACTTCATCCCAATAGGGTCGGAGACCCTTGGAGCATGCGGTAAGTGTGCTCTAAAGTTCCTCAAAGAGCTCGGTGAAAAGCTCATCATAGAAACCAAGACCAGCTTCCTCTTTCAGAGACTCAGTGTTGTGATCCAGAGAGGAAATGCCTGCAACGTTTTGGGCACGTGGCCCACCGCCGGGGAGCTGGACGAAGTATTCGAGATGTAGCTCTGAGATGTTATCTAGGTTGTTTTACTTTCTATTATATTTTTGTGAATGTTTTGTCAATGTATTTTGTCTTTAAATAAAATATATATTAAATATACGGGGTGGTAGGGGAAAATTCTCAAACAACTTCAGGGAGAACCTCGAGTTGTCCCTGAAGCAAGTTTATTCTTTTCTCTGAGGATGAGGCCCCTCAAGGAAGGTTCCTTGATGTTGGTGAGGGGCTCTTGATTTAGGGAACTGGATCTGTGCTCCAGTTCCCCGAATTAAGCCTGAATGCCTTCCACATCCCTCCCAGGCGCTGTATAATCCTCCGGGTTTAGCGCTTCCCCTTGATTATAATAATAATAATAAATCTGAGGATGAGGGTCCCCAGGACAGTTCTAGAGGTGGTACTTCCCTATATATATATTATATATATATATATATATATATATATATATATATATATATATATATATATATATATATGTACGTACGTATGTATGTATGTATACGTCGTGCCGTATCGGTAAAACTGGTCAATTAGCAAGAACTCATTTAAAATTAAGTCCTTTCTAAAATTTTCTCTTATACGTTTAAATATATATATTTTTTCATTTATGTGACCGTAAAAATTAATAATTTTGTACCAAAAGAATCTTAGGAAACTTACTCAACCTTATTATAACAAGCGCAATTTAATTTAGCGTAATTCAACTAAATATATTTTAGATAGGTTTACAATAATTTAATAATAAACAGACACAATGAAATATATTTTTTTATCGTTAGGTTCGGAATGATTTTTGCTAAATTATTGCTTACATAAATTTTCGCTTGTCTTATTCGGCAAGAAGAGCGTTGCTACATAAGCCAAAATCGCAAGTTTTTACCTATTCGGCACCCCCCATATATATATATATATATATATATATATATATATATATATATATATATATATATAAATATATATATGTCGTGCCGAATAGGCAGAACTTGCGATCTTGGCTTAAATAGCAACGCTCATCTTGCCATATAGGACAAATGAAAATTTGTGTATGCAATAATTTCGCCAAAATCATTCTGAACCTAACGAAAAAAAATATATTTCACTGTGTTTGTTTAGTATTTAATTACTGTAAACAAATCTAAAATATATTTAGTTGGGTTAGGCTAAAATAAATTGCGCTTGTTATAATAAGGTTAGGTAAGTTTTCTAAGTTCCTTTTGGTGCAAAATTATAAATTTTTACATCAACATTAATGAAAAAATATATCTTAATTTTAAATGAGTTCTTGCTAATTGACCAGTTTTACATATTCGGCACGACATTATATATATATATATATATATATATATATATATATATATATATATATATATATATATATATATATATATATATATATATACAAGGAATTCGCAAGAGCAGGCGAAATATACACAAACACTGATCTCAGGCTGAAGGAGACTCGAACCTACGAACCTTGGCACAAGGTACGCAGTGCTATACCAATCTACCCACAATGGACAATACCTTGGCGTGTAACTTGCGCTACACGTTGATCCAAGGCAGCCAGCTTTCAGGGAGAAGGCTTACAGCTTTTCATCTCATCCTCTGCATGCATCAGCCTTACTAGAGATTTTAACAGTGCAAGGAATTCGCAAGAGCAGGCGAAATATACACAAACACTGATCTCTGGCTGAAGGAGACTCGAACCTACGAACCTTGGCACAAGGTACGCAGTGCTATACCAATCTACCCATTGGTATAGCACTGCTCACCTTGTGCCAAGGTTCGTAGGCTCGAGTCTCCTTCAGCCAGAGATCAGTGTTTATATATATATATATATATATATATATATATATATATATATATATATATATATATATATATATATAATGCATCCACGAACAAGTGGTTTTAAGCAAATAACAACTGCACTGACCGAGACTCGAACCCTCGAGCTTTAGCACGTCACCCTCGTAGCCTGTCAAAATTCGAGATGTCCTGAACCACTGAACCATGAATGTCACATACAACAGGCAACTAGTAGCACTGGACACGCCATTCCTGTTGCGGACACATTCATGGCTGTAGCAAGCTGAGGACTAAACGAGAAAAGAATGAAATTAGTCAGCTTAGGTTTATTTAATATTAATTAAAAGTCAATGCTATATACATTTTTCTCTATGATTAGATTAATTTTAGTAGGATTATTGCAAAAATAGAATTTCATTCCGCATATTTGGCAGAAAACACCCGTGCCTTTTAGGCCTAACATACTGCGACTGGCTGGGGATTGAACATAAGTTGTTTAGCCAGTCTCCCGGGAAGCTAAAATTCTCGACGCCTTAGTCCACTATGCCATCATGCTGCAAGATACTAGGTTCCCAGTAAGTACACTGGATATACCATTCCTAACGTCTCGCACATTTGTGGCAGTGTAAAACTTCTCTAGAGACAGGTATCCGTTTGGATGCCAGTCTCGGGAGCAGTACACACATTAATGCACCCACGGAAACAAGTGGTTTCAAGCAAATAATATACCGGTCCAGGACTGAACCCACTTCTTTCCGTGGATACATTAACTATATATATATATATATATATATATATATATATATATATATATATATATATATATATATATATATATATATATATATATATATATATATATAAATAGTTTGTGGGTTGTGTGAAGGACCTGTCTAGTTGGGCCAGCAGGCCTACTGCAGTGTTCTGTTTCTTATGAGTCGCGCGTCAGGTGTTGCTTTGTTGTGGGATGTGATAGTGAGGTGTGGTTAAGACCCTTTATATGCCTTCCTCTGATGCATTACTTTTATTGTTCCTTGATAATGTGAATAGTCACGAAAGCGCTTGAAATTTCTCTATTCTTTCACAGTGGTTGTTTTGCATATTCTGAAATCACTTGTTTACTGTGATCTTATTGCATATATATATATATATATATATATATATATATATATATATATATATATATATATATATATATATATATATATATAGTGAGGCTAAGGTTGGAACCCGGAGCTGTTGCATACACATGACCGCCGGTGATGAACGGGATGTTATGTTGAAAATTATACTGTATAACTAAGTCATGGCTTTATTTACGAGTGGCCTTAGTGATTCCACACACGCGAGCTGCTGCCAAGAGAAAATTCTTAATTGATTTTGTTCACAGTGCCACAAAAATAAAAGACTCGAAGATGGAGTAGCTCGAGTGTGTGGAGACACGTCCAGTAACTTAATCAGTCAGGTTATGACGAAGGTAAGTAATAGGTAGTTTTTCTCAGATTTCCTCTCGCTATTTAAGGGGAGTTAATGCGGCCGAGGAAGGCAAGGAGGGATTTATTGCTGCTAGGGAATAGGTTGGGAGGTGACGGGGAGAGGGTGGAAAAAAAGAGGGAGGGGGCCGGTGAGAGATGGAGGGAGGGATGGCGCTGGTAGGTAGGTGGGAGAGGAAGGGAGAGGATAGATAAGTGGATGGGGAAGGAGGAAGGAAAGGAGGGAGGGACAAGGCAGAGAGAGAGAGAGATTGGTTTGAGTAATACGTTGTGCAGACTTCTGAGGAGAACCCGAAATGTATGATGCTTCAGGGTACTCCGCAGCTTCTATTATATATTGTGTGTGTGTGTGTGTGTTGAAAATGAAGGAAGGTGCAGCGGCGGCCCTCGGCCACTCCTTATCAATGGCTGCTGGTACCTCCCTATATTTCTCTAATTATATATATATATATATATATATATATATATATATATATATATATATATATATATCTATCTATATATATATATATATATATATATATATATTTCAACAAGTTGGTCGTCTCCCACCGAGGCAGGGTGACCCAAAAAAGAAAGAAAATCCCCAAAAAGAAAATACTTTCATCATTCAACACTTTCACCACACTCACACATTATCACTGCTTTTGCAGAGGTGCTCGGAATACAACAGTTTAGAAGCATATACGTATAAAGATACACAACATATCCCTCCAAACTGCCAATATCCCAAACCCCTCCTTTAAAGTGCAGGCATTGTACTTCCCATTTCCAGGACTCAAGTCCGACTATAAGAAAATAACCGGTTTCCCTGAATCCCTTCACTAAATATTACCCTGCTCACACTCCAACAGATCGTCAGGTCCCAAGTATCATTCGTCTCCATTCACTCCTATCTAACACGCTCATGCACGCTTGCTGGAAGTCCAAGCCCCTCGCCCACAAAACCTCCTTTACCCCCTCTTTCCAACCCTTTCGAGGACGACCCCTACCCCTCTTTCCTTCCCCTATAGATTTATATGCTTTCCATGTCATTCTACTTTGATCCATTCTCTCTAAATGACCAAACCACCTCAACAACCCCTCTTCTGCCCTCTGACTAATGCTTTTATTAACTCCACACCTTCTCCTAATTTCCACACTCCGAATTTTCTGCATAATATTTACACCACACATTGCCCTTAGACAGGACATCTCCACTGCCTCCAACCGTCTCCTCGCTGCTGCATTTACCACCCAAGCTTCACATCCATATAAGAGTGTTGGTACTACTATACTTTCATACATTCCCTTCTTTGCCTCCATAGATAACGTTTTTTGACTCCACATATACCTCAACGCACCACTCACCTTTTTTCCCTCATCAATTCTATGATTAACCTCATCCTTCATAAATCCATCCTCCCCAATTTGATATCCAATTTTTCTTTATCTAAATCATTTGATACCCTCATCACCTTACTCTTTTCTATGTTCACTTTCAACTTTCTACCTTTACACACATTCTCAAACTCATCCACTAACCTTTGCAATTTTTCTTTAGAATCTCCCATAAGCACAGTATCATCAGCAAAAAGTAACTGTGTCAATTCCCATTTTGAATTTGATTCCCCATAATTTAATCCCACCCCTCTCCCGAACACCCTAGCATTTACTTCTTTTACAACCCCATCTATAAATATATTAAACAACCATGGTGACATTACACATCCCTGTCTAAGACCTACTTTTACCGGGAAGTATTCTCCCTCTCTTCTACACACCCTAACCTGAGCCTCACTATCCTCATAAAAGTTCTTTACAGCATTTAGCAACTTACCACCTATTCCATAAACTTGCAACATCTGCCACATTGCTCCTCTATCCACTCTATCATATGCCTTTTCTAAATCCATAAATGCAATAAAAACTTCCCTACCTTTATCTAAATACTGTTCACATATATGCTTCAATGTAAACACTTGATCTACACATCCCCTACCCACACTGAAGCCTCCTTGCTCATCCGCAATTCTACATTCTGTCTTACCTCTAATTCTTTCAATTATAACTCTACCTTATACTTTTCCTGGTATACTCAGTAAACTTATTCCTCTATAATTTTTACAATCTCTTTTGTCCCCTTTCCCTTTATATAAAGGGACTATACATGCTCTCCGCCAATCCCTAGGTACCTTCCCCTCTTTCATACATTTATTAAACAAAAGTACCAACCACTCCAACACTATATCCCCCCCTGCTTTTAACATTTCTGTCATGATCCCATCAGTTCCAGCCGCTTTACCCCCTTTCATTCTACGTAATGCCTCACGTACCTCCACCACACTTACATTCTGCTCTTCTTCACTCCTAAAAGATGGTATACCTCCCTGGCCAGTGCATGAAATTACCGCCTCCCTTTCTTCCTCAACATTTAAAAGTTCCTCAAAATATTCTCGCCATCTACCTAATACCTCCCTCTCCCCAGCTACTATATATATATATATATATATATATATATATATATATATATATATATATATATATATATATATATATATATATATATATATATATATATATATGCAATAAGATCACAGTAAACAGGTGATTTCAGAATATGCAAAACAACCACTCTGAAAGAATAGAGAAATTCCAAGCGCTTTCGTGACTACTCACATTATCAAGGAACTTGATAATGTGAGTAGTCACGAAAGCGCTTGGAATTTCTCTATTCTTTCAGAGTGGTTGTTTTGCATATTCTGAAATCACCTGTTTACTGTGATCTTATTGCATATATATATATATATATATATATATATATATATATATATATATATATATATATATATATATATATATATATATATATATATATATATATATATATATATAAGGAATTCGCAAGAGCAGGCGACATACACACACTGATCTCTGGCCGAAGGAGACTCGAGCCTACGAACATTGGAACAAGGTGCGCAGTGCCTTACCA
>NC_091292.1:33420857-33535857 GCF_038502225.1 Cherax quadricarinatus
GAGAGATAGGGGGGATATGGTAACGACATATAAAATACTGAGAGGAATCGACAAGGTGGACAGAGACAGGATGTTCCAGAGAAGGGACACAGCAACAAGGGGTCATATTTGGAAGCTGAAGATTCAGATAAACCACAGGGATGTTAGAAAGTATTTCTTCAGTAACCGAGTTGTCAGGAAGTGGAATAGTCTGGGAAGTAATGTAGTGGAGGCAGGATCCATACATAGCTTTAAGAGGAGGTATGATAAAGCTCATGGAGCAGGTAGAGTGACCGAGTAGCGGCCAGCGAAGAGGCGGGGCCAGGAACTGTGACTCGACCCTTGAAACCACAATGTGAGTAAACACACACACACACACACACACACACACACACACACACACACACACACACTCCCAACCCCAGTATTCCCCCAGGACTACAGTTGCAGTATTAGAACAGAAGTTGAAGGTTTGGTACACAAATGCGGATGGATTAACGAATAAACATGAGGAATGGCAAGAAAGAATCAATGAGAAGTCCCCAGACATCATAGCAGTTACAGAAACAAAATTCACGGAGACAATAACAGATGCAATCTTCCAACCAGGATACCAGATCATGAGGCAAGATAGAAGGGGCAGAGGGGGAGGAGGGGTTGCTCTGCTCTTAAAAAACCGATGGAAATTCGAGAAAATGGGAGGCATAGACGAGACAGGAGAAAGGGACTACATAGTAGGTACACTTCAGTCTGGGGAGCACAAGGTGGTCATTGCAGTGATGTATAATCCACCACAGAACTGCAGGAGGCCAAGAGAGGAATATGAAGAGAGCAGCAGAGCAATGGTGGACACACTTGCTGAGGTGGCAAGAATAGCTCACTTCAGCAGAGCAAAGTTGCTGGTTATGGGGGATTTCAACCACAGGGAGATTGACTGGGAAAACCTGGAGCCACATGGGGGTCCCAGAACATGGAGAGCCAAGATGTTGGATGTGGTGTTGGAAAACCTCATGCACCAACATGTTAAGGACACTACCAGAGTGAGAGGGAAGGATGAACCAGCAAGATTGGACCTTGTGTTCACCCTGGGCAGTTCAGACATTGAGGACATCACATATGAGAGTCCCCTAGGAGCTAATGACCATGTGGTTCTGAGCTTTGAATACATAGTAGAGTTGCAAGTGAGTTGAATGGGAAAGGCCTGACTATAAAAGAGGGGACTACATAGGGTTGAGGAACTTCCTGCAGGAGGTTCCGTGGGACAGAGAACTGGCAGGAAAGCCAGTAAATGAAATGATGAAATATGTAGCAACAAAATGCACGGGGGCAGTGGAAAGATTTATTCCCAAGGGCAACAGAAACAATGGGAAGACCAGAACGAGCCCCTGGTTTACCCGACGTTGTAAGGAGGCAAAAACAAAGTGCAATAGAGAATGGAAAAAGTACAGAAGGCAGAGAACACATGAAAATAGGGAGATTAGTTGCAGAGCCAGGAACGAGTATACACAGATAAGGAGGGAGGCCCAGCGACAGTATGAAAATAACATAGCATCAAAAATCAAGACTGACCTGAAACTGTTGTATAGCCACATCAGGAGGAAGACAACAGTCAAAGACCAGGTGATCAGACTGAGGACAGAAGGTGGAGAACTCACAAGAAATGATCAGGAGGTAAGTGAGGAGCTAAACAGGAGATTTAAGGAAGTTTTTACAGTAGAGACAGGAAGGGCTCTGGGAAGACAGTACAGAAGGGAACATCAAGAGGGAATATACCAACAAGTGTTGGATGACATACGGACAACCGAGGAAGAGGTGCAGAAGCTGCTAAGTGACCTTGATACCTCAAAGGCGATGGGACCGGACATCTCCCCATGGGTTCTTAGAGAAGGAGCAGAGATGCTGTGCATGCCTCTAACCACAATCTTTAACACATCCCTTGAAACTGGGCAACTACCTGAGAAATGGAAGACAGCAAATATAGTCCCCATATTTAAGAAAGGAAACAGGAATGAGGCACTAAACTACAAACCTGTGTCTCTGACATGTATTGTGTGCAAAGTCATGGAGAAGATTATCAGGAGGAGAGTGGTGGAACACCTGGAACAGAACAAGATTATAAATGAAAACCAGCATGGGTTCATGGAAGGCAAATCCTGTGTCACAGACCTTCTGGAGTTTTATGACAAGGTAACAGAAGTAAGTCACGAGAGAGAGGGGTGGGTAGATTGCGTTTTCCTAGACTGCAGGAAGGCCTTTGACACAGTTCCCCACAAGTGATTAGTGCAGAAGCTGGAGGATCAGGCGCATATAACAGGGAGGGCACTGCAATGGATCAGGGAATACCTGACAGGGAGGCAACAACGAGTCATGGTACGTGAAGAGGTATCACAGTGGGCGCCTGTGACGAGCGGGGTCCCACAGGGATCAGTTCTAGGACCTGTGCTATTTTTGATATATGCGAACGACATGATGGAAAGAACAGACTCTGAAGTTTCCCTATTCGCAGATGATGTGAAGTTGATGAGAAGAATTAAATCGGATGAGGATGAGGCAGGACTGCAAAGAGACCTGGACAGGCCGGACATGTGGTCCAGAAACTGGCTTCTCGAATTCAACCCTGCCAAATGCAAAGTCACGAAGATTGGGGAGGGGCAAAGAAGACCGCGGACAAGTGTATAGGCTAGGTGGACACAGACTACAGATCTCACTCAGGGAGAAAGACCTTGGGTTGACCATAACAACGAACAAGTCACCGGAGGCACACATCAACCAAATAACTGCTGCAGCATACGTGCGCCTGGCAAACCTGAGAATAGCGTTCTGATACCTTAATAAAGAATCGTTCAAGACACTGTACGCTGTGTATGTTAGGCCCATACTGGAGTATGCAGCACCAGTCTGGAACCCACACCTGGTCAAGCACGTCAAGAAGTTAGAGAAAGTACAAAGGTTTGCAACAAGGCTAGTCCCAGAGCTCAGGGGAATGTCGTACGAGGAGAGGTTGAGGGAAATCGGACTGACGACACTGGAGGACAGAAGGGTCAGGAGAGACATGATAACGACATACAAGATACTGCGGGGAATAGACAAGGTGGACAGAGATAGGATGTTCCAGAGAGGGGACACAGAAACAAGGGGTTACAACTGGAAGCTGAAGACTCAGACGAGTCACAGGGACGTTAGGAAGTATTTCTTCAGTCATAGAGTCGTCAGGAAGTGGAATAGCCTAGCAAGTGAAGTAGTGGAGGCAGGAACCATATATAGTTTTAAGAAAAGGTATGACAAAGCTCAGGAAGCAGAGAGGGAGAGGACCTAGTAGCGATCAGTGAAGAGGCGGGGCCAGGAGCTAGTCTCGACCCCTGCAACCACAATTAGGTGAGTACAATTAGGTGAGTACACATACACACACGCACATACACACACACACACACACACACACACACACACACACACACACACACACACACACACACACATATACAGTTCACCAAGCAGTGTTCACCAAGTAGTGTTCACCAGGGTTCACCAAGCAGTGTTCACCAAGTAGTGTTCACCAGGGTTCACCAAGCAGTGTTCATCAGGGTTTATCAATCTGTGTTCACCAAGTAGTGTTCACCAAGCAGTGTTCACCAAGTAGTGTTCACCAGGGTTCACCAAGCAGTGTTCACCAAGTAGTTCACCAGGGTTCACCAAGCAGTGTTCACCCGGGTTCACCAAGCAGTGTTCATCAAGTAGTGTTTACCAGGGTTCACCAAGCAGTGTTCACCAGGGTTCACTAAGCAGTGTTCACCAAGTAGTGTTTACCAGGGTTCACCAAGCAGTGTTCACCAGGGTTCACCAAGCAGTGTTCACCAAGTAGTGTTCACCAAGTAGTGTTTACCAGGGTTCGCCAAGCAGTGTTCACCAGGGTTTATCAAGCTGTGTTCACCAAGTAGTGTTCACCAAGCAGTGTTCACCAAGTAGTGTTCACCAAGCACTGTTCACCAAGTAATGTTCACCAAGCAGTGTTCACCAAGTAGTGTTCACCAAGTAGTGTTTACCAGGGTTCGCCAAGCAGTGTTCACCAGGGTTTATCAAACTGTGTTCACCAAGTAGTGTTCACCAAGCAGTGTTCACCAAGTAGTGTTCACCAAGCAGTGTTCACCAAGTAGTGTTCACCAGGGTTCACCAAATAGTGTTCACCAGGGTTCACCAAGCAGTGTTCGCCAAGCAGTGTTCACCAAGGTTCACCAAGCAGTGTTCACCAGGATTCACCAAGCAGTGTTCACCAGGGTTCACCAAGCAGTGTTCACTAAGTAGTGTTCGCCAAGGTTCACCAAGCAGTGTTCACCAAGTAGTGTTCACCAGGATTCACCAAGCAGTGTTCACCAAGTAGTGTTCACCAGGATTCACCAAGCAGTGTTCACCAGGGTTCACCAAGCAGTGTTCACTAAGTAGTGTTCGCCAAGGTTCACCTCGCAGTGTTCACCAAGTAGTGTTCACCAGGGTTCACCAAGCAGTGTTCACCAAGCAGTGTTCACCAGGGTTCACCAAGCAGTGTTCACCAGGGTTCACCAAGCAGTGTTCACCAAGGTTTATCAAGCTGTGTTCACCAAGTAGTGTTCACCAAGCAGTGTTCACCAAGCAGTGTTCACCAGGGTTCACCAAGCAGTGTTCACCAAGCAGTGTTCACCAAGTAGTGTTCACCAAGGTTTATCAAGCTGTGTTCACCAAGTAGTGTCCACCAGGGTTCACCAAGCAGTGTTTACCAGGGTTCACCAAGCAGTGTTCACCAGGGTTCACCAAGCAGTGTTCACCAGGGTTCACCAAGCAGTGTTCCCCAAGGTTCACCAAGCAGTGTTCACCAGGGTTCACCAAGCAGTGTTCACCAGGGTTCACAAAGCAGTGTTCACCAGGGTTCACCAAGCAGTGTCCACCAGGGTTCACCAAGCAGTGTTCACCAGGGTTCACCAAGCAGTATTCACCAAGTAGTGTTCACCAGGGTTCACCAAGCAGTATTCACCAAGTAGTGTTCACCAGGGTTCACCAAGCAGTGTTCACCAGGGTTCACCAAGCAGTGTTCACCAGGGTTCACCAAGCAGTAATCACCAAGCAGTGTTCACCAGGGTTCAGCAAGCAGTGTTCACCAGGGTTCACCAAGTAGCGTTCACCAGGGTTCACCAAGCAGTGTTCACCAGGGTTCACCAAGTAGTGTTCACCAGGGTTCACCAAGTAGTGTTCACCAGGGTTCACCAAGCAGTGCTCACCAGGGTTCACGAAGTAGTGTTCATCAGGGTTCACCAAGCAGTTTTCACCAAGTAGTGTTCACCAGGGTTCACCAAGTAGTGTTCACCAGGGTTCACCAAGCAGTGTTCACCAAGTAGTGTTCATCAGGGTTCACCAAGCAGTGTTCACCAAGCAGTGTTCACCAAGGTTCACCAAGTAGTGTTCACCAGGGTTCACCAAGCAGTGTTCACAAAGCAGTGTTCACCAAGGTTCACCAAGCAGTGTTCACCAAGTAGTGTTCACCAGGGTTCACCAAGCAGTGTTCACCAAGTAGTGTTCACCAGGGTTCACCAAGCAGTGTTCACCAGGGTTCACCAAGCAGTGTTCACCAAGCAGTCTTCACCAGGGTTCACCAAGTAGTGTTCACCAGGGTTCACCAAGTAGTGTTCACCAAGGTTTACCAAGCTGTGGTTGCATTAATCACGTCTTGCTCCTCTTAGAGTTTAAGAGCAGCTGTTCATATTCTTGCCTATACAGGCACTGACGTACCTGCTTCTGAAACTGTGGACGGAATTTGTCCCGTCTTCAGTGCTTAGTGTACCTTGTAATTTTTTTCAGATTCAAGCTGTTGTAACAGCGTGTTTTTTTTTTTTTTTTTTTTTTTGTTCTTCCGTGTGTGTGTGTACTCACCTAGTTGTGGTTGCTGGGGTCGAGTCACAGATCCTGCCCCGCCTTTTCACGGGCCGCTACTCTGTCACTCTTCCTGCTCCATAAGCTTTATCATACTTCTTAAAGCTATGTAACGGATTCTGCCTCCACTACATCACTTCCTAGACTATTCCTCTTCCTGACAACTCTGTCACTGAAAAAAATACTTCTTGTGATTCATTTCAGTCTTCAGCTTCCAACTGTGACCCCTTGTTGCTGTGTCCCATCTCTGGAACATCCTGTCTCTGTCCACCTTGTCAATTCTTCTCAGTATTTTATATGTCGTTATCATATCCCCCTATCTCTCCTGTCTTCCAGTGTCGCCAGGTTGATTTCCTTTAACCTCTCATCGTAGGACATACTCTTTAGCTCCAGGACTAGTCTTGTTGCAAACCTTTGCACTTTCTCTAGCTTCCTTACATGTTTGGCTATGTGTGGGTTCCTAACTGGCGCTGCATACTCCAATATGGGCCTAAAGTTCATAGTGTACAGGGTCCTGAATGACTACTTATTTAGATGTCGGAATGCTGTTCTTAGGTTTGCTAGGTGCCCATATGCTGCAGCAGTTGTGTGTGTGTGTGTGTGTGTGTGTACTCACCTAATTGTGGTTGCAGGGGTCGATTCACAGCTCCTAGCCCTTCCTCTTCACTGGTTGCTTCTAGGTAACTCTCCCTGCTCCATGAGCTTTATCATACCTCTTCTTAAAGCTATGTATGGATCCTGTGTGTATACGGGATGGGGGTTGTAAAAGTATAAACATGTCGAAGTTTGAAAAACTTTCACTTATGATCTCACAGGAAAAGGCAAGAGAGGGAGGTATGGAGGGAAGGAGGGAAGAAGAAAAGGGAGGTGGGAAAGTGGATGGAAAAAAATATGATTGGGAACGAAGAGAGAAAAATGCGAAAAATAAAAAAAAAGAGGTAGGGAGGGAGGGTAGGAGTGAGGAACTGAGGGATGAACAGAGAGAGGGAAGGAGGGAGAGGAATAGGAGGAGGGAGGGAGAGAAGGTGATCATAAGGGAGGTTAGTGCTCACCCCTCTCTTCCTCTTTCTCACACTGTGTCTATTTGCCACAAATTTATTAGTCTACTCTCTTCCCCAGTGTCAAATTTCCACCTTCACTTCACAAATTACAAGAATCTCTTTCCGTATGGAGCGGGAAAGAAGGGAGGATAAGGTATGGGTACTGGGAGGGAGGGAGGGAGGGAGGGAGGGAGGGAGGGAGGGAGGGAGGGAGGGTTGGGAATTGGTTAAGGGAGGGAGGGAGAGAGGGAGGGAAGACCTCATATTGTACGCTCTCCTATTTAACTTTTCCATGCATTAGTTTTGGGTTAATGCGATCATAATAGATTTCCAGGGAAGGATGGATGGCTTATTATTAATTCCAAAACAATCATTACCCAGGTACTTGAAACTCAATATATTAACCTCTACCTCACGACCGGTGTTTCTTTGTGTGTACGTCACTGATTACGTTGTCTTAATACACTAGTTAACTATTGCTTGTACGTCACTGATTACGTTGTCTTAACACACTAGTTAACTATTGCTTGTACGTTACTGTTGTTACGTTGTGTCTATACACAAGGGTTTACAATTGCCTATACGTCACTAAGGTTAAGTTGTGTATTAACCCACGAGTTTACAATTGTCTTTATGCCTGGAATAACTGGAAATGTGGGCAGACGGATATTAAACCTCCTGACAATTAGAATACATATGAATAAGGAAATCAGGGGCTGCCACAGTGAAAAGTTCTGTTCCACAAGGCACAGTACTCTCCCCACTTCTCTTCCTTGTTCTTATATCTGACATAGACAGGGATATAAATCACAGTACTCTGTTTTTGCCGGTTGATACCAAGATTTATATGAGAATAGTATTCACAGAAGACAGGGAGCCTCCAAGCTGATATAACCCAAGTTTTCCAGTGGGCCACTGACAGCAATATGATGTTCTATGAAGACAAATTTCAGTTACTATATTACGGAAGAATAGTGGAAATAAGAACGAGATCTGATTTCAGGACATATTTAAATCACTTATTAGAGTGGAAGTTTATTGTGAGAAACCTGGGAGTAATTATGTCAGATAACTCACAGTCCAGGAGCACAGCAATATTATTATTTCAACTGAAAGAAAAATGATTGGCTGGATAACTAGAAATTTCAAAAACAATATATACTCATGTCACTCGTTCTCTCTAGGCTGGAATATTGCTGAATGCTGATGGTCCCCTTCAAGGCAGGTAAAAATTGAAAAATTGGAGGATGTACAGAGAACCTTCACAGCTGGTACAAATTCAGTACAGCGCCTAAATTACTGGGATCGCTTGAAGTGCCTCGAACTATACTCCTCAGAATGTAGACGAGAAAGATAGACCATAATCTACACAAGGAAGATTCTGGAGGGATTGGTCCCAAATCTGCACAACAAAATTACAACATATGAAAGCAAGAGGGTTGGCAAACTGTGCAAGATGTCTCTAATGAAAAGTAGTGCCACGATGAGTACACTAAGAGACAACTCAATAAGAATAATGGTACAACAATTAGTCAGCACTCTCCTACTGTGTATAAGATGAATTATCAACAAACATCTAGCTGTCTTCAAGAAGATACTTGATAAGTTCCTCAAGTCAGTAACTGATCAGCTGGGCTGTGGTGCATGCTTTGGACAACTGTTAATTGTAGATAAAAAGTCCAAGTGGTAAGAAGCGAAAAAAAAAAAAAAGGTTTAAGGTGATTCATTTCCTTAACTTCAGAAACACATAAAATATATGTATCCTGCCAAGTAAAAAGTACTTTTCCTTTCAGGTGGATGCTAGTGGCAATAAAATTAGTGTAGTATTGTTACAACCCTCCGGAGATAACATCCCTCACTCTGTTATATTTTATTTGCTACGATAAAAAAAAAAGACAGAGTAAATATTCAACAATTTAGAAAGAGGCGCTAGCGATTCTGATAGCACTGGAGTACTTAGATGTATATTTGTTCTCATCTCTGCAAGTTATTCGGATCTACGGTCACCATAATCTGTCTATGTTTCTAAGTATTATGCTTTGCAAGAATTCTCGTTTGATGTGTTGGACCTTCTGGCTTCAGCCTTATAACCCGTCCATACATAACATCGCAGGGAAGAACAGCATGGCGGCGAATACACTCTCTAGGACTTACTAATAAATATATACTTTGTTTCTCTCAGGTTGTGAAAATGTGTAGCTTTTATTAAGCTCTTTTTTCCTCTCATCACTGTGATTCTTTTTTGTGGAGCACTGCCACCTGGGTGAGATGGTCGAGAGGAAAGGCAATACCAGTATTATTACTGCATTCATGAGGGAGCACTTAACCCGTAGGTGTAACACAGCTTTTGATGGGACGGACGGGTTTCAGGGGCACAGGTAAAATTCCTTAGATCAAGGTCCCCTCACCAGCATCAAGGAACCTCCCTTGAGGAAGGGGGAGGACTGTCCCATTATGCTAGATTATTTTCCTGTGTCAGATGACTGCTGATGGACACTAACTGTAACAACGCTCAGGGGTAGGGGTCGGGGATTGCTGTCGGTGGTTGTTTCTGACAGTTGCTGAATGAAGACAAATCGTCTCTGTTTAGAGATATTTGTCTTGTTTGTGTCGTGTAACACAAAATCCCTTTTTGGTATGTCATCTTCGCCAGCTTTAGGTACTGTTAGTTACTGCTTGCCAGGGCGTGTACACAAGCCTGGTGCAGGGTGGCTGGCTAGAAACTGGGGTTGTCTAACTTTTCAGAGTAAAGGGACACGGACTGGGTGAGGTTTCCTCGCTCATACGAACAGCCAAGACAGTCAAGCTCTCATCTTACAAGATCTGCCTCAAAGGGAATAAAATAGTCACAATATCATGGCCGGAATAATTTACCAATTACTTGCACTTAGGAGAGTAAAATGATGACTATGTTACTTCCATCCTGAACCAACTCGAGTCTCTTCTAACCTTCTCTTGGTGCTCTTCGTGATCTTGTTCTTTATGTCAAGTTTAAAGCTGAATAGGAATCGAACTCATCGCTTACCTTCCTTGATGTATACATTCATCAATCTGCAACAAGTTTTATGTACATACAGTAGTTAATGTACATACAGTGGTATGTAGTTAATGTACATACAGTGGTATGTAGTTAATGTACATACAGTGGTATGTAGTTAATGTACATACAGTGGTATGTAGTTAATGTACATACAGTGGTATGTAGTTAATGTACATACAGTGGTATGTACATTAACTACTTTTCTTACCATGTTCTTGCTGTCAAGAGAAGTGTTCCTGTACATGAATGATATACAGTATGAAGAATTAGACACATGTGCAACATCTGGGTATCTTTATTTGTAGACGTTTCCCCGTCCAGTGGCTTTACCAACACAAGGACAATATGAAGACTGTAGAGCCATATACAAAAGATGAGATAATCAGTCCGTCAGCCTTGTAGTTGGTAAAGACCACCGTAGTCTTGAAGATTCTTCATGAGTACGGTGCTCTTCACTATGTATAGTATTGATAAATACCACTGGATGGCAAAACGTCTATAGAAATACCCAGATATTGCACGTGTGTTTAATTCTTCTCTCTTTCTTCTTGTCCTTAACATCTGTGACCCTCAATTTTTCGACTCTTATATCTCCACTCTTAGCAGCTGTTCCTCTCACCTTAGATATTTTCCCTCATGTTCAACAGCCTTTCTTCTCTCCCAGGCTCACCTCTCCTCAGAAATCTCCAGACCTTTACCCTCCCTACATTTCCAATCTTCAAAAGTTTAAAGCACCTCCACCCACTTCCTGTTACAAGCAGCTTTTCGAAAATTCACAGATCGTTTCAACTTAGTGTTTCATTTTTTCTCTAATTTGGAATTTACCTCTTCACTGACAATTTCCTATGACAATTATATCATAACTGATGCAATGAAGATTCGTTTCTGACAGTAAAGTCATGAGGCAGAACCCTAGAGCTAGAGATCAACATCTTGAATATAATAATAATATTAATAACTAAAAAAAATAATAGTAATAAGTATTAATTTAATAGTAATAAAATAAAAGTGTCAGTAGTGCTCATACGATAAAAAGCACCAATGACAATAAAAATATCAATAAATAATTATATTAATACTGTTTATAATAATTACCTCAACTCATTAACGTGATCTAACATAATATCCCAGCTTGAATCTCGACCACTCCCAGACTTAATTGTGGAGAATAATCACCAGTTTCACCAAAGATATGTTCTTTCACCAAAAATATATTGTCACCAAAGACATATTTTCGTTTCCCGAAAGATATATTCTCGTTGCCGACACCGGCAATGCTCGCTTGTCATGTCAGAGATCATAGCCATTCTCTCAACTTGTCCTCTGCTGGAAGTAGCTACCCTCCCTCTAGCTTTCAAGACGTCGTCTTGTCCACATTGTCCTTATACACAACTTTTCTGCCAAGAATCTTGGTCCTGGCTTTGTTTCTCTGGATTCCTATACTTCTACTCTTCAAAACACTCGCGGCTTGACCAGACCTGTCTCTCCTCTCCTGGATGCTGATAAATGGTATAAACTACCCACACGATGGAAAAGGAGACACAAACATTGGTAAGACAACACAGCGCAGGTAAGACAACACAGCGCAAGACAACACAGCGCAGGTAAGACAGCGCAGGTAAGACAACACAACAGGGGGTAAGACAAAGGTAAGAAATGATAATATATGAAAGACAACACAAGACATAACAGGTAATGCAACAACACAGATAAGGCAACAACACAGATAAGGCAACAACACAGATAAGGCAACAACACAGATAAGGCAACAACACAGATAAGGCAAAAGCACAATACAGATAATAAAACAACACAATACAAGAAAGGCAACACCATGTAAAACAACACAACACACGTAAGACAACATAACGCAGGTCAGGCAACACAGCACAAGTATGACAACACAACACAACACCTCCCCATGGGTATTGAGAGAGGGAGCAGAGGCGCTATGTGTACCCCTAACAACAATATTCAATACATCTATCGAAACAGGGAGATTGCCTGAGGCATGGAAGACAGCAAATGTAGTCCCAATCTTTAAAAAAGAAGACAGACATGAAGCATTAAACTACAGACCAGTGTCACTGACATGTATAGTATGCAAAATCATGGAGAAGATTATCAGGAGAAGAGTGGTGGAACACCTAGAAAGGAATGATCTCATCAACAGCAGCCAGCATGGTTTCAGGGACGGAAAATCCTGTGTCACAAACCTACTGGAGTTCTATGACATGGTGACAGCAGTAAGACAAGAGAGAGAGGGGTGGGTGGATTGCATTTTCTTGGACTGCAAGAAGGCGTTTGACACAGTTCCACACAAGAGATTGGTGCAAAAACTGGAGGACCAAGCAGGGATAACAGGGAAGGCACTACAATGGATCAGGGAATACTTGTCAGGAAGACAGCAGCGAGTCATGGTACGTGGCGAGGTGTCAGAGTGGGCACCTGTGACCAGCGGGGTCCCGCAGGGGTCAGTCCTAGGACCAGTGCTGTTTCTGGTATTTGTGAACGACATGACGGAAGGAATAGACTCTGAGGTGTCCCTGTTTGCAGATGACGTGAAGTTGATGAGAAGAATACACTCGATCGAAGACCAGGCAGAACTACAAAGGGATCTGGACAGGCTGCAGACCTGGTCCAGCAATTGGCTCCTGGAGTTCAATCCCACCAAGTGCAAAGTCATGAAGATTGGGGAAGGGCAAAGAAGGCCGCAGACGGAGTACAGTCTAGGGGGTCAGAGACTACAAACCTCACTCAAGGAAAAAGATCTTGGGGTGAGTATAACACCAGGCACATCTCCTGAAGCGCACATCAACCAAATAACTGCTGCAGCATATGGGCGCCTAGCAAACCTCAGAACAGCATTCCGACATCTTAATAAGGAATCGTTCAGGACCCTGTACACCGTATACGTTAGGCCCATATTGGAGTATGCGGCACCAGTTTGGAACCCACACCTAGCCAAGCACGTAAAGAAACTAGAGAAAGTGCAAAGGTTTGCAACAAGACTAGTCCCAGAGCTAAGAGGTATGTCCTACGAGGAGAGGTTAAGGGAAATCAACCTGACGACACTGGAGGACAGGAGAGATAGGGGGGACATGATAACGACATACAAAATACTGAGAGGAATTGACAAGGTGGACAAAGACAGGACGTTCCAGAGATTGGACACAGTAACAAGGGGACACAGTTGGAAGCTGAAGACACAGATGAATCACAGGGATGTTAGGAAGTATTTCTTCAGCCACAGAGTAGTCAGTAAGTGGAATAGTTTGGGAAGCGATGTAGTGGAGGCAGGATCCATACATAGCTTTAAGCAGAGGTATGATAAAGCTCACGGCTCAGGGAGAGTGACCTAGTAGCGATCAGTGAAGAAGCGGGGCCAGGAGCTCGGACTCGACCCCCGCAACCTCAACTAGGTGAGTACAACTAGGTGAGTACAACACGGTTAAGCAATAACACAATACGGGTGAGGCAACACAATACTGGTGAGGCAACACAATACGGGTGAAGTAACACAAGTAAAGCAATAACACAACGCAAGACAACAGCGCAAGACAACACAAGTAATGCAACACAAGACAGGTAAGGCAACACAATGCAGGTAAGTCAACACAACATACGTAAGGCAACAAAATACAGGTGAGGCAATATAACGCAACACAAGTGAGGCAAAGCACCACACAGATGAGGAAACAACACAGGTAAGGCAACACAATACAACACAGATGAGGCAATACAACACAACACAACAGAGGTGAGGCAACACAAGGTAACACAACACAGGCGAGGGCAGCTTCCAGATCACAGCTTCCACTAAACATACTGGGCGGAGCCCAGGGATGGATTTATGGACTTTAGAAATGACTCATGTGTCAGCCGCTTGCCCTCTGGCCCGCCCGGGGAATGTTGTGCTGGTAGTGGTGGTGGTAGTGGTGGTAGTAGTGGTGGTGGTAGTGGTGGTAGTAGTTGTGGTGGTAGTGGTGGTAGTGGCGGTAGTCGTGGTAGTGGTGGTGATAGTGGTGGTGGTAGTAGTGGTGGTATTGGTGGTGATGATAGTGGTGGTGGTATTGGTGGTGATGATAGTGGTGGTGGTGATAGTGGTGTTGGTGGTAGTGGTGTTGGTGGTAGTAGTGGTGGTGGTGGTGGTGGTGGTGGTGGTGGTGGTAGTGATGATGGTGGTAGTAGTGGAGGTACTTGTGGTGGTGGTGGTAGTGGTGGAGGTAATGGTGGTGGTGGTAGTGGTGGAGGTAATGGTGGTAGTGGTAGTGATGGTGATAGTGGTAGTGGTGGTGATAGTGGTAGTGGTGGTAGTGGTAGTGGTGGAGGTAGTGGTGGTGGTGGTAGTGGTGGTGGTGGTGGGGTAGTGGTGGGGGTAGTGGTGGGGGTAGTGGTGGTGGTAGTGGTGGGGGTGGTGGTGGTGGTAGTGGTGGTGATGTTGGTGATAGTGGTGGTCATGATAGTCGTGATGGTGGTAGTTGTGGTAGTGGTGGTGGTAATAGTGGTAGTGGTGGTGGTGGTGTTGGTGGTGGTAGTGGTGTCAGTGGTAGTGATAGTGGTAGTGGTAGTGGTGGTTTTGGTGATAGTGGTGGTTTTGGTGGTAGTGGTGATGGTGATAGTGGTGGTGGTAGTGGTGGTAGTGGTAGTGGTGGTGGTTGTGGTAGTAGTGGTGGTGGAGGTACTGGTGGTGCTGGTGGTGGTAGTGGCGGTGGTGATGGTGGTGGTGGTGGTAGTGGTGGTGGTGGTAGTGGTGGAGGTAGTGGTGGTAGTGGTAGTGGTGGTGGTGGTGGTGGTGATAGTGGAGATGGTGGTAGTGGTGGTGGTGGTGGGGGTGGTGGTGGGGGTAGTGGTGGTGGTAGTGGTGGTGGTAGTGTTGGTGGCAGTGGTAACGGTGGTGGTGATGTTGGTGGTAGTGGTGGTTGTGATGGTAGTAGTGGTGGTGGTGGTGATGTTGTTGGTAGTGGTGGTGGTGGTGGTTATGTTGGTGGTAGTGATGGTGGTGGTTGTTATGTTGGTGGTAGTGGTGGTGGTGGTGATGTTGATGGTAATGGTGGTGATAGTGGTGGTCATGATAGTGGTGATGGTGGTAGTTGTGGTAGTAGTGGTGGTGATAGTGGTAGTGGTGGTGTTGGTGGCAGTGGTGGTAGTGTTTGTGGTGGTGGTAGTGGTGGCAATGGTAGTGGTGGTGATAGTGGTAGTGGTTGTGGTAGTGGTAGCGGTGGTGGTAGCGGTGTGGCGACAGTAGTGGTGGTGTTAGTGCTTGCATGTTATACTTATGACTACTGTTAAATACACCTGGATATACGGAAATTTATCTGTTGGTACAGTTTATAATTGAAATTCATCATTATTATTATATTTCGATGATAAATATTTCTCCTTAACTTCTTTGATAATTAGCTTCCAAAAATTTTATTAGTAAACGACTATTCTCCTTACCACTACACATATAAGGCATTACAAAGCCCAGGAACGAAACAGAAGAGGACTCACAGGACCCACTAGGGGTGAAGGGCAAGTGGGGAGAGTTGAAGAATAGATGGGGGAGAGGAAAGAATTATAGAGAAATGCAAGAGTATTATACAAGGCTTGTGCTGGTGCTCATCATCGTCTCTCAACTTCGGCAAGACTGGTCGCGGAATTTCGGCAAAAGTCGGACTGTGTGGTGGCCCCAAATGACACTAGGGAAGCTGCTTAACTGAACTCCCGTCCATGGCCATGGCATTTAAAACGATGAGATAGAAAGATATATGACTAAAAGCAAAGGCTGGTGATTGGTTTAAGATCGTATAGATATAACAAGCAAGAAAAAGTGCAGGAAAAGTGCATTTAGAAGAACAAGATTTGATGGAAGATTAAATATAAAGTGAAGGAGGAACAGAGTCGTACAGAGCTCTAAAGAGGTTTACAAGAATATAAGGGCGTCTGATAGAGTAATCAACCAATAGTCCTGGTGTGTCTTCAGTCTGTCGAGCTGTCTGTCACAATCCTGAGGTGGAGTAACTCACCTGTGGCATAGTCATCCCACCTCACTACCAGCACCAAGTGCAATGCCCGGTTATAACTTCACTGCGTTAGTCTTAGCAGTCAGAGTTAAGGCACGTGGAGTGTAAGCGATTAGAGGCCTGATGAGAGCAGTATATAGGTGGAGATTTGTGGCAGGACATGTGCCTCTTAGCTTATAGAGCCGAGACAGTGCGGTTCCCGCCACAGATGTTTTAGAAGTTATGTCTGTTTTCATACGCAACTTGGAGTCAAGGTTGACTCCAAGTACGACTGTGGAAGATGATGGACAGTGTGTGCAGCCCAGAGTTTTTGAATGAGAAAATGTGCTTGTCCTACCATACATTGAAAATTTATCAGTTCAGTTCTACCGAAAGCCCTAAAGAGACTCAAAATATAAGTGGTTTTTAAGAATTCACGGACTGTTAAGAGTAGGATGATCAAGAATTCCCCGAAATATTTTGTAGGTGACGGGTACAGGAGTGTGTGCCAAGGCTTCAACTTATTCTATGTAGGACAGACTGGCAAACCTCCCTCCCCCCCGTCTCTCTCATATATATATATATATATATATATATATATATATATATATATATATATATATATATATATATATATATATATATATATATATATATGCAATAAGATCACAGTAAACAGGTGATTTCAAAATATGCAAAACAACCACTCTGAAAGAATAGAGAAATTCCAAGCGCTTTCGTGACTACTCACATTATCAAGGAACTATATATGTTCCTTGATAATGTGAGTAGTCAGGAAAGCGCTTGGAATTTCTCTATTCTTTCAGAGTGGTTGTTTTGCATATATATATATATATATATATATATATATATATATATATATATATATATATATATATATATATATATATATATATATATATGTAGTATTACAATATGCAGAACAACCACTGTGAAAAAAAATAATGAACTTCTAAGAGCGTTCGTGAATTTTTCACATTATCAAGGAACTTATTAATGCAGCTTGATTCAATAGACTTGCTTGATGCAACTTTCTCAGCATTTTGAAAATCAATTGGATGGTTAAAATCTCTCACATGAATAAACAGAACATTAGACTCTTCTCCATTACAAATGCAACATTTATGTTGTAATCTTGTAGACACAGCTATCAGCATATTGGGGGAATTTTTAATCAGATTTTTTTTTTACCGTATTGAGATTTTTAAATGCAACTTTGATTTTAATTTTTTTAAATACAGAAGGTATATGAAGAAGGTTTTCATAGCAAGGGAGAACAAACATATTCTTGGTTAAATATGTTAAATTTTCTTTTTTTTTTTTTTTTGAATTGTGAGATATATTTCAAGCAATTTTAAAGGAATTATCAATTAAGTATTTTGCGTATTTAAGATCATTAGCTACTTCATAATTTTTCAAGATTTTTTCATCTATGAATTCTGGGCTGCAAATACGCAAACTTCTCAAAAACATTGATAAGAATACAGAAAATTTAACTATCATGATGTGAAGAATAATAACGTACATAAGAACAGTTATTTACTGGTTGTGTTTTATAATTTGGTTTCCTTTAATAATTAAGACATCTAAAAAAGGCAATGAGCCATTTTGTTCAAATTCAACAGTAAAATTAATGGAATGAGCTAGATTATTTAATTTAAGAAGGAAATGGCTTACTGCTCGTTAAACATGAAACATTATCAACATATCTGCATCACTTATCTCCATTGGGAATGTTTTGAAACAGGTGAGTGTGAATAAAATAACTCATTGTCTTTTCTAGGTAACCTAACTAATAAGAGATACCATGATTCTGAATTCAGGATATACAGAAAACCAACACATAACTGTTCTTACGTGTACTAATGTTCTTCACATCATGACAGACTTAAACTGTCTGTATTCTCCTTCATGTTTTTGAGAACTTTGCATATTTGCAGCCCAGAGTTCATTGATGAAGAAAACTTGAAGACTTATGAAACAGCTAATGATCTAAAATACCAAAAATACTTAATTGATAAATCCTTTAAAATTGCTAGAAATACAATTTACAATTTAAAAAAAAGGACAAATAACCTTATTCAAACAAGAATATGGTGATTCTCCATTACCATGAAAACCTTGATATAACTTCTCTACTTAGGAGCTTTAAAATCAAAGTTGTATTTAAAAATCTTGATACAGTGAAAGAAATCTGATTAAAATTTCCCCAAAATTGCTGACCGCTGTATCTACAAGATTCCGTGTAAAAAATGTATAAAGTTTATTGCAAACTGGAAAAAGCCTTGAGCTAAGATTAAAACAGTATAAATAGAGCATTAGAAGTGGACAAGAGTCTAATGCTCCGTTTATTCATGTGAGAGATTTTAACCATCCAATTGATTTTTAAAAGGCCGAGAAAGTTGTATCAAGCAAGTTTATGGATGAGAGAAATTACGCTTGTTATAATAAGGTTAGGCAAGTTTTCTAAGGTTCTTTTGGTATATTATTAATTTTTACATTAACATAAATGAAAGAAAAAATATATCTTTAAACGTAAAGGAGAAAATTTTAGAAATGACCTAATTTTAAACGAGTTCTTGCTATTTGACCAATTTTGCATATTCGGCACGAAATATATATATATATATATATATATATATATATATATATATATATATATATATATATATATATATATATATATATATATATATATATATATATCTTAGTCTTTGAATGAACTTCGGATAGAAATGAGTTTGGTAACGGGTAATACATATTTTAAGAAAATAAGGATAAGTATACAAGTTATGATAGACGTAATGACAGTAGTTTTTAGACTATGTATTGATAGTTAAAAGACTGATGGGTAGACTTCAGGATGTGCGTGTTTATAGAGGGGCACAGATATATCAAATTATTTTTTAGCTGTAGCTACAGTGAGAGTAAAAAGTAGATGGGAAACAGGGAGAATGGCATCAGCAAGTAAGAGAGAGGTGACGGTTTATAAACTAAAGGAGGAGGCAGTTAGCGTAAGATATAAACAACTATTAGAGGATAGGCTAAGGAGAGTATAGGCAATGAGGCTGAAGAGGTATGGGATAGATTTAAAAATGTAGTGTTAGAGTGTTCAGCAGAAGTTTGTGGTTACAGGAAAGTGGGTGTTGGAGTGAAGAAGAGCGATTGGTGGAATGAAGTAAAGAGAGCATTTAAAGAGAAAAAGTGAGCATATGAGAGGTTTTTACAAAGTAGAAGTGATGCAAGCAGGGAGGAATATATGGAGAAGAAAAGAGAGGTTAAGAGAGTGGTGAAGGACTGTAAAAGATGAGCAAATTCGAGAGTGGGTGAGATACTATCAACAAATTTTGCTGAGAATAAGAAAAGTTTTGGAGTGAGATTAATAAGTTAAGAAGGCCTAGGTAATGAATGGATCTGACATTTAAAAGTAGGAGGGCAGACTTATTAGATAGAGAATTGGAACTATCAGGAAGATGGAGGGAATATTTTGAGGTACTGTTAAATGTTGATAAAGATAAGGAAGCTGTAATTTCATACATTGGGCAAGGAAGTATAAAATCTTGTAGGAGTGAGGAAAAGCCAGATGTGAGTGTGGGAGAGGTGCATGAGACAGTGGGTAGAATGAAACGGGAGTAAAGCAGCTGTGAGTGATGGAATAAATACAAATATTACATAAGAACATAAGAAAGGAGGAACACTGCAGGAGGCCTGTTGGCCCATACTAGGCAGGTCCTTTACAATTCATCCCACTAACAAAACATTTGCCCAACCCAATTTTCAATACCACCCAAGAAATAAGCTCTGATAAGCAGATGGGGATATAGTTTTGCAATTCTTAGTGCTTTTCTTTAATAAATGTATGGAAGAGGGGACGGTACTTAGGGAATGATAGATATCATGCATAGTTATTTCCTTTGTATAAAGGCAAAGAGGACAAACGAGTGTAAAAATTATAGGAGAATAAGCCTGTTGAGTATATGGTTGGACAGATGACCGACGGACACTTGGCTGAACGGACATTGCGCTACAGCCTTTTGGCCGAACGGACAACAGACCGAACGGAAAATTAGATTAGGTTAGGTGATGAATCCCATTTCGTCCATTCGGTGAAATGTCCGTTCGGCCAAATATCCGTCGGTGAAATGTCTGTCGGCCAAATGTCCGTCGGCCATCTGTCTGGGAGCCATTGAGTATACCTGGTAAAGTGTATGGTAGAGTAATCAATGAAAGAATTAAGAGTAAGACGGAGAGCAAAATTGCAGGTGAACAAGGAGGCTTTAGGAAGAGCAGGGAGTGCGTAGACCAAGCGTTTACAGTGAAGCATATAGGTGAACAGTATTTAGAAAGGGTACAGAGGCTTTTGTTGCATTTATGGATTTGGAAAAGGCATTTGACAAAGTGGATAGGAGAGCAATGTTGCTGAGTGGAACAGGTGGTAGGTTACTGAAAGCAGTTAAAAGTTGTTACGATGATAGTGAGGCTCAGGTTAGAGTATGTAGGAGAGAGGGAGATTATTTCCCAGTAAAAGTAGGCCTTAGACAAGGATGTGTGATGTCATAATGGTTGTCCAAAATATTTATAGATGGGGTTGTAAGAGAAGCGAATGCTCGAGTGTTGGCAAGAGGTGTGGAATTAAGAGATAAAGAATCTAACACAAAGTGGGAGTTGTCATAGTTGCTTTTTGCTGATGACTCAGTGATTATGAGAGATTCTGAAGAGGAGTTGCAGAGGTTGGTGAATGAGTCTGGAAGGGTATGTAACAAAACGGAAATTAAAAGTGAACATAGGAAAGAGCAAGGTGATGAGGATAACAAAAATTTAGGTAATGAAAGATTGGATATCAGACTGGAGGGAGGGAGTATGGAGGAAGTGAATGTATTCAGATATTTGGGATTGGAATTGTTAGCAGATGGGTCTATGAGAGACGAGGTGAATCACAGAACTGATGAGGGGGAAGAAGGTGAGTGGCGCACTGAGGAGTCTGTGGAGACAAAGAATGTTATCCATGGAAGCAAAGAGGCGAATATATGAGAGAATAATGGTAACAACACTTTTATATGGGTGTGAAGCATGGATGGTGAATGTTGCAACAAGGAGAAGGCTTGAGGCAGTGGAGATGTTGTGTCTGAAGCCAATGTGCAGTGTGAATGTAATGCAGAGAATCCATAGCTTCGAGGTTAGGAATAGGTGAGTGTTACTAAAAGTGTTATCCAGAGGGCAGAGGAAGGGCTATTGAGGTGGTTTGGACATTTACAGAGGATGGAACAAAATAGAATGACTTGGTGGGCATATAAATCTGTAGTGGAAGGAAGGCAGGGTAGTGGTAGTCCTAGGAAAGTTTGGAAGGGGTAAAAGAGGCTCTGTGTGTGAGGGCTTGGACTACCAGCAAGTGTACTCGAGTTATATTAAATAGAAACGAGTGGAGACGAATAGTTTATATGATTTGACATGCTGTTGACTGGTTTGCCGGACTTGTGTCCTGTAGGTGGGAAGTAAAGTGCCTACACTTCCGTGGACGGGGGTTGATATGTTACAATTTTTTTTAACTGTAGTGTTTACCTGGAGTTTACCTGGAGAGAGTTCCGGGGGTCAACGCCCCCGCGGCCCAGTCTGTGACCAGGCCTCCTGGTGGATCAGAGCCTGATCAACCAAGCTGTTGCTGCTGGCTGCACGCAAACCAACGTACGAGCCACAGCCCAGCTGGTCAGGAACCGACTTTAGGAGCTTGTCCAGTGCCAGCTTGAAGACTGCCAGGGGTCTGTTGGTAATCCCCCTTATGTATGCTGGGAGGCAGTTGAACAGTCTCGGGCCCCTGACACTTATTGTATGGTCTCTTAACGTGCTAGTGACACCCCTGCTTTTCGTTGGGGGGATGTTGCATCGTCTGCCAAGTCTTTTGCTTTCGTAGTGAGTGATTTTCGTGTGCAAGTTCGGTACTAGTCCCTCTAGGATTTTCCAGGTGTATATAATCATGTATCTCTCCCGCCTGCATTCCAGGGAATACAGGTTTAGGAACTTCAAGCGCTCCCAGTAATTGAGGTGTTTTATCTCCGTTATGCACGCCGTGAAGGTTCTCTGTACATTTTCTAGGTCAGCAATTTCACCTGCCTTGAAAGGTGCTGTTAGAGTGCAGCAATATTCCAGCCTAGATAGAACAAGTGACCTGAAGAGTGTCATCATGGGCTTGGCCTCCCTAGTTTTGAAGGTTCTCATTATCCATCCTGTCATTTTTCTAGCAGATGCGATTGATACAATGTTATGGTCCTTGAAGGTGAGATCCTCCGACATGATCACTCCCAGGTCTTTGACGTTGGTGTTTCGCTCTATTTTGTGGCCAGAATTTGTTTTGTACTCTGATGAAGATTTAATTTCCTCGTGTTTACCATATCTGAGTAATTGAAATTTCACATCGTTGAACTTCATATTGTTTTCTGCAGCCCACTGAAAGATTCAGTTGATGTCCCCCTGGAGCCTTGCAGTGTCTGCAATGGAAGACACTGTCATGCAGATTCGGGTGTCATCTGCAAAGGAAGACACGGTGCTGTGGCTGACATCCTTGTCTATGTCGGATATGAGGATGAGGAACAAGATGGGAGCGAGTACTGTGCCTCGGACTTTACTCTGTTGACGACTACTCTCTGTGTTCTGTTAGTGAGGAAATTATAGATCCATCGACCGACTTTTCCTGTTATTCCTTTAGCACGCATTTTGTGCGCTATTACGCCATGGTCACACTTGTCGAAGGCTTTTGCAAAGTTTGTATATATTACATCTGCATTCTTTTTATCTTCTAGTGCAGTTAGGACCTTGTCGTAGTGATCCAATAGTTGAGACAGACAGGAGCGACCTGTTCTAAACCCATGTTGCCCTGGGTTGTGTAACTGATGGGTTTCTAGATGGGTGGTGATCTTGCTTCTTAGGACCCTTTCAAAGATTTTTATGATATGGGATGTTACTGCTATCGGTCTGTAGTTCTTTGCTGTTGCTTTACTGCCCCCTTTGTGGAGTGGGGCTATGTCTGTTGTTTTTAGTAACTGTGGGACGACCCCCGTGTCCATGCTCCCTCTCCATAGGATGCAAAAGGCTCGTGATAGGGGCTTCTTGCTGTTCTTGATGAACACGGAGTTCCATGAGTCTGGCCCTGGGGCAGAGTGCATGGGCATGTCATTTATCGCCTGTTCGAAGTCATTTGGCGTCAGGATAACATCGGATAGGCTTGTGTTAACCAAATTTTGTGGCTCTCTCATAAAAAATTCATTTTGATCTTCGACTCTCAGTCTGGTTAGCGGCTTGCTAAAAACTGAGTCATATTGGGACTTGAGTAGCTCACTCATTTCCTTGCTGTCATCTGTGTAGGACCCATCTTGTTTAAGTAGGGGCCCAATACTGGACGTTGTTCTCGACTTTGATTTGGCATAGGAGAAGAAATACTTTGGGTTTCTTTCGATTTCATTTATGGCTTTTAGTTCTTCCCGTGATTCCTGACTCCTATAAGATTCCTTTAGCTTGAGTTCGATGCTTGCTATTTCTCTGACCAGTGTCTCCTTACGCATTTCAGATATATTGACCTCTTTTAGCAGCTCTGTTATTCTTTTCCGTCGCCTGTAAAGGGAGCGCCTGTCTCTTTCTATTTTACATCTACTCCTCCTTTTTCTTAGAGGAATAAGTCTTGTGCATACATCGAGTGCCACCAAGTTAATCTGTTCTAGGCATAAGTTGGGGTCTGTGTTGCTTAGTATATCTTCCCAGCTTATATCGGTTAGGACTTGGTTTACTTGGTCCCACTTTATGTTTTTGTTATTGAAGTTGAATTTAGTGAATGCTCCCTCGTGACTAGTCTCATTATGTCGGTCTGGGGCTCCACGCATACATGTCTGAACCTCAATTATGTTGTGATCTGAGTATATTGTTTTTGATATGGTGACATTTCTTATCAGATCATCATTGTTAGTGAAGATGAGGTCTAGTGTATTCTCCAGTCTAGTAGGCTCTATTATTTGCTGGTTTAAATTGAATTTTGTGCAGAGATTTAAAAGCTCGTGTGAGTGTGAGTTTTCATCAGAGCTGCCTCCTGGTGTTATTACTGCAACAATATTATTTGCTATATTATTTGCTATATGTAGGGGCGTCTCTAGCAAGACATGATGGAGTGAATCATAATAAAAGTGTTTCTTCTGTTTCGGGCAACCCTGCCTTGGTGGGAAACGGCCGATGTGTTAATATATATATATATATATATATATATATATATATATATATATATATATATATATATATATATATATATATATATATATATGTCGTGCCGAAAAGGTAAAACTTGCGAGTTGGATTTAAATAGCAATGCTCTTCTTGCTGAATAAGGCAAGCGAAAATTTGTGTATGCAATAACTTCACAAAAAAATCTTTCTGACCTTAACGAAAAAAAATATATTTCATTCTGTTTGTTTATTAGATTATTGTAAACTTATCTAAAATATATTTAGTTGGATTAGTCTAAATTAAATTGTGCTTGTTATAATAAGGTTAGGTAAGTTTTCTAAGGTTCTTTTGGTACAAATTTTGGTACAAAATTATTGCGACTCTAATGATCAGGATAACATTACGTGTCTCCATGTTATTCGAAACAATCTACCCGTGAGTCCATTGTAAGAAGCCTCCCTCTCCCTCTGTGCGAAGAGCCCGTGAAGTATTTCTCGATATTCTTCCCGACATATATATATATATATATATATATATATATATATATATATATATATATATATATATATATATATATATATATATGCAATAAGATCACAGAAAACAGGTGATATCGCAATATGAAGAACAACTATCTTGAAAAAATTCCTTGATAATGGGAGAAGTCACGAAAGCGCTTGGAATTTCACTATTTTTTCACAGTGGTTGTTCTGCATATATATATATATATATATATATATATATATATATATATATATATATATATATATATATATATATATATATATATATATATATATATATATATGTTAAAATTCATTATAATAATATTAATAATTATTATTATTATTATTTTGGTTGCATTAAGAAAGCTTTCCATCTTTGCACGTCGTCTTAGTTATGGGACGGGGAAGAGATTGCTAAAATAACGAGCACGAAAAAACTAGACGAGAATATTTTTGCATAACCCGTTTTCCTAAATCAAGCCTGCTTGGTCTTCCCTGCCACACACTATGAATACGTGGCTAGGCGTGCGTTATGCATACATGCCCTATCATGTATACATATGTATTGTGACTACCACAAAATTTGAGGGCATAGCACGAGAGAGTATACTAAAAGGTATTTGAGTTCATCTGCACCAGCCGTAATAAAGTAGGGGAGGTACCCGGAAATTAATCCCAGAATGCGTAGAAAGAGAAACTCGGTAAGCAATGCCATGAGTGACTGTATGCTTGCTGTACTTGAGAAAAGTTTTGACGGCCATGTGTCTGTTAACATTGTCAAAATTGGTGATCACCAGATTACCAACTTGGCCAAGCGTTGTCAGGATGCAGGCAGAAATTGCGACTCTGATGATCAGGATAACATTACGTGTCTCCATGTTGTTTGAAACAGTCTCCCAGCGGGTCCATTGTAAGACGCCTCCCTCTGTGCCAAGAGCCCGTGAAGTAGTTCTCGATATCAGTGAACAAGTAAACATTAGGACAAGTTTCTCCTATGGTATAAGTTTATACATGCCGGTGATAACCATACCCTTAGAAAGTCATGCCCTCAGTATAGTTTCTGGTAATACCCTGAAAGTCAGAGGAAGAAAACGAATCTGAAGATCAGTCTCATGAAGTGTCACTTTTTTGAACAATCAAATAGAATTCCAGGGAAATGTAATTACTTGAAATAGAATCACCTTTCACAAGTCATAATTAGCAGCTATTTAATATTTCTCTACGTCATCAGATGAAGTAAAATCTTTCAAAAGTTTAGTAGGTTTTAATATGCCATTCATTAAGATCTGTTCATCTATCACGCCTCCTTTAACTCACTTGCTTTTGGAAGATTTATAATTTGATGTGACACAGTCAGTAAAGAACATTTTTAACGTTCCAGAGTAAATTAACGTCAGCACTTGTCTTAGGGTTTTCTGATTTCAGTAATGAATTCACTTAACAAACGATGATAACAAAACTGACATAGATGCAGTTTTGTCTCAAGAAACAAAGGGTAAGTATCAATAGTTCACGCTAACAGTGTGCTTACCAAGGGTGAATCATTTTGTCGATGGACCAGAAGCCTCTGACATTTCCGTGGCATCTATCAGTACTCCATAACATTTTACGCTGATCACATGTCCCTGATATTTTGTTTACAAGCAGCTGTCAGAAAAGCTCACCGGTTCGTTATCCTCCCAAGATTAAGACACTAAAATTTCAAGCAATTTACGCTGACATGTTATGGAAGTAAGATCGGTTATTACGGTAATATTATCTCTTTACTGTGAGGATGTTGAGTCAGCCAAATCTGAGGATCCAGCTGGGTCTCGGGTAATTAAGTTCCCGATCAAATAGGCTGCCAACCTGCTACTCAAGGTCCCTGTGCCGTTGAAATGGTAATGCATCAAACTCTGTTGTATCGAGAAATGAGATCGTTGGACACTGTTCAGGGCATTCACCCTAATACCACGGCACTCACGCCCTGAAACTGATGTATGATGCACCAAATATCAATTATTTAGGTAAAACGGCTGTCAGAAAGGCTAGAATGAAATTCACCTGGCTTATAACACCAAAAGTGATATCAGGTTATATGTACACGTCTGCACACTGTTTACAGCGGAAGGGACGAACCATACCCCGGCCGGGATTGAACCCGCGGTCAGAGAGTTTTGGCACGAGGTTTTGGCCCCATTCATAAATATCCAAATACCGACTGTTTTTGATCCTTCTGCTTCTTATGCCAAGATGGAATTCAGTTCTTATAGGTTGTATAAATAGTTAACAACCTTTTTCCCAGTTATAAAATTTGCAATACAGTTGTATACAGTTTTTATATACAAAACTGTAAATAACTATCATTGCATCATTAACCTGACTATGTTGCCTATGACAGCATGTGGTGCGATTATTATACAATGCATTTGGAATTTGGATTGGGATATGGTAACTCCATATCCCAATCCAAACCATATCCCAATCCAAACCACCTCAACAACCTCTCTAAGGGGAGGTTGAGGTGGTTTGGACATTTAGAGAGGCTGAAACAAAATAAGATGACTAAGAGGGCATATAAATCCGGGATGGAGGGTAAGAGCGGTAGGGATCGTCATAGGAAAGAGTGGAGGGAAAGGGCAAAAGCGGTTTTGAGTGCTAGAGCTTGGACATTCAACAGGCTTGTGAGAGAGTGTTACATTGGAGTAGAGGTCAGTGGTTGTTATGATTTGATGTGCTGTTAGAGTGTAAGAAGTTAACATGAAGAGATTCAGGAAAACTGGTAAGTCGGACTTAAGTCTCGAAAGCATGAAGTCCAGCGCCTGCACTCTGAAGGAGGGGAGCTGGGAATGTTGTTTCCAGGGTCATCTTAACTGTGATGTCGGCGCCCTTCTGGGAAAACAGTGATAGAATGAGTGACAGTGAAAGTGTTTTCTTCTCTTTTTTTCGGGCCACCTTACCTCGGTGGGACGGCCGGTGTATTGAAAATATTTTGCGCATAAGATTCTGTTTCAGAAGAATGATGCCGTCATGAAGTGCATGGCCGAGCGCATGTAAACCTTCCCTAACATACATTTGGCTCCTTGTTTCTTGCCTTAAGGCCTACCCTCAGTGGCGGCACCTGCTTGAATGTCTGGTTACTTCTACGCCAAGTGTCAAGTTTTCTTCTAACTTGATGATCATCTTCCATTTGAGTAGGATTTCTTTGTCTTCCTGGCACCTGGCACAAGGCGTGGGTATTGGCTGGCTTTCACCAGTTCCTCTTGTCTCAGAAATAGAACCAAATGACGCATATCATGCAAGTCTTCAGTCTACAACAATGCAGTCTACACCGGGTTCATCAGTGGTGAGGGCGAGAACGAAGGGGTAAATCTCTTAATACTTGCTGGTCTGTTTACTGTTGTGTGTCGCATCCTTGGGGAAGACCTAAGGCCCCAAACTGAAATAAACAACACTATTTGATTTTGTTGGGTTATAACCCATCCAGAGTTAATAATCTAAATAAAATCTTAAACTCGCGTGAATGTTGTGTGGAAAACGTTGAGTTTCCCTGAGGCAGAACCACTTGAGGAGTGGAGAGGAGATGAAGATGTTGAGGATATGACGGGGGAAGGGAGGATGATGATGACTTATGTTGAACTCTGCTACATTTTAGAGGCTGTGAACCCCACACTTACTCTCAAACATCCTGGCTCAACGCACACTTGCTAACACTTACACTTGCACACAATAAAGCACAACACGTGACGCTCATCACCTTGAAGTTGTAAACAAGATACTTTTGTTAGTGGGTTTGGGTTTGAGTAGGACCTGTCTAGTATGGGCCAGTAGGCCTGCTGCAGTGCTCCTCCTTTACGTTCTTAAGGTGTTATGATCACGAGCCGAAAAGCGACGAACGTTCTCCCCTTCTTCTATTTTTTATATTAAATTAATATTTCAAAGATCCACTTACCAGAACACCCATTTTCACCCAGCTGGGAATATCACCCGCTACCTCTATGCTCACTTGGTGCTCTTCCCTCTTAACATATCATGTGTCTTGGTTTAGAAAGACACGTAAGCAAACACTATAACATATTTATTAGAAAACGTTTCGGTCCTGGGACCTTGATAAAGGTCCCAGGACCGAAACGTTTTCTAATAAATATGTTATAGTGTTTGCTTACGTGTCTTTCTAAACCAACTTGTCGGTATTTATTACCAAGGTTTATACCATCATGTGTCTTATTCAGAATATTCTTTCCATCTGTCTAATACCTTTTTCTCCTCTCAAACTCATCGCAGATTTAGCTAACAAGTCCATTCCTTTCTGGGTCTTCCTTTTTTTAATCTCTCAACACTTTTCTTTATCCTCAGCATACGTTGCAGCGAGACTCATCCCTTGTGTTTATTTCTTCTTTTCTACTCCCTCAGTAATCGTTCTAACTTCTTTATTTCATAAAAAAAATCAATTGGAAATATTTTAGCCTTACCCCTCTTTATACCTCAATAATCAATAAACAAATTCTCCTCCGTTCCACAACTACTTGCTGTAGTAGGTAGTTATGGAAGGTAGTGCTAGAGTACGCAACTTGTGGAAATATAAACACATATGCAGTTTAATGTGATCCTTTATTGACAACGTTTCGCCCACACAGTGGGCTTTTTCAAGTCACAAACAGATCTACCTGGGGTGGAAGGTACGCGAGTATTTATAGTCAGGTTCAGAATGTTGAGGTCAGGTGGAGAACTTTTGTTGGGTACTCTAACACTACATTCTTAAAGCCACACAATACCTTTCGCTCGTACTAGTCAACTTCTCTTCCAAACCTTTCTCCTTTTTCCCGTAAATCGTATCTTTGAAGAATTACACACATTTAAAAATATTTGGGAATCTTTATTGAGGAAAAGTTTAACCAAGAATTGGCTTTCTTAGTCCAGTACAGATATGAATATATAAAGATGAGAAAGAGTGTGAGGGAATCAGTCCCTCAGCATTGAGTTGATGTCTTCAGTCCATCAATCCTCAACCCGTCAGCTTTCCAAATCATTTACATCATAACAATATCTTTATTTAAATAATTTACCATATTTACTCTTTTATCCATTGACACTTATTGTGTACCATTGACCTCTTACTCTTATTGGAGTTACCACTAGATACCGACCCAGCACATCGCTCTCTAGAACCTGGACACAGGAAAGACCATCCTTCAGTCTTTCACACACACACACACACACACACACACACAAATATATATATATAAATATATATATATATATATATATATATATATATATATATATATATATATATATATATATATATATATATATATTTATTTTTATCACACTGGCCGATTCCCACCAAGGCAGGGTGGCCCGAAAAAGAAAAACTTTCACCATCATTCACTCCATCACTGTCTTGCCAGAAGGGTGCTTTACACTACAGTTTTTAAACTGCAACATTAACACCCCTCCTTCATATTATATATATATATATATATATATATATATATATATATATATATATATATATATATATATATATATATATATATATATGCTTAACAATTCGCAAACGGGCGAAATTATTTTCAAACGTTATCTCTCCGTCCAGAGCAGGATTCGAACCTGCGCACTCTGCATCAATGTTCACAGTACTTTGATGTAGAGTGAGCAGGTTCGAATCCTGCTCTGGACCGAAAGATAATATTGACCTATTAACACGTAGTCAAGTAAACTGCGCTTATTGTGATCTTTATTATTCATTATAAACTTATTGTTTAAGACCCTTAAGTTGTGGCTCAAGACACGTGACCAAAGATTCAGGATATTTTTTATTATTTATAGAAAGGTTTCAGTCCCTGGACCTTGGTCACTCCATGCCAGGTTTAAGTCCTGGGACCGTGGTCACTCCATACAAGGTTTAAAGGGACCTTGGTCACTCCATACAAGGTTTAAAGGGACCTTGGTCACTCAATACAAGGTTTAAGTCCTGGGACCTTGGTCACTCAATACAAGGTTTAAGTCCTGGGACCTTGGTCACTCCATACAAGGTTTAAAGGGACCTTGGTCACTCCATACAAAGTTTAAAGGGACCTTGGTCACTCAATACAAGGTTTAAGTCCTGGGACCGTGGTCACTCCATACAAGGTTTAAAGGGACCTTGGTCACTCCATACAAGGTTTAAAGGGACCTTGGTCACTCCATACAAGGTTTAAAGGGACCTTGGTCACTCAATACAAGGTTTAAGTCCTGGGACCTTGGTCACTCAATACAAGGTTTAAGTCCTGGGACCTTGGTCACTCCATGCCAGGTTTAAGTCCTGGGACCTTGGTCACTCCATACAAGGTTTAAGTCCTGGGACCTTGGTCACTCCATGCCAGGTTTAAGTCCTGGGACCTTGGTCACTCCATACAAGGTTTAAGTCCTGGGACCTTGGTCACTCCATGCCAGGTTTAAGTCCTGGGACCGTGGTCACTCCATACAAGGTTTAAGTCCTGGGACCTTGGTCACTCCATACAAGGTTTAAGTCCTGGGACCTTGGTCACTCAATACAAGGTTTAAGTCCTGGGACCTTGGTCACTCAATACAAGGTTTAAGTCCTGCGACCTTGGTCACTCCATGCCAGGTTTAAGTCCTGGGACCTTGGTCACTCCATACAAGGTTTAAGTCCTGGGACCTAGGTCACTCCATGCCAGGTTTAAGTCCTGGGACCGTGGTCACTCCATACAAGGTTTAAAGGGACCTTGGTCACTCCATACAAGGTTTAAAGGGACCTTGGTCACTCAATACAAGGTTTAAGTCCTGGGACCTTGGTCACTCCATGCCAGGTTTAAGTCCTGGGACCGTGGTCACTCCATACAAGGTTTAAAGGGACCTTGGTCACTCCATACAAGGTTTAAGTCTTGGGACCTTGGTCACTCAATACAAGGTTTAAGTACTGCTACCTTGGTCACTCCATAGAAGGTTTAAGTCCTGGGACCTTGGTCACTCCATACAAGGTTTAAGTCCTGGGACCTTGGTCACTACATACAAGGTTTAAGTCCTGGGACCTTGGTCACTCCATACAAGGTTTAAGTCCTGGGACCTTGGTCACTCCATACAAGGTTTAAGTCCTGGGACCTTGGTCACTCCATACAAGGTTTAAGTCCTGGGACCTTGGTCACTCCATACAAGGTTTAAGTCCTGGGACCTTGGTCACTCCATGCCAGGTTTAAGTCCTGGGACCTTGGTCACTCCATACAAGGTTTAAGTCCTGGGACCTTGGTCACTCCATGCCAGGTTTAAGTCCTGGGACCGTGGTCACTCCATACAAGGTTTAAAGGGACCTTGGTCACTCCATACAAGGTTTAAGTCCTGGGACCTTGGTCACTCAATACAAGGTTTAAGTAATGGGACCTTGGTCACTCCATACAAGGTTTAAGTCCTGGGACCTTGGTCACTCCATACAAGGTTTAAGTCCTGGGACCTTGGTCACTACATACAAGGTTTAAGTTCTGGGACCTTGGTCACTCCATACAAGGTTTAAGTCCTGGGACCTTGGTCACTCCATACAAGGTTTAAGTCCTGGGACCTTGGTCACTCCATACAAGGTTTAAGTACTGCGACCTTGGTCACTCCATAGAAGGTTTAAGTCCTGGGACCTTGGTCACTCCGTACAAGATTAAAGTCCTGGGACCTTGGTCACTCCATACAAGGTTTAAGTCCTGCGACCTTGGTCACTCCATACAAGGTTTAAGTCCTGGGACCTTGGTCACTCCATACAAGGTTTAAGTCCTGGGACCTTGGTCACTTCATACAAGGTTTAAGTCCTGCGATCTTGGTCACTCCATACAAGGTTTAAGTCCTGGGACCTTGGTCACTCCATACAAGGTTTAAGTCCTGGGACCTTGGTCACTCCATACAAGGTTTAAGTCCTGGGACCTTGGTCACTCCATACAAGGTTTAAGTCCTGGGACCTTGGTCACTCCATACAAGGTTTAAGTCCTGGGACCTTGGTCACTCCATACAAGGTTTAAGTCCTGCGACCTTGGTTACTCCATACAAGGTTTAAGTCCTGGGGCCTTGGTCACTCCATACAAGGTTTAAGTCCGGGGACCTTGGTCACTCCGTACAAGATTAAAGTCCTGGGACCTTGGTCACTCCATACAAGGTTTAAGTCCTGGGACCTTGGTCACTCCATACAAGGTTTAAGTCCTGCGACCTTGGTCACTCCATACAAGGTTTAAGTCCTGGGACCTTGGTCACTCCATGCCAGGTTTAAGTCCTGGGACCTTGGTCACTCCGTACAAGATTAAAGTCCTGGGACCTTGGTCACTCCATACAAGGTTTAAGTCCTGTGACCTTGGTCACTCCATACAAGGTTTAAGTCCTGGGACCTTGGTCACTCCATACAAGGTTTAAGTCCTGGGACCTTGGTCACTTCATACAAGGTTTAAGTCCTGCGACCTTGGTCACTCCATACAAGGTTTAAGTCCTGGGACCTTGGTCACTACATACAAGGTTTAAGTCCTGGGACCTTGGTCACTCCATACAAGGTTTAAGTCCTGGGACCTTGGTCACTCCATACAAGGTTTAAGTCCTGGGACCTTGGTCACTCCATACAAGGTTTAAGTCCTGGGACCTTGGTCACTCCATACAAGGTTTAAGTCCTGGGACCTTGGTCACTCCATACAAGGTTTAAGTCCTGGGACCTTGGTCACTCCATACAAGGTTTAAGTCCTGGGACCTTGGTCACTCCATACAAGGTTTAAGTCCTGGGACCTTGGTCACTCCATACAAGGTTTAAGTCCTGGGACCTTGGTCACTCCATACAAGGTTTAAGTCCGGGGACCTTGGTCACTCCATACAAGGTTTAAGTCCTGGGACCTTGGTCACTCCATACAAGGTTTAAGTCCGGGGACCTTGGTCACTCCGTACAAGATTAAAGTCCTGGGACCTTGGTCACTCCATACAAGGTTTAAGTCCTGGGACCTTGGTCACTCCATACAAGGTTTAAGTCCGGGGACCTTGGTCACTCCATACAAGGTTTAAGTCCTGGGACCTTGGTCACTCCATGCCAGGTTTAAGTCCTGGGACCTTGGTCACTCCGTACAAGATTAAAGTCCTGGGACCTTGGTCACTCCATACAAGGTTTAAGTCCTGCGACCTTGGTCACTCCATACAAGGTTTAAGTCCTGGGACCTTGGTCACTTCATACAAGGTTTAAGTCCTGCGACCTTGGTCACTCCATACAAGGTTTAAGTCCTGGGACCTTGGTCACTACATACAAGGTTTAAGTCCTGGGACCTTGGTCACTCCATACAAGGTTTAAGTCCTGGGACCTTGGTCACTCCATACAAGGTTTAAGTCCTGGGACCTTGGTCACTCCATACAAGGTTTAAGTCCTGGGACCTTGGTCACTCCATACAAGGTTTAAGTCCTGGGACCTTGGTCACTCCATACAAGGTTTAAGTCCTGGGACTTTGGTCACTCCATACAAGGTTTAAGTCCTGGGACCTTGGTCACTCCATACAAGGTTTAAGTCCTGGGACCTTGGTCACTCCATACAAGGTTTAAGTCCTGGGATCTTGGTCACTCCATACAAGGTTTAAGTCCTGGGACCTTGGTCACTCCATACAAGGTTTAAGTCCTGGGACCTTGGTCACTCCATACAAGGTTTAAGTCCTGGGATCTTGGTCACTCCATACAAGGTTTAAGTCCTGGGACTTTGGTCAAGAGAATTTTCTAGTCTTGCGGCTTCAGTATTTACCAGCTTAAGGAAAATTTAATTCAGAGTTTCATTAGTTTATTTGTGCAAGACTGGGCATACCTGGAGGGAGTTCCGGGGGTCAACGCTCCCGCGGCCCGGTCATTACCAGACCTCGCGTGGATTAGGACCTGATCAACCAGGATGTTAGTGGCGGCCACACACAAACCAACGTACGAACCACAGCCCAGCTGGCCAGGTACTGACTTGAGGTGCCCAGCGCCTTCTTGAAGACAGCTTACGGGTCTATTGGTAATATCCTTTATGTATGCTGTTATGCAGTTGAACAGTCTTGGGCCCCTAACACTGTTTTGTCTCTTTGTTTACTCATGGCGATCACGCTTTTCTTCTGCACTATTTCTTGGGATTATCTTCGCTGTTGGAGTATTTTCTACATTCTTCCATTTTAAATATCTTAATTCGAAATAGTTAAGCAACAAGATGTTTCTGGGCTGGAGTTGGTAGTTTTTTCCAAACAGTATTAAATTCCGACCACTGGTCTTTGAGGTGTTAGGCAACTGTAGACGGTGGCTTAAACAAAATACAATAACTAGGCTCTAATTCTCAGTTTTTATTGTTAAAACATCAACTACATTATTTGTGGTGTTAAGTTATTATGTACAAATGAAAGACTCAAACACACAGACCATTATACTTCCACCTTGGTAATAAATGGTATAAAATACCGACACAATGGAAATATAAACACAAATGCAGTATAATGTGATCCTTTATTGACAACGTTTCACCCACACAGTGGGTAGATCCGTGTGTGACTTGAGAAAGCCCACTGTGTAGGTGAAACGTTGTCAATAAAGGATCACATTATACTGCATTTGTGTTTATATTTCCATACTTCCACCTTATTGTTAATTCTTTCGGTAAAATCAATGAGCGATTGACCCAGGTGTCCACATTTTGTTGGCAAAGTTTGTCTTTTATGTGAGTTACTTACAAAGCTGCACACTTGCATGGATGCTCTAACACCTTTGCACATTTGCACAAACAAAAGAAGAAATTGAATTGCTTGTTTATTGGGGCAATTTTTTTTTGTTGACATTAATATCAGCACCGCCCAGGGAGGTGCTGCCGTCCTGCCAAGTGAGTCTGGAACGGAAATCTGTAATTGTTTTACATGATGATAAGATTTCGTTCGGATTTTTAACCCCGGAGGGTTAGCCACCCAGGATAACCCAAGAAAGTCAGTGCGTCATGGAGGACTGTCTAACTTATTTCCATTGGGGTCCTTAATCTTGTGCCCCAGGATGCGACCCACACCAGTCGACTAACACCCAGGTACCTATTTGCTGTTAGGTGAACAGGACAACAGGTGTAAGGAAACGTGTCGAAATGTTTCCACCCGCCGGGAATCGAACCCGGGCCCTCCGTGTGTGAAGCGGGAGCTTTAGCCACCAGGCACTATAATGCAGCATTGCTGGTATCATTTTTTCGTCTCATAAAGACGCAGGATAACGGGCATATGATGCTTTTTCTACTTACAGTCAGGTCACACTGCACATGCATGTACACACCCATCCGAGTTTTCATTTATTTTCTTAATAGTTCGTGATTTTTATTTCCTCTTATCTCCATGGGTAAGAGGAAAAGAATCCTTCCTCCGTAAGCCATGCGTGTCGTAAGATGCGACTAAAATACCGGGAGCAAGGGGCTAGTAAACCCTTCTGTATAAATTACTAGAAAAAACTTTCGTTTTTCTTTTAAAAGTCACCCTGCCTCGGTGGGAGACGGCCGGTGTGTTAAAAAAAAAAAAAGCATCAGTGGTCCCGGTGTGGAGATCACTGACCGCAGCTCCAGTCTAACAAGGCTCCGAGATGACTTGATGAAGCCCGCTGTGTGGGTGAGGGTTAGGTAAGGTGTGTCAGGAAACAGAACGAGTGTTTCCTGACACGGGCCTTAGTAATATGACGATCGGCCACTGGAGCTTTTGGTCATCTGACAGAGGCCTTCCGCTGGCTTAAACGTTGTCAATAAAGGATCGCATTATACTGAATTTATATCTCTTTTTCCAAGGCTCCGAGGTGTTGAAACGGGCTTATATTTTTTTCCTGCTGTCTGGCACTGAATGGTTGAAAAAGGCGTGGTTAGTTTGCTCCTATGATCCTTAGTTCTAGGATGGTCGTGGCCAGGATAGTGAAGAATTACCCAGTCCTAGCAAGTCCTAGGCAGTCCTTGTCCCTGGATGCTTGTAGGGTCACCGTCCCCATGGTGATTAAGAACTACCCTTCCCCTGGGTTCTCCTAAGGTCGTCTTGGCCCTGGGTAGTCCTGGGGACGTCCTGGGCCTGGGAAATGGCTAGGGTCTTGTCCCTGGGTAGTCCTAGGGTCGTCATGCCCCTGGGTAATCCTAGGATCGTCCTGTCCCTGGGTAGTCCTAGGTTCGTCTTGTCCCTGGATAGTCCTAGGATCGTCCTGTCCCTGGGTAGTCCTAGGATCGTCCTTCCCCTGGGAAGTCCTAGGATCGTCCTTCCCCTGGGAAGTCCTAGGATCGTCCTGTCTCTGGATAGTCCTAGGATTGTCATGCCCCTGGAAAGTCCCAGGATAGTCCTGCCCCTGGGTAGTCCTAGGATCGTCCTGCCCCTGGCAGTCCTAGGATCGTCCTGCCCCTGGGTAGTCCTAGGATCATCCTGCCCCTGGGTAGTCCTAGGATCGCCCTGCCCCTGGGTAGTCCTAGGATCGTCCTGCCCCTGGGTAGTCCTAGGGTCGTGGTGGTCAGGGTGGTAAAGAACTACCCCTCATAACAAGCAACAAGTAATTACCGGGTCAATTTCAGCGGTGCAGTAAATTGTGTGTTATCGTGTGATCTGGGAGGGACGCTACCCCTCCCATGGGAGGGTCGCTATCCCTCCCCGTCACTCCCTCCAGACTTCACTAATATATATCACGGCCCTCCAATCCTTGATTTATATGCCCTCCCCTTCCATCCACCCTCCTTTCTCCCTCCATGAAGCTTCCTCCGTCCTTCCCTCCCTCCCCTCGCTTGTTTCCTCTGCCTGCCTCCTTTCAAGTTACTTTTCTTTCCTTTAGCCATTCGTATATCCCACCCAGACGCTTTTCCCTCCCTCCCTCGGTATATCCTACCCAGACACTTACCTCCTTCCCTACCTCACTAGGTATATTCCACCCACACACTTCTTCCCTCCCAACCTCCCTATTTCCCTTCCTAAATACTTAAATATTCCCGAAGAATGTTTCCGGGGGTCAACACCGTCTGGTCCTGGGCCCAGTCAATAACAATCAAACTGTTACTGTTGACGGCACGCAGTCCGACGTATGAGCTACAGCTCGGCTGATCAGGAACTGACATGTGAAACTTGTGAAGTTCCCTCTTGAAGACAGCTACTTTTTTGCTGATAATTCTCCTATGCATAAAGAGAAGGTGTTGAAAATTTTTGGGCCCTTTATATTTATTATGTTATATCTTAGTGTGCTAGTGACGCCCCTGGTGTTCACTAGGAAAGTATTTTGCACCGTCTGTCAAACTTTCGCAGGGAGTGATTTCAGTGTGCAGATTCAGAACCAGTCTCTCTGAGATTTTCCAGGTGTAAGTTATGATGTATCTTTCTCACTTGAGTTCCAAGGAGTGCAGGTCAAGGGACCTCAACTATTCTAAGGTATTTAGGTCCTTGACTGATCTTATACATGCAGTGATGGTTCTCTGTGTAGTCTCTAGATCTGCAATTTCGCCCACTTTACAAAGGGTTTTTAGTATATAGCAAGATGCCAACTTAAAGAGAACAAGTGACTTAAACAGAGGTATCAGTGGCTTTGCATCTCATTGTTTTGAAGGTTCTTATCCTTCCTATTATTTGTTTTCGCGGTTGTGATAGTGACACTGTTGTTGTGATTTATAGAGACCTTTTCACACCGCCTGCTTCTCTGCTGGTGTTCTGTCCCTGCTGTCTTCCTGCTTCTCTGCTGGTGTTCTGTCCCTGCTGTCTTCCTGCTTCTCTGCTGGTGTTCTGTCCCTGCTGTCTTCCTGCTTCTCTACTGGTGTTCTGTCCCTGCTGTCTTCCTGCTTCTCTACTGGTGTTCTGTCCCTGCTGTCTTCCTGCTTCTCTACTGGTGTTCTGTCCCTGCTGTCTTCCTGCTTCTCTGCTGGTGTTCTGTCCCTGCTGTCTTCCTGCTTCTCTGCTGGTGTTCTGTCCCTGCTGTCTTCCTGCTTATCTGCTGGTGTTCTGTCCCTGCTGTCTTCCTGCTTCTCTGCTGGTGTTGTGTCCCTGCTGTCTTCCTGCTTCTCTGTCCCTGCTGTCGTCCTGCTTCTCTGCTGGTGTTCTGTCCCTGCTGTCTTCCTCCTTCTCTGCTGGTGTTCTGTCCCTGCTGTCTTCCTGCTTCTCTGCTGGTGCTCTGTCCCTACTGTCTTCCTGCTTCTCTGCTGGTGTTCTGTCCCTGCTGTCTTCCTGCTTCTCTGCTGGTGTTCTGTCCCTGCTGTCTTCCTGCTTCTCTGCTGGTGTTCTGTCCCTGCTGTCTTCCTGCTTCTCTGCTGGTGCTCTGTCCCTGCTGTCTTCCTGCTTCTCTGCTGGTGTTCTGTCCCTGCTGTCTTCCTGCTTCTCTGCTGGTGTTCTGTCCCTGCTGTCTTCCTGCTTCTCTGTTGGTGTTCTGTCCCTGCTGTCTTCCTGCTTCTCTGCTGGTGTTCTGTCCCTGCTGTCTTCCTGCTTCTCTGCTGTTCTGTCCCTGCTGTCTTCCTGCGTTTCTGCTGGTGTTCTGTCCCTGCTGTCTTTCTGCTTCTCTGCTGGTGTTCTGTCCCTGCTGTCTTCCTGCTTCTCTGCTGGTGTTCTGTCCCTGCTATCTTCCTGCTTCTCTGCTGTTCTGTCCATCCTGTCTTCCTGCTTCTCTGCTGGTGTTCTGTCCCTGCTGTCTTCCTGCTTCTCTGCTGGTGTTCTGTCCCTGCTGTCTTCCTGCTTCTCTGCTGGAGTTCTGTCCCTGCTGTCTTCCTGCTTCTCTGCTGGTGTTCTATCCCTGCTGTCTTCCTGCTTATCTGCTGGTGTTCTGTCCCTGCTGTCTTCCTGCTACTCTGCTGGTGTTCTGTCCCTGCTGTCTTCCTGCTTCTCTGTCCCTGCTTTCTTCCTGCTTCTCTGTCCCTGCTGTCTTCCTGCTTCTCTGTCCCTGCTTTCTTCCTGCTTCTCTGTCCCTGCTGTCTTCCTGCTTCTCTGCTGGTGCTCTGTCCCTGCTGTCTTCCTGCTTCTCAGCTGGTGTTCTGTCCCTGCTGTCTTCCTGCTTCTCTGCTGGTGTTCTGTCCCTGCTGTCTTCCTGCTACTCTGTTGGTGTTCTGTCCCTGCTGTCTTCCTGCTACTCTGTTGGTGTTCTGTCCCTGCTGTCTTCCTGCTACTCTGCTGGTGCTCTGTCCCTGCTGTCTTCCTGCTACTCTGCTGGTGTTCTGTCCCTACTGTCTTCCTGCTACTCTGTTGGTGTTCTGTCCCTACTGTCTTCCTGCTACTCTGCTGCTGTTCTGTCCCTGCTGTCTTCCTGCTACTCTGCTGGTGTTCTGTCCCTGCTGTCTTCCTGCTACTCTGCTGGTGTTCTGTCCCTGCTGTCTTCCTGCTACTCTGCTGGTGCTCCGTCTCTGCTTCCTTCCTGCTACTCTGCTGGTGTTCTGTCCCTACTGTCTTCCTGCTACTCTGTTGGTGTTCTGTCCCTACCGTCTTCCTGCTACTCTGCTGGTGTTCTGTCCCTACTGTCTTCCTGCTACTCTGTTGGTGTTCTGTCCCTACTGTCTTCCTGCTACTCTGCTGTTGTTGTGGCCCTACTGTCTTCCTGCTACTCTGCTGGTGTTCTGTCCCTACTGTCTTCCTGCTACTCTGCTGGTGTTGTGTCCCTGTCTTCCTGCTACTCTGCTGATGTTGTGGCCCTGTTGTCTTCCTGCTACTCTGCTGGTGTTCTGTCCCTGCTGTCTTCTTGCTACTCTGCTGGTGTTGTGTCCTTGCTGTCTTCCTGCTACTCTGCTGGTGTTCTGTCCCTACTGTCTTCCTGCTACTCTGTTGGTGTTCTGTCCCGACCGTCTTCCTGCTACTCTGCTGGTGTTCTGTCCCTACTTTCTTCCTGCTACTCTGCTGGTGTTCTGTCCCTACTGTCTTCCTGCTACTCTGCTGGTGTTGTGGCCCTACTGTCTTCCTGCTACTCTGCTGGTGTTGTGGCCCTGCTGTCTTCCTGCTACTCTGCTGGTGTTGTGTCCCTGCTGTCTTCCTGCTACTCTGCTGGTGTTGTGTCCCTGCTGTCTTCCTGCTTATCTGCTGGTGTTGTGTCCCTGCTGTCTTCCTGCTACTCTGCTGGTGTTGTGTCCCTGCTGTCTTCCTGCTACTCTGCTGGTGTTCTGTCCCTGCTGTCTTCCTGCTACTCTGCTGTTGTTGTGTCCCTGCTGTCTTCCTGCTACTCTGCTGGTGTTCTGTCCCTGCTGTCTTCCTGCTACTCTGCTGGTGTTCTGTCCCTGCTGTCTTCCTGCTACTCTGGTGTTCTGTCCCTGCTGTCTTCCTGCTACTCTGCTGGTGTTCTGTCCCTGCTGTCTTCCTGCTACTCTGCTGGTGTTGTGTCCCTGCTGCCTTCCTGCTACTCTGCTGGTATTCTGTCCCTGCTGTCTTCCTGCTAGTCTGTTGGCGTTCTGTCCCTGCTGTCTTCCTGCTAGTCTGTTGGCGTTCTGTCCCTGCTGTCTTCCTGCTAGTCTGTTGGTGTTCTGTCCCTGCTGTCTTCCTGCTACTCTGCTGGTGTTCTGTTCTTGCTGTCTTCCTGCTAGTCTGCTGGTGTTCTGTCCCTGCTGTCTTCCTGCTACTCTGCTGGTGTTCTGTCCCTGATGTCTTCCTGCTACTCTGTTGGTGTTCTGTCCCTGCTGTCTTCCTGCTACTCTGCTGGTGTTCTGTCCCTGCTGTCTTCCTGCTACTCTGCTGGTGTTCTGTCCCTGCTGTCTTCCTGCTACTCTGCTGGTGTTCTGTCCCTGCTGTCTTCCTGCTACTCTGCTGGTGTTCTGTCAATGCTGTCTTCTCATAATTGAAGGGAACCGCTGTATTTGTGAAGTTACGCAGTATATGAGGAATAGGATGTAATCATGTTTGATACGAGGAAGGCGGTAGTAACTCTGATTCCCTAGATTGTGGGAGAGAGAAAGAGAGAGAGAGAGAGAGAGAGAGAGAGAGAGAGAGAGAGAGAGAGAGAGAGAGAGAGAGAGAGAGAGAGAGAGAGAGAGAGAGAGAGAGCCTTAATGAGATACAACAGGAGGGAGATCAAAGAGATTGGGCAGAGAGCAAAACGAGGATAAAGGAGAGGCGAAAATGCTCACCTACTTAAAATTAGGCAGCAGCTTAAAATATTAATATTATTAATTTTTTTTTCACAAACTTAAACGATGTATGTACAATAGTGTTGCTAGTGCCGCGTGCCTCGTTGTGCTCCGGGTTTTCTCGTGTTTACACGGTCGCTCTTACGTGCTAGAACTTTAATTTGTGCCATCAATCCTATACGATACATCCCTCTAGCGCCTGGAACCAATCTTGGGAGGAAAACATTATATACTGAGTCAAATCACCGACTAGTATGTTTTAAATAAGTGACCCACTGATCAGATCAGATCGACTGGTCCGAACCCTCGACTGGTCCGAACCCTTGATGGTCCGAACCCTTGACTGGTTTCAAACGGATTCGTTGGACAATAAAGCAGACTGTAAACGGATGGGGTTGTAGGCGCCCTTATCAAACACAAACAATAAATATAAATCAGGAACGCACACGGTAAGCTGTCCAATTAGTTAGAAATAGAAATACAAATAGCTAGAGCTTCATTTAAGGAGGTTATTAATAGAGTATTCAAGAGGTTGCTAGTAGAATTACAGTAAATCAACCACTCAAATCATTATGAAGCTCTGTATAGTCTGCAGTCAATCAAACAAACAGGCTTCCACATGGATAAATTGTCATTTTTGTGGAAATTGGTGTCACGCCCCTTGTGCAGATATCCAAGAACTAGCTACAAGCAGTATTAAAACAGGGAAGTGTTTTTGGGTATGCCCAAATGAGGAAAATCTGTGAACTAAAATCACAAGGGTATTAAAAGAGGATAACATCAAAGCTGCTTTCATAGACAACCTGGAAGCTTTCTATAACAGATGGGAACATAAAAAGTCTGGGCTGAATGGTACTGCCCTTGATACTGGCCATGTAGCCAGAAACTGTAAGGCTGGAGGTGATGTCCTGGTAGTCAGTAAATGTGGGGCTGATAGTGCTGTCCTGGGAGACAGTAATGGTGAAGCCGGAGGGGCTGTCCTGGGAGACAGTAATGGTGAAGCTGGAGGTGCTGTCCTGGGAGACAGTAATGGTGAAGCTGGAGGTGCTGTCCTGGGAGACAGTAATGGTGAAGCTGGAGATTTTGTCCAGGTAGTCGGGAATTATACGCAGGAAGGAATACATATAAATGACCTCATAGTGGACAGGAACCGTAGTGGGGAAACAAGTGTAGTCAAAGATAAGATAAAACCAATATTGCAAACTAGAAATACCACAGGAAATAGCAAACAAGAGGACTCCACTAGCTATAGTGAGGATATATTACCAAAAACAACTGGTGGGAGCTCCATTGTTGGTGCTAGGGAGGATAGAAATAAGACAGGGAAACATGCACCAACAGGGAATACAGTCACAGAAACCCAAGGCAAACGGAAACCAAGCCTGTGCACATACTATGCACTTGGTATCTGCAGACATGGGAAATCTGGAAAAACAGACGGGACGTGCAACTATGACCACCCTAGAAAATGCCATGCCCATATGACAACAGGAAAATGCAAACTCCCTTCCTGTAAGCTTTTTCACCCTGAAATGTGTACCTCTTCAGTACAGGAAAGACTGTACTATAACTTAAATTGCCAGGCACACCATCTAAAGGGTACAAAAAGATACAAAACATCCAGGCCATGGGAAAACCTGGGTAGCCACAGCCACTCAAGAGGGAGAGGTTTTTTAGTGCCAGGAAGGAAAAAAAACTGGCAGGAAATGGCAGAAATCGTACACCAAATCCAGTTATTCCTGGAGTGGAACCACAGTCGATGGCCTCCACTCAAAACCAACAGATACAGATACTAATGCCAGAAAAAAAAAATCCCCCCCCAGTACCAACAATACCACCAGTCCGATGACATTCTTCTTTGCAAATATACAGGGTCTAAAGCCAGCAATAAACAAAAAAAATACTTTTCATCCGTGGACTGCTTGCAGAGGCAAAGGCAATGTTCGCGGCTTTCACTGAGACCCACATAAAGGATCACTTGGACAACGAAATATGGATCCCAGGTTACAACCTATACAGATGTGACAGAGTGAACAGGCAAAAGGGGGGGGGGGATGGCCTGTACATTGCAGAGTCACTTGTTTGCACAGAACTGCTAAATGCCTCAAATGATGTAGTGGAAGTTTTAGCAGTAAAGGTCGAGAACCAAAACCTAGTCATTGTGGTAGTCTACAAGCCTCCGGATGCAACATCCCAGCAATTCCAGGAACAGCTGTTAAAAATTGACCACTGTCTGGAAAATCTTCCAGCTCCTGCACCCAACATCTTGCTCCTGGGGGATTTCAACTTAAGGCACCTAAAATGGAGGAATATAGCAAATAATATTGTTGCAGTAACAACACCAGGAGGCAGCTCTGATGAAAACTCACACTCACACGAGCTTTTAAATCTCTGCACAAAATTCAATTTAAACCAGCAAATATTAGAGCCTACTAGACTGGAGAATACACTAGACCTCATCTTCACTAACAATGATGATCTGATAAGAAATGTCACCATATCAAAAACAATATACTCAGATCACAACATAATTGAGGTTCAGACATGTATGCGTGGAGCCCCAGACCGACATAATGAGACTAGTCACGAGGGAGCATTCACCAAATTCAACTTCAATAACAAAAACATAAAGTGGGACCAAGTAAACCAAGTCCTAACCGATATAAGCTGGGAAGATATACTAAGCAACACAGACCCCAACGTATGCCTAGAACAGATTAACTTAGTGGCACTCGATGAATGCACAAGGCTTATTGGAGTCAGGAATCGCGGGAAGAACTAAAAGCCATAAATGAAATCGAAAGAAACCCAAAGTATTTCTTCTCCTATGCCAAATCAAAGTCGAGAACAACATCCAGTATTGGGCACCTACTTAAACAAGATGGGTCCTACACAGATGACAGCAAGGAAATGAGTGAGCTACTCAAGTCCCAATATGACTCAGTTTTTAGCAAGCCGCTAACCAGACTGAGAGTCGAAGATCAAAATGAATTTTTTATGAGAGAGCCACAAAATTTGGTTAACACAAGCCTATCCGATGTTATCCTGACGCCAAATGACTTCGAACAGGCGATAAATGACATGCCCATGCACTCTGCCCCAGGGCCAGACTCATGGAACTCCGTGTTCATCAAGAACTGCAAGAAGCCCCTATCACGAGCCTTTTCCATCCTATGGAGAGGGAGCATGGACACGGGGGTCGTCCCACAGTTACTAAAAACAACAGACATAGCCCCACTCCACAAAGGGGGCAGTAAAGCAACAGCAAAGAACTACAGACCGATAGCACTAACATCCCATATCATAAAAATCTTTGAAAGGGTCCTAAGAAGCAAGATCACCACCCATCTAGAAACCCATCAGTTACACAACCCAGGGCAACATGGGTTTAGAACAGGTCGCTCCTGTCTGTCTCAACTATTGGATCACTACGACAAGGTCCTAAATGCACTAGAAGATAAAAAGAATGCAGATGTAATATCTACAGACTTTGCAAAGGCCTTCGACAAGTGTGACCATGGCGTAATAGCGCACAAAATGCGTGCTAAAGGAATAACAGGAAAAGTCGGTCGATGGATCTATAATTTCCTCACTAACAGAACACAGAGAGTAGTCGTCAACAGAGTAAAGTCCGAGGCAGCTACGGTGAAAAGCTCTGTTCCACAAGGCACAGTACTCGCTCCCATCTTGTTCCTCATCCTCATATCCGACATAGACAAGGATGTCAGCCACAGCACCGTGTCTTCCTTTGCAGATGACACCCGAATCTGCATGACAGTGTCTTCCATTGCAGACACTGCAAGGCTCCAGGCGGACATCAACCGAATCTTTCAGTGGGCTGCAGAAAACAATATGAAGTTCAACGATGAGAAATTTCAATTACTCAGATATGGTAAACACGAGGAAATTAAATCTTCATCAGAGTACAAAACAAATTCTGGCCACAAAATAGAGCGAAACACCAACGTCAAAGACCTGGGAGTGATCATGTCGGAGGATCTCACCTTCAAGGACCATAACATTGTATCAATCGCATCTGCTAGAAAAATGACAGGATGGATAATGAGAACCTTCAAAACTAGGGAGGCCAAGCCCATGATGACACTCTTCAGGTCACTTGTTCTATCTAGGCTGGAATATTGCTGCACACTAACAGCACCTTTCAAGGCAGGTGAAATTGCTGACCTAGAAAATGTACAGAGAACCTTCACGGCGCGCATAACGGAGATAAAACACCTCAATTACTGGGAGCGCTTGAGGTTCCTGAACCTGTATTCCCTGGAACGCAGGCGGGAGAGATACATGATTATATACACCTGGAAAATCCTAGAGGGACTAGTACCGAACTTGCACACGAAAATCACTCACTACGAAAGCAAAAGACTTGGCAGACGATGCAACATCCCCCCAATGAAAAGCAGGGGTGTCACTAGCACGTTAAGAGAGCATACAATAAGTGTCAGGGGCCCGAGACTGTTCAACTGCCTCCCAGCATACATAAGGGGGATTACCAACAGACCCCTGGCAGTCTTCAAGCTGGCACTGGACAAGCACCTAAAGTCGGTTCCTGACCAGCCGGGCTGTGGTTCGTAAGTTGGTTTGCGTGCAGCCAGCAGCAACAGCCTGGTTGATCAGGCTCTGATCCACCAGGAGGCCTGGTCACAGACCGGGCCGCGGGGGCGTTGAGCCCCGGAACTCTCTCCAGGTAAACTCCAGGTAAACGTATGTCACACTCGGCTCTCTCATGTTACAACTGACAGATACCTTAATACTCTCTCTCTCTCTCTCTCTCTCTCTCTCTCTCTCTCTCTCTCTCTCTCTCTCTCTCTCTCTCTCTCCTAATTCTTTGCACTAAACAACTTCAGACAAGAATATTACTTGCAAGTGTTTGAGGCCAGACACAGATAAGCATAAATCATTGATTAAGCAGACTTATGACCCCCCTAAGTGAGGTTCCTAGATGCTGGTGAGGGCTCCTGATCAATGGAATTGGACCTGTGCTCCAATTACTTGAATCAAGATTGAATGCCTTCCATTTCCCCCAGGCACTCTATGACCCCTACGGATTTAGCCCTCCCTAATAATTATAATACTATTTATGACTTATAAGGACTCTCACACAGTCCTCCAGCAGCAAGACGAAGCTGATTTCTTGGCTAACTTAACTATACAAAAAAAAAAAAATGTCGGCTTTAATTTAGGCTTCTCAAACAGAGGTTGAATATCCAGTGGCAGTAAAGAACTAGCAAATGAATTTGAATAAACTAGAAAAAAGAAGACAAGAATTAACCAGTCTGTTGTCCAATAAGACTAATCTTTGGAGCAACTAGCAACGTAGGAAGACCACAGTGTTGACACTGCTAGACCAAGGCTGGGTTTTATATATAGATCAGTTCGGTGTATATTAATCACATAAATTTTAAAGTATGTGGACAGAGAGGATCTCATACTAGAACACTATACTATCTCTTAGATATTACAAAAAATAACCATTTAGATACACATCTAAGTCAGCTTTACTGGAAGTGGAAAAAAACGATGAGCGAAGTTTACATATTTGATGTGCTTGAGTTCCCCCCTGTGATCAACAGCACCCCCCTGTGATCAACAGCACCCCCCTGTGATCAACAACACCCCCCTGTGATCAACAACACCCCCCTGTGATCAACAACACCTCCCTGTGATCAACAACACCCCCCTGTGATCAACAACACCCCCCTGTGATCAACAACACCTCCCTGTGATCAACAACACCCCCCTGTGATCAACAACACCCCCCTGTGATCAACAACACCCCCCTGTGATCAACAACACCCCCCTGTGATCAACAACACCCCCCTGTGATCAACAACACCCCCCTGTGATCAACAACACCTCCCTGTGATCAACAGCACCCCCCTGTGATCAACAGCACCTCCCTGTGATCAACAGCACCTCCCTGTGATCAACAGCACCTCCCTGTGATCAACAGCACCTCCCTGTGATCAACAGCACCTCCCTGTGATCAACAGCACCTCCCTGTGATCAACAGCACCCCCCTGTGATCAACAACACCTCCCTGTGATCAACAGCACCTCCCTGTGATCAACAGCACCTCCCTGTGATCAACAGCACCTCCCTGTGATCAACAGCACCTCCCTGTGATCAACAGCACCTCCCTGTGATCAACAGCACCTCCCTGTGATCAACAGCACCTCCCTGTGATCAACAGCACCTCCCTGTGATCAACAGCACCCCCTGTGATCAGCAGCACCTCCCTGTGATCAACAGCACCTCCCTGTGATCAACAGCACCTCCCTGTGATCAACAGCACCTCCCTGTGATCAACAGCACCCCCCTGTGATCAACAGCACCTCCCTGTGATCAACAGCACCTCCCTGTGATCAACAGCACCCCCCTGTGATCAACAACACCTCCCTGTGATCAACAGCACCTCCCTGTGATCAACAACACCTCCCTGTGATCAACAGCACCTCCCTGTGATCAACAACACCTCCCTGTGATCAACAGCACCTCCCTGTGATCAACAGCACCCCCCTGTGATCAACAGCACCTCCCTGTGATCAACAGCACCTCCCTGTGATCAACAACACCTCCCTGTGATCAACAGCACCTCCCTGTGATCAACAGCACCCCCCTGTGATCAACAGCACCTCCCTGTGATCAACAGCACCTGTGATCAACAGCACCCCCCTGTGATCAACAGCACCCCCTGTGATCAACAGCACCTGTGATCAACAGCACCTCCCTGTGATCAACAGCACCTCCCTGTGATCAACAGCACCTCCCTGTGATCAACAGCACCTCCCTGTGATCAACAGCACCCCCCTGTGATCAACAGCACCTCCCTGTGATCAACAGTGATCACCTCCCTGTGATCAACAGCACCTCCCTGTGATCAACCACCTCCCTGTGATCAACAGCACCTCCCTGTGATCAACAGCACCTCCCTGTGATCAACAGCAACAGCTCCCTGTGATCAACAGCACCTCCCTGTGATCAACAGCACCTCCCTGTGATCAACACCACCCTGTGATCAACAGCACCTCCCTGTGATCACACCTCCCTGTGATCACCACCTCCCTGTGATCAACAGCACCTCCCTGTGATCAACAGCACCTCCCTGTGATCAGCAGCACCTCCCTGTGATCAACAGCACCTCCCTGTGATCAACAGCACCCCCCTGTGATCAACAGCACCTCCCTGTGATCAACAGCACCCCCCTGTGATCAGCAGCACCTCCCTGTGATCAACAGCACCTCCCTGTGATCAACAGCACCTCCCTGTGATCAACAGCACCTCCCTGTGATCAACAGCACCTCCCTGTGATCAACAGCACCTCCCTGTGATCAACAGCACCCCCCTGTGATCAACAGCACCTCCCTGTGATCAACAGCACCTCCCTGTGATCAACAGCACCCCCCTGTGATCAACAGCACCCCCCTGTGATCAATAGCACCTCCCTGTGATCAACAGCACCTCCCTGTGATCAACAGCACCTCCCTGTGATCAACAGCAGCACCTCCCTGTGATCAACAGCACCTCCCTGTGATCAACAGCACCTCCCTGTGATCAACAGCACCTCCCTGTGATCAACAGCACCTCCCTGTGATCAACAGCACCTCCCTGTGATCAACAGCACCTCCCTGTGATCAACAGCACCTCCCTGTGATCAACAGCACCTCCCTGTGATCAACAGCACCTCCCTGTGATCAACAGCACCACCATGTGATCAACAGCACCACCCTGTGATCAACAGCACCTCCCTGTGATCAACAGCACCTCCCTGTGATCAACAGTGATCAACAGCACCTCCCTGTGATCAACAGCACCTCCCTGTGATCAACAGCACCTCCCTGTGATCAGCAGCACCTCCCTGTGATCAACAGCACCTCCCTGTGATCAACAGCACCTCCCTGTGATCAACAGCACCTCCCTGTGATCAGCAGCACCTCCCTGTGATCAACAGCACCTCCCTGTGATCAACAGCACCTCCCTGTGATCAACAGCACCTCCCTGTGATCAACAGCACCTCCCTGTGATCAACAGCACCCCCCTGTGATCAACAGCACCTCCCTGTGATCAACAGCACCCCCCTGTGATCAACAGCACCTCCCTGTGATCAACAGCACCTCCCTGTGATCAACAGCACCTCCCTGTGATCAACAGCACCTCCCTGTGATCAACAGCACCTCCCTGTGATCAACAGCACCTCCCTGTGATCAACAGCACCTCCCTGTGATCAACAGCACCTCCCTGTGATCAACAGCACCTGTGATCAACAACAGCACCTCCCTGTGATCAGCAGCACTTCCCTGTGATCATCAGCACCTCCCTGTGATCAACAGCACCTCCCTGTGATCAACAGCTGTGATCAACAGCACCTCCCTGTGATCAACAGCACCTCCCTGTGATCAACAGCACCTCCCTGTGATCAACAGCACCTCCCTGTGATCAACAGCACCTCCCTGTGATCAACAGCACACTCCCTGTGATCAACAGCACCTCCCTGTGATCAACAGCACCTCCCTGTGATCAACAGCACCTCCCTGTGATCAACAGCACCTCCCTGTGATCAACAGCACTTCCCTGTGATCAACAGCACCCCCCTGTGATCAACAACACCCCCCTGTGATCAACAGCACCTCCCTGTGATCAACAGCAAAGCCCTGTGATCAACAGCACCCCCCTGTGATCAACAGCACCTCCCTGTAATCAACATCACCTCCCTGTGATCAACAGCACCTCCCTGTGATCAACAGCACCTCCCTGTGATCAACAGCACCCCCCTGTGATCAACAGCACCTCCCTGTGATCAACAGCACCCCCCTGTGATCAACAGCACCTCCCTGTGATCAACAGCACCTCCCTGTGATCAACAGCACCTCCCTGTGATCAACAGCACCTCCCTGTGATCAACAGCACCTCCCTGTGATCAACAGCACCCCCCTGTGATCAACAGCACCTCCCTGTGATCAACAGCACCCCCCTGTGATCAACAGCACCTCCCTGTGATCAACAGCACCTCCCTGTGATCAACAGCACCCCCCTGTGATCAACAGCACCTCCCTGTGATCAACAGCACCTCCCTGTGATCAGCAGCACCTCCCTGTGATCAGCAGCACCCCCTGTGATCAACAGCACCTCCCTGTGATCAACAGCACCCCCCTGTGATCAGCAGCACCTCCCTGTGATCAGCAGCACGTCCCTGTGATCAACAGCACCCCCCTGTGGTCAACAGCACCCCCCTGTGATCAACAGCACCTCCCTGTGATCAACAGCACCTCCCTGTGATCAGCAGCACCTCCCTGTGATCAACAGTGATCAACAGCACCTCCCTGTGATCAACAGCACCTCCCTGTGGTCAACAGCACCTCCCTGTGATCAACAGCACCTCCCTGTGATCAACAGCACCTCCCTGTGATCAACAGCACCTCCCTGTGATCAACAGCACCCCCTGTGATCAACAGCACCCCCCTGTGATCAACAGCACCTCCCTGTGATCAACAGCACCCCCCTGTGATCAACAGCACCCCCCTGTGATCAACAGCACCCCCCTGTGATCAACAGCACCCCCCTGTGATCAACAGCACCTCCCTGTGATCAACAGCACCTCCCTGTGATCAACAGCACCTGCCTGTGATCAACAGCACCCCCCTGTGATCAACAGCACCTCCCTGTGATCAACACACCCCCCTGTGATCAACAGCACCCCCCTGTGATCAACAGCACCCCCTGTGATCAACAGCACCTCCCTGTGATCAACAGCACCTCCCTGTGATCAACAGCACCCCCCTGTGATCAACAGCACCTCCCTGTGATCAACAGCACCCCCCTGTGATCAACAGCACCTCCCTGTGATCAACAGCACCCTCCTGTGATCAACAGCACCTCCCTGTGATCAACAGCACCTCCCTGTGATCAACAGCACCCCCCTGTGATCAACAGCACCCCCCTGTGATCAACAGCACCCCCTGTGATCAACCCCTCCCTGTGATCAGCAGCACCTCCCTGTGATCAACAGCACCTCCCTGTGATCAACAGCACCTCCCTGTGATCAACAGCACCTCCCTGTGATCAACAGCACCCCCTGTGATCAGCAGCACCCCCCTGTGATCAGCAGCACCCCCCTGTGATCAACAGCACCTCCCTGTGATCAACAGCACCTCCCTGTGATCAACAGCACCTCCCTGTGATCAGCAGCACATCAACAGCACCTCCCTGTGATCAACAGCACCTCCCTGTGATCAACAGCACCCCCCTGTGATCAACAGCACCTCCCTGTGATCAACAGCACCCCCCTGTGATCAACAGCACCTCCCTGTGATCAACAGCACCTCCCTGTGATCAACAGCACCCCCCTGTGATCAACAGCACCCCCTGTGGTCAACAGCACCTCCCTGTTATCAACAGCACCTCCCTGTGATCAACAGCACCACCCTGTGATCAACAGCACCTCCCTGTGATCAACAGCACCTCCCTGTGATCAACAGCACCTCCCTGTGATCAACAGCACCTCCCTGTGATCAACAGCACCCCCCTGTGATCAACAGCACCTCCCTGTGATCAACAGCACCTCCCTGTGATCAACAGCACCTCCCTGTGATCAACAGCACCTCCCTGTGATCAACAGCACCCCCCTGTGATCAACAGCACCTCCCTGTGATCAACAGCACCTCCCTGTGATCAACAGCACCTCCCTGTGATCAACAGCACCTCCCTGTGATCAACAGCACCTCCCTGTGATCAACAGCACCTCCCTGTGATCAACAGCACCTCCCTGTGATCAACAGCACCTCCCTGTGATCAACAGCACTTCCCTGTGATCAACAGCACCACCCTGTGATCAACAGCACCTCCCTGTGATCAACAGCACCTCCCTGTGATCAACAGCACCTCCCTGTGATCAACAGCACCTCCCTGTGATCAACAGCACCCCCCTGTGATCAACAGCACCCCCCTGTGATCAACACCTCCCTGGCACCTCCCTGTGATCAGCACCTCCCTGTAATCAACAGCACCTCCCTGTGATCAACAGCACCTCCCTGTGATCAACAGCACCTCCCTGTGATCAACAGCACCTAGGTGTGATCAACAGCACCTCCCTGTGATCAACAGCACCTCCCTGTGATCAACAGCAACCCTCTGTGATCTACAGCACCCCTTGTGATCAACAGCACCCCCCTGTGATCAGTAGCACCCCCCTGTGATCAACAGCACCTCCCTGTGATCAACAGCACCTCCCTTGATCAACAGCAGCTCGCTGTGATCAACAGCACCTCCCTGTGATCAACAGCACCACCCTGTGATCAACAGCACCTCCCTGTGATCAACAGCACCCCCCTGTGATCAACAGCACCCCCCTGTGATCAGCAGCACCCCGTGATCAACAGCACCTCCCTGTGATCAACAGCACCCCCTGTGATCAACAGCACCTCCCTGTGATCAACAGCACCACCCTGTGATCAACAGCACCTCCCTGTGATCAACAGCAACTTCCTGTGATCAACAGCACCCCCCTCTGATCAACAGCACCCTCCTGTGATCAACAGCACCTCATCAACAGCACCTGTGATCAACAGCACCTCTCTGTGATCAACAGCACCTCCCTGTGATCAACACCACCTCCCTGTGATCAACAGCACCTCCCTGTGATCAACAGCACTCCCTGTGATCAACAGCACCTCCCTGTTATCAACAGCACCTCCCTGTGATCAACAGCACCTCCCTGTGATCAACAGCACCCCCCTGTGATCAACAGCACCCCCCCTGTGATCAACAGCACCCCCCTGTGATCAACAGCACCTCCCTGTGATCAACAGCACCTCCCTGTGATCAACAGCACCTCAACAGCACATCCCTTTGATCAACAGCACCTCCCTGTGATCAACAACACCTCTTTGTGATCAACAACGCCCCCTGTGATCAACAGCACCTCCCTGTGATCAACAGCACCTCCCTGTGATCAACAGCACCTCCCTGTGATCAACAGCACCTCCCTGTGATCAACAGCACCTCCCTGTGATCAACAGCACCTCCCTGTGATCAACAGCACCTCCCTGTGATCAACAGCACCTCCCTGTGATCAACAGCACCCCCCTGTGATCAGCAGCACCTCCCTGTGATCCCCCCTGTGATCAACAGCACCTCCCTGTGATCAACAGCACCTCCCTGTGATCAACAGCACCTCCCTGTGATCAACAGCACCTCCCTGTGATCAACAGCACCTCCCTGTGATCAACAGCACCCCCCTGTGATCAGCAGCACCCCCCTGTGATCAGCAGCACCCCTCTGTGATCAACAGCACCTCCCTGTGATCAACAGCACCTCCCTGTGATCAACAGCACCTCCCTGTGATCAACAGCACCTCCCTGTGATCAACAGCACCTCCCTGTGATCAACAGCACCCCCCTGTGATCAACAGCACCTCCCTGTGATCAACAGCACCCCCCTGTGATCAACAGCACCTCCCTGTGATCAACAGCACACTCCTGTGATCAACAGCACCTCCCTGTGATCAACATCACCCTCCTGTGATCAACAGCACCACCCTGTGATCAACAGCACCTCCGTGTGATCAACAGCACCTCCGTGTGATCAACAGCACCTCCCTGTGATCAACAGCACCTCCCTGTGATCAACAGCACCCCCCTATGATCAACAGCACCCCCCTGTGATCAACAGCACCTCCCTGTGATCAACAGCACCTCCCTGTAATCAACAGCCCCTCCCTGTGATCAACAGCACCTCCCTGTGATCAACAGCACCTCCCTGTGATCAACAGCACCTAGGTGTGATCAACACCACCTCCCTGTGATCAACAGCACCTCCCTGTGATCAACAGCAACCCTCTGTGATCTACAGCACCCCTTGTGATCAACAGCACCCCTCTGTGATCAGTAGCACCCCCTGTGATCAACAGCACCTCTCTGTGATCAACAGCACTTCCCTGTGATCAACAGCACCACCCTGTGATCAACAGCACCTCCCTGTGATCAACAGCACCCCCCTGTGATCAACAGCACCCCCCTGTGATCATCAGCCCCCGTGATCAACAGCACCTCCTGTGATCAACAGCACCCCCTGTGATCAACAGCACCTCCCTGTGATCAACAGCACCACCCTGTGATCAACAACACCTCCCTGTGATCAACAGCAACTTCCTGTGATCAACAGCACCTCCCTGTGATCAACAGCACCCTCCTGTGATCAACAGCACCTCACTGTGATGAACAGCACATCCCTGTGATCAACAGGACCTCCCTGTGATCAACAGCACTCTCCTGTGATCAACAGCACTTCCCTGTGATCAACAGCACCTCCGTGTGATCAACAGCACCTCCCTGTGATCAACAGCACCCCCCTGTGATCAACAGCACCCCCCCTGTGATCAACAGCACCCCTGTGATCAACAGCTCCTCCCTGTGATCAACAGCAACTCCCTGTAATCAACAGCACCTCCCTGTGATCAACAGCACCTCCCTGTGATCAACAGCACTCCCTGTGATCAACAGCACCTCCGTGTGATCAACAGCACCTCCGTGTGATCAACAGCACCTCCCTGTGATCAACAGCACCCCTCTGTGATCTACAGCACCCCTTGTGATCAACAGCACCCCCCTGTGATCAGTAGCACCCCCTGTGATCAACAGCACCTCCCTGTGATCAACAGCAACTCCCTGTAACCAACAGCACCTCCCTGTAATCAACAGCACCTCCCTGTGATCAACAGCACCCCTCTGTGATCTACAGCACCCCTTGTGATCAACAGCACCCCCCCCTGTGATCAGTAGCACCTCCCTGTGATCAACAGCACCTCCCTGTGATCAACAGCACCTCCCTGTGATCAACAGCACCTCCCTGTGATCAACAGCACCTCCCTGTGATCAACAGCACCTCCCTGTGATCAACAGCACCTCCCTGTGATCAACAGCACCCCCCTGTGATCAACAGCACCTCCCTGTGATCAACAGCACCTCCCTGTGATCAACAGCACCTCCCTGTGATCAACAGCACCTCCCTGTGATCAACAGCACCTCCCTGTGATCAACAGCACCTCCCTGTGATCAACAGCACCCCCTTGTGATCAACAGCACCTCCCTGTGATCAACAGCACCTCCCTGTGATCAACAGCACCTCCCTGTGATCAACAGCACCTCCCTGTGATCAACAGCACCTCCCTGTGATCAACAGCACCTCCCTGTGATCAACAGCACCTCCCTGTGATCAACAGCACCTCCCTGTGATCAACAGCACCTCTCTGTGATCAACAGCACCCCCCTGTGATCAACAGCACCTCCCTGTGATCAACAGCACCTCCCTGTGATCAGCAGCACCTCCCTGTGATCAACAGCACCTCCCTGTGATCAGCAGCACCTCCCTGTGATCAACAGCACCTCCCTGTGATCAACAACACCTCCCTGTGATCAACAGCACCTCCCTGTGATCAACAGCAACAGCACCTCCCTGTGATCAACAGCACCTCCCTGTGATCAACAGCACCCCCCTGTGATCAACAGCACCTCCCTGTGATCAACAGCACCCCCCTGTGATCCAGCACCTCCCTGTGATCAACAGCACCTCCCTGTGATCAACAGCACCTCCCTGTGATCAACAGCACCTCCCTGTGATCAACAGCACCTCCCTGTGATCAACAGCACCTCCCTGTGATCAACAGCACCTCCCTGTGATCAACAGCACCTCCCTGTGATCAACAGCACCTCCCTGTGATCAACAGCACCTCCCTGTGATCAACAGCACCTCCCTGTGATCAACAGCACCTCCCTGTGATCAACAGCACCTCCCTGTGATCAACAGCACCTCCCTGTGATCAACAGCACCTCCCAACAGCACCTGTGATCAACAGTGATCACAGCACCTCCCTGTGATCAACAGCACCTCCCTGTGATCAAGCACCTCCCTGTGATCAACAGCACCTCCCTGTGATCAACACCTCCCTGTGATCAACAGCACCTCCCTGTGATCAACAGTGATCAACAGCACCTCCCTGTGATCAACAGCACCTCCCTGTGATCAACAGCACCTCCCTGTGATCAACAGCACCTCCCTGTGATCAACAGCACCTCCCTGTGATCAACAGCACCCCCCTGTGATCAACAGCACCTCCCTGTGATCAACAGCACCTCCCTGTGATCAACAGCACCTCCCTGTGATCAACAGCACCTCCCTGTGATCAACAGCACCCCCCTGTGATCAACAGCACCCCCCTGTGATCAACAGCACCTCCCTGTGATCAACAGCACCTCCCTGTGATCAACAGCACCTCCCTGTGATCAACAGCACCTCCCTGTGATCAACAGCACCTCCCTGTGATCAACAGCACCTCCCTGTGATCAACAGCACCTCCCTGTGATCAACAGCACCTCCCTGTGATCAACAGCACCTCCCTGTGATCAACAGCACCTCCCTGTGATCAACAGCACCTCCCTGTGATCAACAGCACCTCCCTGTGATCAACAGCACCTCCCTGTGATCAACAGCACCTCCCTGTGATCAACAGCACCTCCCTGTGATCAACAGCACCTCCCTGTGATCAACAGCACCTCCCTGTGATCAACAGCACCCCCCTGTGATCAACAGCACCTCCCTGTGATCAACAGCACCTCCCTGTGATCAACAGCACCTCCCTGTGATCAACAGCACCTCCCTGTGATCAACAGCACCTCCCTGTGATCAACAGCACCCCCCTGTGATCAACAACACCCCCCTGTGATCAACAGCACCTCCCTGTGATCAACAGCACCTCCCTGTGATCAACAGCATATCCCTGTGATCAACAGCACCTCCCTGTGATCAACAGCACCTCCCTGTGATCAACAGCACCTCCCTGTGATCAACAGCACCTCCCTGTGATCAACAGCACCTCCCTGTGATCAACAGCACCTCCCTGTGATCAACAGCACCTCCCTGTGATCAGCAGCACCTCCCTGTGATCAACAGCACCTCCCTGTGATCAACAGCACCTCACTGTTATCAACAGCACCTCCCTGTGATCAACAGCACCTCCCTGTGATCAACAGCACCACCCTGTGATCAACAACACCCCCCTGTGATCAACAGCACCTCCCTGTGATCAACAGCACCCTCCTGTGATCAACAGCACCTCCCTGTGATCAGCAGCACCTCCCTGTGATCAACAGCACCTCCCTGTGATCAACAGCACCTCCCTGTGATCAACAGCACCTCCCTGTGATCAACAGCACCTCCCTGTGATCAACAGCACCTCCCTGTGATCAACAACACCCCCCTGTCATCAACAGCACCTCCCTGTGATCAACAGCACCCCCATGTGATCAACAACTCCCCCCTGTGATCAACAGCACCTCCCTGTGATCAGCAGCACCTCCCTGTGATCAACAGCACCTCCCTGTGATCAACAGCACCTCCCTGTGATCAGCAGCACCTCCCTGTGATCAACAGCACCTCCCTGTGATCAACAGCACCTCCCTGTGATCAACAGCACCTCCCTGTGATCAACAGCACCTCCCTGTGATCAACAGCACCTCCCTGTGATCAACAGCACCTCCCTGTGATCAACAACACCCCCCTTTGATCAACAGCACCTCCCTGTGATCAACAGCACCTCCCTGTGATCAACAGCACCCCCCTGTGATCAACAGCACCTCCCTGTGATCAACAACACCCCCCTGTGATCAACAGCACCTCCCTGTGATCAACAGCACCTCCCTGTGATCAACAGCACCCCCCTGTGATCAACAGCTCCTCCCTGTGATCAACAGCACCTCCCTGTGATCAACAGCACCTCCCTGTGATCAACAGCACCTCCCTGTGATCAACAGCACCCCCCTGTGATCAACAGCACCTCCCTGTGATCAACAGCACCTCCCTGTGATCAACAGCACCTCCCTGTGATCAACAGCACCTCCCTGTGATCAACAGCACCCCCCTGTGATCAACATCACCTCCCTGTGATCAACAGCACCTCCCTGTGATCAACAGCACCTCCCTGTGATCAACAGCACCTCCCTGTGATCAACAGCACCTCCCTGTGATCAACAGCACCTCCCTGTGATCAACAGCACCTCCCTGTGATCAACAGCACATCCCTTTGATCAACAGCACCTCCCTGTGATCAACAACACCTCTTTGTGATCAACAACGCCCCCTGTGATCAACAGCACCTCCCTGTGATCAACAGCACCTCACTGTGTTCAACAGCACCTCCCTGTGATCAACAGCACCTCCCTGTGACCAACAACGCCCCCCTGTGATCAACAACACCTCCCTGTGATCAACAACGCCCCCTGTGATCAACAGCACCTCCCTGTGATCAACAGCACCTCCCTGTGATCAACAACGCCCCCCTGTGATCAACACCTCCTCCTTGTGATCAACAGCACCTCACTGTAATCAACAGCACCTCCCTGTGATCAACAGCACCCCCCTGTGATCAACAGCACCTCCCTGTGATCAACAACGCCCCCCTGTGATCAACAGCACCTCCTTGTGATCAACAGCACCCCCATGTGATCAACAACTCCCCCCTGTGATCAACAGCACCTCATGTGATCAACAACGCCCCCCTGTGATCAACAGCACCTCCCTGTGATCAACAGCACCCCCTGTGATCAACAGCACCTCCCTGTGATCAACAACGCCCCTCTGTGATCAACAGCACCTCCCTGTGATCAACAGCACCCCCCTGTGATCAACAGCTCCTCCCTGTGATCAACAGCACCTCCCTGTGATCAACAACTCCCCCCTGTGATCAACAGCACCTCCCTATGATCAACAGCACCCCCATGTGATCAACAGCTCCTCCCTGTGATCAACAGCACCCCCCTGTGATCAAGAGCACCCCCTGTGATCAACAGCACCTCCCTGTGATCAACAGCACCTCCCTGTGATCAACAGCACCCCCCTGTGATCAACAGCACCTCCCTGTGATCAACAGCAACCCCCTGTGATCAACAGCACCTCCCTGTGATCAACAGCACCTCCCTGTGATCAACAGCACCCCCCTGTGATCAACAGCACCCCCTGTGGTCAACAGCACCCCTTTGTGATCAACAGCAACCCCCTGTGATCAACAGCACCTCCCTGTGATCAACAGCACTTCCCTGTGATCAACAGCACCTGCCTGTGATCAGCACCTCCCTGTGATCAACAGCACCCGTGATCAACAGCACCTTCCTGTGATCAACAGCACCCCGCTGTGATCAACAGCACCCCCCTGTGATCAACAGCACCTCCCTGTGATCAGCACTTCCCTGTCATCAACAGCACCCCCCTGTGATCAACAGCACCTCCCTGTGATCAACAGCACCCCCCTGTGATCAACAGCACCTCCTGTGATCAACAGCACCCCCTGTGATCAACAGCACCTCTCTGTGATCAACAGCACCTCCCTGTGATCAACAGCACCCCCCTGTGATCAACAGCACCCCCTGTGATCAACAGCACATCTCTGTGACCAACAGCACCTCCCTGCAATAAACAGCACCTCCCTGTGATCAACAGCACCTCCCTGTGATCAACAGCACCCCCCTGTGATCAACAGCACCTCCGTGTGATGAACAGCACCTCCCTGTGATCAACAGCACCTCCCTGTGATCAACAGCACCTCCCTGTGATCAACAGCACCCCCCTGTGATCATCAGCCCCCCTGTGATCAACCGTACCTCCTGTGATCAACAGCACCTCCCTGTGATCAACAGCACCACCCTGTGATCAACAGCACCTCCCTGTGATCAACAGCAACTTCCTGTGATCAACAGCACCTCCCTGTGATCAACATCACCCTCCTGTGATCAACAGCACCACCCTGTGATCAACAGCACCTCCGTGTGATCAACAGCACCTCCGTGTGATCAACAGCACCTCCCTGTGAACAACAGCACCTCCCTGTGATCAACAGCACCCCCCTATGATCAACAGCACCCCCCTGTGATCAACGGCACCTCCCTGTGAAGCACCTCCCTGTAATCAACAGCCCCTCCCTGTGATCAACAGCACCTCCCTGTGATCAACAGCACCTCCCTGTGATCAACAGCACCTAGGTGTGATCAACACCACCTCCCTGTGATCAACAGCACCTCCCTGTGATCAACAGCAACCCTCTGTGATCTACAGCACCCCTTGTGATCAACAGCACCCCCCTGTGATCAGTAGCACCCCCTGTGATCAACAGCACCTCTCTGTGATCAACAGCACTTCCCTGTGATCAACAGCACCACCCTGTGATCAACAGCACCTCCCTGTGATCAACAGCACCCCCCTGTGATCAACAGCACCCCCCTGTGATCATCAGCCCCCGTGATCAACAGCACCTCCTGTGATCAACAGCACCCCCTGTGATCAACAGCACCTCCCTGTGATCAACAGCACCACCCTGTGATCAACAACACCTCCCTGTGATCAACAGCAACTTCCTGTGATCAACAGCACCTCCCTGTGATCAACAGCACCCTCCTGTGATCAACAGCACCTCACTGTGATCAACAGCACATCCCTGTGATCAACAGCACCTCCCTGTGATCAACAGCACTCTCCTGTGATCAACAGCACTTCCCTGTGATCAACAGCACCTCCGTGTGATGAACAGCACCTCCCTGTGATCAACAGCACCCCCCTGTGATCAACAGCACCCCCCCTGTGATCAACAGCACCCCTGTGATCAACAGCTCCTCCCTGTGATCAACAGCACCTCCCTGTAATCAACAGCACCTCCCTGTGATCAACAGCACCCCCCTGTGATCAACAGCACCTCCTGTGATCAACAGCACCCCCTGTGATCAACAGCACCTCTCTGTGATCAACAGCACCTCCCTGTGATCAACAGCACCCCCCTGTGATCAACAGCACCCCCTGTGATCAACAGCACATCTCTGTGACCAACAGCACCTCCCTGCAATAAACAGCACCTCCCTGTGATCAACAGCACCTCCCTGTGATCAACAGCACCCCCCTGTGATCAACAGCACCTCCGTGTGATGAACAGCACCTCCCTGTGATCAACAGCACCTCCCTGTGATCAACAGCACCTCCCTGTGATCAACAGCACCCCCCTGTGATCATCAGCCCCCCTGTGATCAACCGCACCTCCTGTGATCAACAGCACCTCCCTGTGATCAACAGCACCACCCTGTGATCAACAGCACCTCCCTGTGATCAACAGCAACTTCCTGTGATCAACAGCACCTCCCTGTGATCAACATCACCCTCCTGTGATCAACAGCACCACCCTGTGATCAACAGCACCTCCGTGTGATCAACAGCACCTCCGTGTGATCAACAGCACCTCCCTGTGATCAACAGCACCTCCCTGTGATCAACAGCACCCCCCTATGATCAACAGCACCCCCCTGTGATCAACAGCACCTCCCTGTAATCAACAGCACCTCAATCAACAGCCCCTCCCTGTGATCAACAGCACCTCCCTGTGATCAACAGCACCTCCCTGTGATCAACAGCACCTAGGTGTGATCAACACCACCTCCCTGTGATCAACAGCACCTCCCTGTGATCAACAGCAACCCTCTGTGATCTACAGCACCCCTTGTGATCAACAGCACCCCTCTGTGATCAGTAGCACCCCCTGTGATCAACAGCACCTCTCTGTGATCAACAGCACTTCCCTGTGATCAACAGCACCACCCTGTGATCAACAGCACCTCCCTGTGATCAACAGCACCCCCCTGTGATCAACAGCACCCCCCTGTGATCATCAGCCCCCGTGATCAACAGCACCTCCTGTGATCAACAGCACCTCCCTGTGATCAACAGCACCACCCTGTGATCAACAACACCTCCCTGTGATCAACAGCAACTTCCTGTGATCAACAGCACCTCCCTGTGATCAACAGCACCCTCCTGTGATCAACAGCACCTCACTGTGATGAACAGCACATCCCTGTGATCAACAGGACCTCCCTGTGATCAACAGCACTCTCCTGTGATCAACAGCACTTCCCTGTGATCAACAGCACCTCCGTGTGATCAACAGCACCTCCCTGTGATCAACAGCACCCCCCTGTGATCAACAGCACCCCCCCTGTGATCAACAGCACCCCTGTGGTCAACAGCTCCTCCCTGTGATCAACAGCAACTCCCTGTAATCAACAGCACCTCCCTGTGATCAACAGCACCTCCCTGTGATCAACAGCACTCCCTGTGATCAACAGCACCTCCGTGTGATCAACAGCACCTCCGTGTGATCAACAGCACCTCCCTGTGATCAACAGCACCCCTCTGTGATCTACAGCACCCCTTGTGATCAACAGCACCCCCCTGTGATCAGTAGCACCCCCTGTGATCAACAGCACCTCCCTGTGATCAACAGCAACTCCCTGTAACCAACAGCACCTCCCTGTAATCAACAGCACCTCCCTGTGATCAACAGCACCCCTCTGTGATCTACAGCACCCCTTGTGATCAACAGCACCCCCCCCCTGTGATCAGTAGCACCTCCCTGTGATCAACAGCACCTCCCTGTGATCAACAGCACCTCCCTGTGATCAACAGCACCTCCCTGTGATCAACAGCACCTCCCTGTGATCAACAGCACCTCCCTGTGATCAACAGCACCTCCCTGTTATCAACAGCACCCCCCTGTGATCAACAGCACCTCCCTGTGATCAACAGCACCTCCCTGTGATCAACAGCACCTCCCTGTGATCAACAGCACCTCCCTGTGATCAACAGCACCTCCCTGTGATCAACAGCACCTCCCTGTGATCAACAGCACATCCCTTTGATCAACAGCACCTCCCTGTGATCAACAACACCTCTTTGTGATCAACAACGCCCCCTGTGATCAACAGCACCTCCCTGTGATCAACAGCACCTCACTGTGATCAACAGCACCTCCCTGTGATCAACAGCACCTCCCTGTGATCAACAACGCCCCCCTGTGATCAACAACACCTCCCTGTGATCAACAACGCCCCCTGTGATCAACAGCACCTCCCTGTGATCAACAGCACCTCCCTGTGATAAACAACGCCCCCCTGTGATCAACAGCTCCTCCCTGTGATCAACAGCACCTCACTGTGATCAACAGCACCTCCCTGTGATCAACAGCACCTCCCTGTGATCAACAACGCCCCCCTGTGATCAACAGCACCTCCCTGTGATCAACAGCACCTCCCTATGATCAACAGCACCCCCCTGTGATCAACAGCACCTCCCTGTGATCAACAACGCCCCTTTGTGATCAACAGCACCTCCCTGTGATCAACAGCACCCCCATGTGATCAACAACTCCCCCCTGTGATCAACAGCACATCCCTGTGATCAACAACGCCCCCCTGTGATCAACAGCACCTCCCTGTGATCAACAGCACCCCCTGTGATCAACAGCACCTCCCTGTGATCAACAACTCCCCCCTGTGATCAACAGCACCTCCCTGTGATCAACAGCACCCCCATGTGATCAACAGCTCCTCCCTGTGATCAACAGCACCCCCCTGTGATCAAGAGCACCCCCTGTGATCAACAGCACCTCCCTGTGATCAACAGCACCTCCCTGTGATCAACAGCACCCCCCTGTGATCAACAGCACCTCCCTGTGATCAACAGCAACCCCCTGTGATCAACAGCACCTCCCTGTGATCAACAGCACCTCCCTGTGATCAACAGCACCCCCCTGTGATCAACAGCACCCCCTGTGGTCAACAGCACCCCTTTGTGATCAACAGCAACCCCCTGTGATCAACAGCACCTCCCTGTGATCAACAGCACCTCCCTGTTATCAACAGCACCTGCCTGTGATCAGCACCTCCCTGTGATCAACAGCACCCGTGATCAACAGCACCTCCCTGTGATCAACAGCACCCCCTGTGAACAAGAGCACCTTCCTGTGATCAACAGCACCCCGCTGTGATCAACAGCACCCCCCTGTGATCAACAGCACCTCCCTGTGATCAGCACTTCCCTGTCATCAACAGCACCCCCCTGTGATCAACAGCACCTCCCTGTGATCAACAGCACCCCCCTGTGATCAACAGCACCTCCTGTGATCAACAGCACCCCCTGTGATCAACAGCACCTCTCTGTGATCAACAGCACCTCCCTGTGATCAACAGCACCCCCCTGTGATCAACAGCACCCCCTGTGATCAACAGCACATCTCTGTGACCAACAGCACCTCCCTGCAATAAACAGCACCTCCCTGTGATCAACAGCACCTCCCTGTGATCAACAGCACCCCCCTGTGATCAACAGCACCTCCGTGTGATGAACAGCACCTCCCTGTGATCAACAGCACCTCCCTGTGATCAACAGCACCTCCCTGTGATCAACAGCACCCCCCTGTGATCATCAGCCCCCCTGTGATCAACAGCACCCCCCTGTGATCAACAGCACCTCCCTGTGATCAACAGCAACTTCCTGTGATCAACAGCACCTCCCTGTGATCAACATCACCCTCCTGTGATCAACAGCACCACCCTGTGATCAACAGCACCTCCGTGTGATCAACAGCACCTCCCTGTGATCAACAGCACCTCCCTGTGATCAACAGCACCCCCCTATGATCAACAGCACACCCCTGTGATCAACAGCACCTCCCTGTGATCAACAGCACCTCCCTGTAATCAACCGCCCCTCCCTGTGATCAACAGCACCTCCCTGTGATCAACAGCACCTCCCTGTGATCAACAGCACCTAGGTGTGATCAACACCTCCTCCCTGTGATCAACAGCACCTCCCTGTGATCAACAGCAACCCTCTGTGATCTACAGCACCCCTTGTGATCAACAGCACCCCCCTGTGATCAGTAGCACCCCCTGTGATCAACAGCACCTCTCTGTGATCAACAGCACTTCCCTGTGATCAACAGCACCACCCTGTGATCAACAGCACCTCCCTGTGATCAACAGCACCCCCCTGTGTTCAACAGCACCCCCCTGTGATCATCAGCCCCCGTGATCAACAGCACCTCCTGTGATCAACAGCACCCCCTGTGATCAACAGCACCTCCCTGTGATCAACAGCACCACCCTGTGATCAACAACACCTCCCTGTGATCAACAGCAACTTCCTGTGATCAACAGCACCTCCCTGTGATCAACAGCACCCTCCTGTGATCAACAGCACCTCACTGTGATCAACAGCACATCCCTGTGATCAACAGCACCTCCCTGTGATCAACAGCACTCTCCTGTGATCAACAGCACTTCCCTGTGATCAACAGCACCTCCGTGTGATCAACAGCACCTCCCTGTGATCAACAGCACCCCCCTGTGATCAACAGCACCCCCCCTGTGATCAACAGCACCCATGTGATCAACAGCTCCTCCCTGTGATCAACAGCAACTCCCTGTAATCAACAGCACCTCCCTGTGATCAACAGCACCTCCCTGTGATCAACAGCACTCCCTGTGATCAACAGCACCTCCGTGTGATCAACAGCACCTCCGTGTGATCAACAGCACCTCCCTGTGATCAACAGCACCCCTCTGTGATCTACAGCACCCCTTGTGATCAACAGCACCCCCCTGTGATCAGTAGCACCCCCTGTGATCAACAGCACCTCCCTGTGATCAACAGCAACTCCCTGTAACCAACAGCACCTCCCTGTAATCAACAGCACCTCCCTGTGATCAACAGCACCCCTCTGTGATCTACAGCACCCCTTGTGATCAACAGCCCCCCCCCCCTGTGATCAGTAGCACCCCCTGTGGTCAACAGCACTTCCCTGTGATCAACAGCACTTCCCTGTGATCAACAGCACCTCCCTGTGATCAACAGCATTTCCCTGTGATCAACAGCACCCCCCTGTGATCAACAGCACCTCCCTGTGGTCAACAGCACCTCCCTGTGATCAGCAGCAACCTCCTGTGATCAACAGCACCTCCCTGTGATCAACAGCACCTCCCTGTGACCAACAGCACCCCCTGTGATCAACAGCACCTCCCTGTGATCAACAGCACCTCCCTTTGATCAACAGCACCTCCCTGTGATCAACAGCACTTCCTGTGATCAACAGCACGTCCCTGTGATCAACAGCACCCCCTGTGATGAACAGCACCCCCCTGTGATGAACAGCGCCTCCCTGTGATCAACAGCACTTCCCTGTCATCAACAGCACCCTCCTGTGATCAACAGCACCTCCCTGTGATCAACAGCACCCCCCTGTGATCATCAGCACCCCCTTGTGATCAGCAGCACCTCCTGTGATCAACAGCATCCCCTGTGATCAACAGCACCCCCCCTGTGATCAACAGCACCTCCCTGTCATCAACCGCACCCCCCTGTGATCAACAGCACCCCCCTGTGATCAACAGCACCTCCTGTGATCAACAGCACCCCCTGTGACAAACAGCACCTCACTGTGATCAACAGCACCTCCCTGTGATCAACAGCACCTCCCTGTGATCATCAGCACCTCCCTGTGGTCAGCAGCATCTCGCTGTGATCAGCACCTCCCTGTGGTCAGCAGCACCTCCCTGTGATCATCAGCATCTCCCTGTGATCATCAGCACCTCCCTGTGATCAACAGCGCCTCCCTGTGATCGGCTTCTCCCTGTGATCATCAGCACCTCCCTGTGATCAACAGCACCTCACTGTGATCAACAGTATCTCCCTGTGATCATCAGCATCTCCATGTGATCAGCATCTCGCTGTGATCATCAGCATCTCCCTGTGATCATCAGCACCTCCCTGTGAACAGGAACACCTCTTTGTGATCAGCAGCACCTCCCTGTGATCAGGAAGACCTCCCTGTGATCAGCACCACTTCCCTTTGATCAGCAACATCTACCTGTTCTCTCCATAAATTTTAGTATTGAGTTTGAACAAAATAACTCATTGCCTTTATTACAACCCAGGAGTCCAAATGGCCTGTTATCCTGGGTGTAAAAGGAGCAAAATAAACACAGCAGAAAAGTTTTGACTTATGTTATATTTCACCAATTTTAGAACAGCAATAATTACACTATATACACTATGTACAGTGATAGGTATTAGTGAACTCCAAAGTAAGCAAGGCAGAATAGAAGCCACAAGAGAGCAGACCGTGCTTCAACCAGCTCTAGAATGGGAATGACAAGGGCAGACAGGAGAGTGGTACCCACGTAACCTCTGCGATTGCCAAAACCATCTTATTGGCTGGAACCTGGTTACTAGTTGAACGACGGGGCCCCATCGTCAACTCTCAGTCACCTGGTTCGCTGGTTGGGGGAGATAGCCTGTAAATGTGGGTGTGTACATGTGCCGAATAAAGGTTACGTACTCTTTGCATGCCACAGCCTTTTTTAGATGTTTTATTATTAAGGGGAACTATGATTTTAAACTCAAGATATACAGAAAACCAACACATAACTGTTCTTACGTGTACTAATGTTCTTCACATCATGACAGACTTAAACTGTCTGTATTCTCCTTCATGTTTTTGAGAACTTTGCATATTTGCAGCCCAGATTTCATAGATGAAGAAAACTTGAAGACTTATGAAACAGCTAATGATCTAAAGTACCAAAAATACTTAATTGATAAATCATTTAAAATTGCTAGAAATACAATTTACAATTAAAAAAAATGACAAATAACCTTATTCAAACAAGAATATGGTGATTCTCCCTTACCATGAAAACCTTGATATAACTTCTCTACTTAAAATCAAAGTTGAATTTAAAAATCTTGATACATTAAAAAACCATCTGATATAAAATTCCCCAAAAAATGCTGGCGGCTGTGTCTACAAGATTCCGTCTAAAAAAATGCATAAAACTTATTATAAGCAAACTGGAAAAAGCCTTGAACCAATATTGCAACAGAATCAATATAACATTAGAACTGGACAAGAGTGTAATGCTCTGTTTATTAATGTGAGATATTATAACCGACAGGTTGATGTTCAAAATGTTAAGAAAGTTGCATCCAGCAGCAGTAATGTTGAGAGAAATATAACTGACTCAACCTTCATCAAAAATACTTACGATTTTAATATGAATATTGCTTTACGATTATGTAAATCTCTCCCGCTCCTATCCCACTTCCCACTCCTCCCCATCTCCCCCACTCCTATCCCACTTCTTACCCCTCCCCATCTCCCCCACCCCTATCCCACTTCCTACCCCTCCCAATCTCCCCCATTCCTATCCCACTTCCCACCTCTCCCCATCTCCCCACTCCTATCCCACTTCTTACCCCTCCTCATCTCCCCCACTCCTATCCCACTTCCTACACCTCCCCATGTCCCCCACTCCTATCCCACTTCTTACTCCTCCCCATCTCTCCCACTCCTATCCCACTTCCCACTCCTCCCCATCTCCATCACTCCTATCCCACTTCCTACCCCTCTCTATCTCCCCCACTCCTATCCCACTTACTACCCTCCCCATCTTCCCCACTCCTATCCCACTTCCTACCCCTCCCCATCTTCGCCACTCCTAAACCACTTCACACCCCTCCCCATCTCCCCACTCCTATCCCACTTCCTACCCCTCCCCCACTCCCATCCCACTTCCTACCCCTCCCCATCTCCCCACTCCTATCTCACTTCCCGCCCCTCCCCATCTCCTCCACCCCTATCCCACTTCCTACCCCTCCCAATCTCCCCCATTCCTATCCCACTTCCAACCCCTCCCCATCTCCCCCACTCCTATCCCACTTCCCACCCCTCGACATCTCCCCCACTCCTATCCCACTTCCCACCCCTCCCCATCTCCCCCACTCCTATCCCACTTCCTACCCCTCACCATCTATTCCACTCCTATCCCACTTCCTACCCCTCCCCATCTCCCCCACTCCTATCTCTCTCCATCTCCCCCACTCCTATCCCACTTCCTACCCCTCCCCATCTCCACCACTACTATCCAAATTCCTACCCGTCCCCATCTCCCTCACTCCCATCCCACTTCCTACCCCTCCCCATCTCTCCCACTCCTATCCCACTTCCTACCCCTCCCCATCTCCCCCACTCCTCTCCCACTTCCTACCCTTCCCCATCTCCCCCGCTCCTATCCCATTTCCCACCCCTCCCCATCTCCCCCACTCCTATCCCACTTCCTACCCCTTCCCATCTCCACCACTCCTATCCTACTTCCTACCCCTCCCCATCTCCTCCACTCCTATCCCATTTCCTACCCGTCCCCATCTCCCCCACTCCTATCCCACTTCCTACCCCTCCCCATCTCCCCCACTCCTATCCCACTTCCTACCCCTCCCCATCTTCCCACTCCTATCCCACTTCCTACCCCTCCCCATCTCTCCCACTCCTATCCCACTTCCTACCCATCCCCATCTCCCCCACTCCTGTCCCACTTCCTACCCCTCCCCATCTCCCCCACTCCTATCGCACTTCCTACCTCTCCCCATCTCCCCCACTCCTATCCCACTTCCTACCCCTCCCCATCTCCCCCACTCCTATACCACTTCCTACCCCTCCCCATCTCCCTCACTCCTATCCCACTTCCCACCCTTCCCCATCTCCCCCACTCCTATCCCACTTCCTACCCCTCCCCATCTCCCCCACTCTTATACCACTTCCTACCCCTCCCCATCTCCCCCACTCCTATCCCACTTCCCACCCTTCCCCATCTCCCCCACTCCTATCCCACTTCCTACCCCTCCCCATCTCCCCCAGTCCTATCCCACTTCAAACCCTTCTCCATATCCCCCACTTCTATCCAACATCCTACCCTTCCCCATCTCTCCCACTCCTATGCCACTTCAAACCCTTCCCCATCTCCCCCACTCCTATAATACTTCCCCCTCCTCCCCATCTCCCCCACTCCTATCCCACTTCCCACCCCTCCCCATCTCCCCCACTAATATCCCACTTCCTACCCCTCTCCATCTCCCCCACTCCTATCCCACTTCCTACCCCTCCCCATCTCCCCCACTCCTATCCCATTTCCTACCCCTCCCCATCTCCCCCATTCCTATTCCACTTCCTACCCTCCCCATCTCCCCCACTCATATCCCACTTCCTACCCCTCCCCATCTCCCCCACTCTTATCCTACTTCCTACCCCTCCCTATCTCCCCCACTCATATCCCACTTCCCACCCCTCCCCATCTCCCCCACTCCTATCCCACTTCCAACCCTCCCCATCTCCCCCACTCCTATCCCACTTCCTACCCCTCCCCGTCTCCCCCACTCCTATCCCACTTCAAACCCTTCCCCATCTCCCCCACTTCTATCCCACATCCTACTCTTCCCCATCTCCCCCTCTCCTATAATACTTCCCCCTCCTCCCTATCTCCCCCACTTCTATAATACTTTCCACCCCTCCACCATCTCCCCCTCTCCTATAATACTTCCCACCCCTCCACCATCTCCCCCACTCCTATAATACTTCCCATCCCTCCACCATCTCCCCCACTCCTATAATACTTCCCACCCCTCCACCATCTACCCCACTCCTATAATACTTCCCATCCCTCCACCATCTACCACACTCCTATAATACTTCCCACCCCTCCACCATCTACCCCACTCCTATAATACTTCCCACCCCTCCACCATCTACCCCACTCCTATAATACTTCCCATCCCTCCACCATCTACCCCACTCCTATAATACTTCCCACCCCTCCACCATCTACCCCACTCCTATAATACTTCCCACCCCTCCACCATCTACCCCACTCCTATAATACTTCCCACCCCTCCACCATCTACCCCACTCCTATAATACTTCCCATCCCTCCACCATCTACCCCACTCCTATAATACTTCCCACCCCTCCACCATCTACCCCACTCCTATAATACTTCCCAACCCTCCACCATCTACCCCACTCCTATAATACTTCCCATCCCTCCACCATCTACCCCACTCCTATAATACTTCCCATCCCTTAACCATCTACCCCACTCCTATAATACTTCCCATCCCTCCACCATCTACCCCACTCCTATAATACTTCCCACCCCTCCACCATCTACCCCACTCCTATAATACTTCCCATCCCTCCACCATCTACCCCACTCCTATAATACTTCCCATCCCTCCACCATCTACCCCACTCCTATAATACTTCCCATCCCTCCACCATCTACCCCACTCCTATAATACTTCCCATCCCTCCACCATCTACCCCACTCCTATAATACTTCCCATCCCTCCACCATCTACCCCACTCCTATAATACTTCCCATCCCTCCACCATCTACCCCACTCCTATAATACTTCCCACCCCTCCACCATCTACCCCACTCCTATAATACTTCCCATCCCTCCACCATCTACCCCACTCTTATAATACTTCCCATCCCTCCACCATCTACCCCACTCCTATAATACTTCCCACCCCTCCACCATCTACCCCACTCCTATAATACTTCCCACCCCTCCACCATCTACCCCACTCCTATAATACTTCCCACCCCTCCACCATCTACCCAACTCCTATAATACTTCCCATCCCTCCACCATCTACCCCACTCCTATAATACTTCCCACCCCTCCACCATCTACCCCACTCCTATAATACTTCCCATCCCTCCACCATCTACCCCACTCCTATAATACTTCCATCCCTCCACCATCTACCCCACTCCTATAATACTTCCCATCCCTCCACCATCTACCCCACTCCTATAATACTTCCCATCCCTCCACCATCTACCCCACTCCTATAATACTTCCCATCCCTCCACCATCTACCCCACTCCTATAATACTTCCCATCCCTCCACCATCTACCCCACTCCTATAATACTTCCCATCCCTCCACCATCTACCCCACTCCTATAATACTTCCCATCCCTCCACCATCTACCCCACTCCTATAATACTTCCCACCCCTCCACCATCTACCCCACTCCTATAATACTTCCCACCCCTACACCATCTACCCCACTCCTATAATACTTCCCAACCCTCCACCATCTACCCCACTCCGATAATACTTCCCATCCCTCCACCATCTACCCCACTCCTATAATACTTCCCACCCCTCCACCATCTACCCCACTCCTATAATACTTCCCATCCCTCCACCATCTACCCCACTCCTATAATACTTCCCATCCCTCCACCGTCTACCCCACTCCTATAATACTTCCCATCCCTCCACCATCTACCCCACTCCTATAATACTTCCCATCCCTCCACCATCTACCCCACTCCTATAATACTTCCCACCCCTCCACCATCTACCCCACTCCTATAATACTTCCCATCCCTCCACCATCTACCCCACTCCTATAATACTTCCCATCCCTCCACCATCTACCCCACTCCTATAATACTTCCCACCCCTCCACCATCTACCCCACTCCTATAATACTTCCCATCCCTCCACCATCTACCCCACTCCTATAATACTTCCCATCCCTCCACCATCTACCCCACTCCTATAATACTTCCCACCCCTCCACCATCTACCCCACTCCTATAATACTTCCCAACCCACCACCAACTACCCCACTCCTATAATACTTCCCACCCCTCCACCATCTACCCCACTCCTATAATACTTCCCATCCCTCCACCATCTACCCCACTCCTATAATACTTCCCACCCCTCCACCATCTACCCCACTCCTATAATACTTCCCATCCCTCCACCATCTACCCCACTCCTATAATACTTCCCATCCCTCCACCATCTACCCCACTCCTATAATACTTCCCATCCCTCCACCATCTACCCCACTCCTATAATACTTCCCACCCCTCCACCATCTACCCCACTCCTATAATACTTCCCACCCCTCCACCATCTACCCCACTCCTATAATACTTCCCACCCCTCCACCATCTACCCCACTCCTATAATACTTCCCACCCCTTCCCATCTCCCTCACTCCTCTAATACTTCCCTCTCTTCCTCCTTCTTTTGTGAAGGATTCCTCAGCGTGTGTTCGTCACATTGTTCAACATTCATCATTAATGAATGGCTGATGATACACTCTTGTAATGAAGGTAATGTTGCTACCTGTTTGTGTTGTGCAAGTGAAGGGGTGTGGCAGAGGTGTGGCAGTGGTGTGGCAGTGGCGTGGCAGTGGCGTGGCAGTGGTGTGGCAGTGGTGTGGCAGAGGTGTGGCAGTGGTGTGGCAGTGGTGTGGCAGTGGTGTGGCAGTGGTGTGGCAGTGGTGTGGCAGTGGTGTGGCAGTGGTGTGGCAGTGGTGTGGCAGTGGTGTGGCAGTGGTGTGGCAGTGGTGTGGCAGAGGTGTGGCAGTGGTGTGGCAGTGGTGTGGCAGTGGTGTGGCAGTGGTGTGGCAGTGGTGTGGCAGTGGTGTGGCAGTGGTGTGGCAGTGGTGTGGCAGTGGTGTGGCAGTGGTGTGTCAGTGGTGTGGCAGAGGTGTGGCAGTGGTGTGGCAGTGGTGTGGCAGTGGTGTGGCAGTGGTGTGGCAGAGGTGTGGCAGTGGTGTGGCAGTGGTGTGGCAGTGGTGTGGCAGAGGTGTGGCAGTGGTGTGGCAGTGGTGTGGCAGTGGTGTGGCAGTGGTGTGGCAGAGGTGTGGCAGTGGTGTGGCAGTGGTGTGGCAGTGGTGTGGCAGAGGTGTGGCAGTGGTGTGGCAGTGGTGTGGCAGTGGTGTGGCAGTGGTGTGTCAGTGGTGTGGCAGAGGTGTGGCAGTGGTGTGGCAGTGGTGTGGCAGTGGTGTGTCAGTGGTGTGGCAGAGGTGTGGCAGTGGTGTGGCAGTGGTGTGGCAGTGGTGTGGCAGTGGTGTGTCAGTGGTGTGGCAGAGGTGTGGCAGTGGTGTGGCAGTGGTGTGGCAGTGGTGTGGCAGTGGTGTGGCAGAGGTGTGGCAGTGGTGTGGCAGTGGTGTGGCAGGGGAGTGGTAAGGGCGAGGGAGATGACAGGCCAGGGGAGAGCCTCGGGCAGGGGCCAGGGGATCGGCTAGGGGAGAGGAAGGGAGGCAGAGAGAAGAGTGGAAGAGGGAATAAGGGAGGATAAGGGAGGGGGAATAAACAAGGGTAAAAGAGAGAAATAAGGGAGGAGGAAAAAAGGGGTGAGGGTGGGGAAATAGGGGAGGGTAAGGGTAGGAAATAAGGGGCGGTAAAAGAGGGGCAATAAGGGGAGGTAAAGGAAGGGAATAATGGAGGGTAAGAAAGGGGAATAAGGGAGGGGAAGAAAGGGGAATAAGAAAGGGAAATAAGAGAGGGTAAGAAAGAGGAATAAGGGAGGGTAATAAAGGGGAATAAAGGACGGAAAGAAAGGGGAATAAAGGAGGTTAAAAAAAGGGAATAAGGGAGGGTAAGAAAGAAGAGTAAGGGAGGGTAAGAAAGGGGAATAAGGGAGGGAAAGAAAAGGGAATAAGGGAGGGTAAGAAAGGGGAATAAGGGACGTTAAGAAAGGGGAATAAGGGGCGGTAAGAAAGGGGAATAAGGGATAGTAAGAAAGGGGAATAAGGGATAGTAAGAAAGGAGAATAAGGGAGGGTAAAAAAGGAGAATAAGGGAGGGTAAGAAAGGGGAATAAGGGAGGGTAAGAAGGGAGGGTAAGAAAGGAGAATAAGGGAGGGTATTAAAGGGGAATAAGTGAGGGTAAGAAAGGGGAGTAATGGAGGGTAAGAAAGGGGAATAAGGGAGGGTAAGAAAGGGAAGTAACGGAGGGTAAGAAAGGGGAATAAGGGAGGGCAAGAAAGGGGAATAAGGGAGGGTAAGAAAGGGGAATAAGGGAGGGTAAGAAAGAGGAATAAGGGAGGGTAAGAAAGGGGAATAAGGGAGGGTAAGAAAGAGGAATAAGGGAGGGTAAGAAAGGGGAATAAGGGAGGGTAAGAAAGGGGAATAAGGGAGGGTAAGAAAGGGAAATAAGGGAGGGTAAGAAAGGAGAATAAAGGAGGGTAAGAAAGGGGAATAAGGGAGGGTAAGAAAGGGGAATAAGGGAGGGTAAGAAAGGGGAATAAGGGAGGGTTAGAAAGGGGAATAAGGGAGAGTAAGAAAGGGGAATAAGGGAGGGTAAGAAAGGGGAATCAGGGAGGGTAAGAAAGTAGAATAAGGGAGGGTAAGAAAGGGGAATAAGGGAGGGTAAGAAAGGAGAATAAGGAAGAGTAACAAAGGGGAATAAGGGAGGGTAAGAAAGGGGAATAAGGGAGGGTAAGAAAGGGGAATAAGGGAGGGTAAGAAAGGGGAATAAGGGAGGGTAAGAAAGGGGAATAAGGGAGGGTTAGAAAGGGGAATAAGGGAGATTAAGAAAGGGGAATAAGGGAGGGTAAGAAAGGGGAATCAGGGAGGGTAAGAAAGTAGAATAAGGGAGGGTAAGAAAGGGGAATAAGGGAGGGTAAGAAAGGAGAATAAGGAAGAGTAAGAAAGGGGAATAAGGGAGGGTAAGAAAGGGAATAAGGAGGGTAAGAAAAGGAATAAGGAGGTAGAAGAATAAGGGAGATAGAAGGATAAGGAGGTAAGAAAGGGAATAAGGGAGGGTTAGAAAGGGAATAAGGGAGAGTAAGAAAGGAAATAAGGAGGGTAAGAAAGGGAATAAGGAGGTAAGAAAGGAGAATAAGGGAGGGTAAGAAAGAGGAATAAGGGAGGGTAAGAAAGGGAATAAGGAGGGTAAGAAAGGGAGTAAGTAGGGAGGGTAAGAAAGGGAATAAGGAGGGTAAGAAAAGAGAATAAGGAGGGTAAGAAAGGAGGAATAAGGAGGTAAGAAAAGGGAATAAGGAGGGTAAGAAAGGAGAATAAGGGAGGGTAAGAAAGGGAGTAAGGGAGGAAGAAAGGGAATAAGGGAGGGTAAGAAAGGAGAATAAGGGAGGGTAAGAAAGGGAGTAAGAGGGAAGGTAAGAAGAGGAATAAGGGAGGGTAAGAAAGGAGAATAAGGAGGGTAAGAAAGAGGAGATAAGGGAGGGTAAGAAAGGGAATAAGGAGGTAAGAAAGGAGATAAGGGAGGATAAGAAAGGGAATAAGGAGGGTAAGAAAGGTAGATAAGGAGGGTAAGAAAGGAATAAGGGAGGGTAAGAAAGGGAATAAGGAGGGTAAGAAAGGGAATAAGGGAGGGTAAGAAAGGAGTAAGGGAGGGTAAGAAAGGAAATAAGGAGGTAAGAAAGGAAGAGAATAAGGGAGGGTAAGAAAGGGAATAAGGGAGGGTAAGAAAGGGAATAAGGGAGGTAGGTAAGAAAGGGGAAAAGGGAGAAGGGATGAAAAGAAAGGAGAAAAGGGAGGGTAAGAAAGGGATAAGGGAGGGTAAGAAAGAGGAATAAGGGAGGGTAAGAAAGGGAATAAGGAGGGTAAGAAAGGGAATAAGGGAGGTAAGAAAGGGAATAAGGAGTAAGAAGGAAATAAGAGGTAAGAAAGGGAATAAAGGAGGTAAGAAAGGAAAGGAGTAAAAGGAATAGGAGTAAGAAAGGAGAAAAGGAGGGTAAGAAAGGAGAATAAGGAGGGTAAGAAAGGGAATAAGGAGGATAAGAAAGGAGAATAAGGAGGGTAAAAAGGGAATAAGGGACGTTAGAAAGGGAATAAGGAGGGTAAGAAAGGGAATAAGGAGGGTAAGAAAGGGAATAAAGGAGTAAGAAAGGGGAATAAGGAGGTAAGAAAGGAGAATAAGGGAGGGTAAAAAGTAGGAGAAGAAGGGAGGGAGTAAGAAAGGAGAATAAGGGAGGGTAAGAAAGGGAATAAGGAGGGTAGAAAGGAGAATAAGGAGGGTAAGAAAGGGAATAAGGAGGGTAAGAAAGGGGAATAAGGGAGGGTAAGAAAGGAGATAAGGAGGGTAAGAAAGGAAATAAGGAGAGGTGAAGAAAGGGAGTAGGAGGTAAGAAAGGGAATAAGGGAGGGTAAGAAGTAAGGAGATAGAAGGAGAGGGTAGGATAGGAAGGATAGGAGGAAAAGAATAGGAGGGTAAGAAAGGGGAGTAAGGGAGAGGTAAGAAAGGGAATAAGAGGAGGGTAAGAAAGGGGAATAAAGGAGGGTAAGAAATGGAATAAAGGAGAAGAGATAAGAAGGGAGAATAGGAGGGAGGGTAAGAAAGAGGGAATAAGGGAGGGTAAGAAAGGAGAAAGGGAGGGTAATAAAGGGAATAAGGAGGGTAAGAAAGGGAATAAGGAGGGTAAAATAGGGAATAAGGGAGGGTAATAAAGGGTAATAAGGGAGGGTAAGAAAGGGAATAAGGGACGTTAAGAAAGGGAATAAGGGGCGTAAGAAAGGGAATAAGGGATAGTATGAAAGGGAATAAGGATAGTAAGAAAGGAGAAAAAGGAGGGTAAAAAGAAGAATAAGGGAGGGTAAGAAAGGGAATAAGGAGAGGTAAGAAGGAGGGTAAGAAAGGAGAATAAGGGAGGGTAATAAAGGGTAATAAGGGAGGGTAAGAAAGGGAATAAGGGAGGGTAAGAAAGGAGAATAAGGGAGGGTAAGAAAGGGAGTAAGGAGGGTAAGAAAGAGGAATAAGGAGGGTAAGAAAGGAGAATAAGGAGGGTAAGAAAGGGGAGTAAGGGAGGTAAGAAAGGGAATAAGGAGGGTAAGAAAGGGAGTAAGGGAGGGTAAGAAAGGGAATAAGGAGGGTAAGAAAGGGAGTAAGGGAGGTAAGAACGGGGAATAAGGGAGGGTTAGAAAGGGAATAAGGGAGAGTAAGAAAGGGAATAAGGAGGGTAAGAAAAGGAGTAAGGGAGGGTAAGAAAGGAGAATAAGGAAGGGTAAGAAAGGGAGTAAGAGGGTAAGAAAGGGAATAAGGAGGAAGAAAGGGAATAAGGAGGGTAAGAAAGGGAATAAGGGAGGGTAAGAAAGGGAATAAGGAGGGTAAGAAAGGGAATAAGGGAGGGCAAGAAAAGTGAATAAGGGAGGGTAAGAAAGAGGAATAAGGGAGGGTAAGAAAGGGGAATAAGGGAGGGTAAGAAAGGGGAATAAGGGAGGGTAAGAAAGGAGAATAAGGGAGGGTAAGAAAGGGGAATAAGGGAGGGTAAGAAAGGGGAATAAGGGAGGGTAAGAAAGGAGAATAAGGAAGAGTAAGAAAGGGGAATAAGGGAGGGTAAGAAAGGGGAATAAGAGAGGGTAAGAAAAGGGAATAAGGGAGGGTAAGAAAGGGGAATAAGGGAGGGTAAGAAAGGGGAATAAGGGAGGGTTAGAAAGGGGAATAAGGGAGGGTAAGAAAAGGGAATAAGGGAGAGTAAGAAAAGAAAATAAGGGAGGGTAAGAAAGGGGAATAAGGGAGGGTAAGAAAGGAGAATAAGGGAGGGTAAGAAAGGGGAGTAAGGGAGGGTAAGAAAGGGGAATAAGGGAGGGTAAGAAAGGAGAATAAGGGAGGGTAAGAAAGGGGAGTAAGGGAGGGTAAGAAAGGGGAATAAGGGAGGGTAAGAAAGGGGAGTAAGGGAGGGTAAGAAAGGGGAATAAGGGAGGGTAAGAAAGGGGAGTAAGGGAAGGTAAGAAAGGGGAATAAGGGAGGGTAAGAAAGGGGAATAAGGGAAGGTAAGAAAGGAAATAAAGGAGGGTAAGAAAGGGGAATAAAGGAGGGTAAGAAAGAGGAATAAGAGAGGGTAAGAAAGGGGAATAAGGGAGGGTAAGAAATGGAATAAGAGAAGGTAAGAAAGGGGAATAAGGGAGGGTAAGAAAGGGGAATAAGGGAGGGTAAGAAAGGAGAAGGGAGGGTAATAAAGGGGAATAAGGGAGGGTAAGAAAGGGGAATAAGGGAGGGTAAAAAAGGGAATAAGGGAGGGTAAGAAAGGGGAATAAGGGACGTTAAGAAAGGGGAATAAGGGGCGGTAAGAAAAGGGAATAAGGGATAGTAAGAAAGGGGAATAAGGGATAGTAAGAAAGGAGAATAAGGGAGGGTAAAAAAGGAGAATAAGGGAGGGTAATAAAGGGGAATAAGGGAGGGTAAGAAGGGAGGGTAAGAAAGGAGAATAAGGGAGGGTAATAAAGGGGAATAAGGGAGGGTAAGAAAGGAGATTAAGGGGGGTAAGAAAGGGGAGTAATGGAGGGTAAGAAATGGGAATAAGGGAGGGTAAGAAAGGAGAATAAGGGAGGGTAAGAAAGGGGAGTAAGGGAGGGTAAAAAAGAGGAATAAGGGAGGGTAAGAAAGGAGAATAAGGGAGGGTAAGAAAGGGGAGTAAGGGAGGGTAAGAAAGGGGAATAAGGGAGGGTAAGAAAGGGGAGTAAGGGAGGGTAAGAAAGGGGAATAAGGGAGGGTAAGAAAGGGGAGTAAGGGAGGGTAAGAACGGGGAATAAGGGAGGGTTAGAAAGGGGAATAAGGGAGAGTAAGAAAGGGGAATAAGGGAGGGTAAGAAAAGGGAGTAAGGGAGGGTAAGAAAGGAGAATAAGGAAGGGTAAGAAAGGGGAGTAAGAGAGGGTAAGAAAGGGGAATAAGGGAGGGTAAGAAAGGGGAATAAGGGAGGGTAAGAAAGGGGAATAAGGGAGGGTAAGAAAAAGGAATAAGGGAGGGTAAGAAAGGGGAATAAGGGAGGGTAAGAAAGGAGAATAAGGGAGGGTAAGAAAGGGGAATAAGGGAGTGTAAGAAAGGGGAATAAGGGAGGGTAAGAAAGGAGAATAAGGAAGAGTAAGAAAGGGGAATAAGGGAGGGTAAGAAAGGGGAATAAGGGAGGGTAAGAAAAGGGAATAAGGGAGGGTAAGAAAGGGGAATAAGGGAGGGTAAGAAAGGGGAATAAGGGAGGGTTAGAAAGGGGAATAAGGGAGGGTAAGAAAAGGGAATAAGGGAGAGTAAGAAAGGAAAATAAGGGAGGGTAAGAAAGGGGAATAAGGGAAGGTAAGAAAGGAGAATAAGGGAGGGTAAGAAAGGGGAGTAAGGGAGGGTAAGAAAGTGGAATAAGGGAGGGTAAGAAAGGAGAATAAGGGAGGGAAAGGGGAGTAAGGGAGGGTAAGAAAGGGGAATAAGGGAGGGTAAGAAAGGAGAATAAGGGAGGGTAAGAAAGGGGAGTAAGGGAAAGTAAGAAAGGGGAATAAGGGAGGGTAAGAAAGGAGAATAAGGGAGGGTAAGAAAGGGGAGTAAGGGAGGGTAAGAAAGGGGAATAAGGGAGGGTAAGAAAGGAGAATAAGGGAGGGTAAGAAAGGGGAGTAAGGGAGGGTAAGAAAGGGGAATAAGGGAGGGTAAGAAAGGGGAGTAAGGGAGGGTAAGAAAGGGGAATAAGGGAGGGTAAGAAAGGGGAGTAAGGGAGGGTAAGAAAGGGGAATAAGGGAGGGCAAGAAAGGGGAGTAAGGGAGGGTAAGAAAGGAAAATAAGGGAGGGTAAGAAAGGGGAATAAGGGAGGGTAAGAAAGGGAAATAAGGGAGGGTAAGAAAGGGGAATAAGGGAGGGTAAGAAAGGGGAATAAGGGAGGGTAAGAAAGGGGAATAAGGGAGGGTAAGAAAGGGGAATAAGGGAGGGTAAGAAAGGGGAATAAGGGAGGGTAAGAAAGGGGAATAAGGGAGGGTAAGAAAGTAGAATAAGGGAGGGTAAGAAAGGAGAATAAGGGAGGGTAAGAAAGGGGAATAAGGGACGCTAAGAAAGGGGAATAAGGGGCGGTAAGAAAGGGGAATAAGGGATAGTAAGAAAGGGGAATAAGGGATAGTAAGAAAGGAGAATAAGGGAGGGTAAAAAAGGAGAATAAGGGAGGGTAAGAAAGGGGAATAAGGGAGAGTAAGAAAGGAGTATAAGGGAGGGTAATAAAGGGGAATAAGGGAGGATTAGAAAGGGGAATAAGGGAGGGTTAGAAAGGGGAATAAGGGAGGGTAAGAAAGGGGAATAAGGGAGGGTAAGAAAGGGGAATAAGGAAGGGTAAGAAAGGAGAATAAGGGAGGGTAAGAAAGAGGAGTAAGGGAGGGTAAGAAAGGGGAATAAGGGAGGGTAAGAAAGGGGAGTAAGGGAGGGTAAGAAAGGGGAATAAGGGAGGGTAAGAAAGGAGAATAAGGGAGGGTAAGAAAGGGGAGTAAGGGAGGGTAAGAAAGGGGAATAAGGGAGGGTAAGAAAGGAGAATAAGGGAGGGTAAGAAAGGGGAGTAAGGGAGGGTAAGAAAGGGGAATAAGGGAGGGTAAGAAAAGGGATGAAGGGAGGGTAAGAAAGGGGAATAAGTGAGGGTAAGAAAGGGGAGTAAGGGAAGGTAAGAAAGGGGAATAAGGGAGGGTAAGAAAGGAGAATAAGGGAGGGTAAGAAAGGGGAGTAAGGGAGGGTAAGAAAGGGGAATAAGGGAGGGTAAGAAAAGGGATGAAGGGAGGGTAAGAAAGGGGAATAAGTGAGGGTAAGAAAGGGGAGTAAGGGAAGGTAAGAAAGGGGAATAAGGGAGGGTAAGAAAGGGGAATAAGGGAGGGTAAGAAAGCGGAATAAAGGAGGGTAAGAAAGGGGAATAAGGGAGGGTAAGAAAGAGGAATAAGAGAGGGTAAGAAAGGGGAATAAGGGAGGGTAAGAAATGGAATAAGGGAGGGTAAGAAAGGGGAATAAGGGAGGGTAAGAAAGGGGAATAAGGGAGGGTAAGAAAGGGGAATAAGGGAGAGTAAGAAAGGGGAATAAGGGAGGGTAAGAAAGGGGAATAAGGGAGGGTAAGAAAGTAGAATAAGGGAGGGTAAGAAAGGGGAATAAGGGAGGGTAAGAAAGGGGAATAAGGGAGGGTAAGAAAGGGGAATAAGGGAGGGTTAGAAAGGGGAATAAGGGAGAGTAAGAAAGGGGAATAAGGGAGGGTAAGAAAGGGGAATAAGGGAGGGTAAGAAAGTAGAATAAGGGAGGGTAAGAATATCGTAAATGGTTCTTAAATGGAGATATCACAGGTTGAAAGTAGACACACTTGTAGGATGGTAGCTATATTGTCAGACTGAGATGAGAGATGGAGCCCAGTGCCTAGCCTGTCTACGCCTGGAAGGTCTGCCGCCGAGTGAGTGCGGGACAGAGAGGTTACCTCCTCGTGTGCATCCCGTGACGTCACACAAAATTGGTCCTTATCGAGTAGTTGAACATATCACTGGTAATAAGTATAAGGTTAGAGAGATTAGTACTGGTCAGTATAAAGAATCGCATTTGGATCATATGAAGTTAGTATGTGATGATAATGATGTTCCAACCCAGACTAATGTGACAGACTCTGACAATCCTCCTGATCCTGTACTCTCTTCCTCTGATACTCAGTCAGATGATCAACCTGAATGTCGTTATTCCCTACGTACACGACAGGTATTGAGAAATCCTCAAGTATCATTTGTAACTTCCAATTCAGATTTGCCTCAACTACAGCATGAGTTAGCTAAGGCTACAGAGTTTGATCCTCCCAGAGATGACACCCATTCTGCATATGTCAATCTCACCCTAGCAGAGTTGGGGTTAAATGTAAATAACCTGTATAGATGAATAATTACAGTATCAACTTATCAGTATTCAAGAAGTTTTTTTTTCTTGTGTTCATGTTCTCTCCGCATTCTGAGAGTTAACAGTCTAGATTTGAGTGCACCGAATCTGCTCTGTTAAACACTCTTTCTTTGTATATATTCCTTCCTCAGAATCCGTAGATCACATGAGTACAGATCGATCGATCAAAATTTTTTTTATCACTTGTAATCTCAACGTTGAGTTCGTTGTTCATTTGTTGAGTTTTAAGTTGTACTATAGTATACCTTGTATTGCATTACAGTTTCAGTTACGTAAGCTTCCATTCCAATGTTTTACTTATGTATGTTATAATGTTTAATTGTTGTGTACTTTGACATTGTATAGAATCAGCCCAAGCCGTATACCTGCCTTAGTTTGTATTAGTTGTATGTCGGGACGACATACGTTAGCGTCGCCGAGCTCTCAGTAGTAGTAACCAGTTACCAGTAACCACTGTGCCAGTTGACTCACGACCAACCGTCTCTGCCTGAGTCACTGTCTATTCATATTGAGCTGACCTGACATTATTCAAAGACCCTCTATGGGTACGTGGGCGGCCAGCCGGTCAGTCAGTGTTACGAGTGTGAGCAAGGAGATAGGTACGGCTGCAAGGGCGTTACACACATTATCTGTAATTATACGTACTACCAGCCTACGTGAGTATTTCTTACCTAATCCACGTGTCGAACTCCCACATGATAAGAAAGGGGAATAAGGGAGGGTAAGAAAGGGGAATAAGGGAGGGTAAGAAAGGGGAATAAGGGAGGGTAAGAAAGGAGAATAAGGGAGGGTAAGAAAGGGGAATAAGGGAGGGTAAGAAAGGGGAATAAGGGAGGGTAAGAAAGGGGAATAAGGGAGGGTAAGAAAGGGGAATAAGGGAGGGTAAGGGTGAAAACAAAGTCTCGCGTCTGTTGTTGCTTTTTAAAACCATTTTTGTTGTTTACTTAATTTGAGGCGCACCTGTGTAACTGTGGGTGAGGTGCACCTGTGTAACTGTGGGTGAGGTGCACCTGTGTAACTGTGGGTGAGGTGCACCTGTGTAACTGTGGGTGAGGTGCACCTGTGTAACTGTGGGTGAGGTGCACCTGTGTAACTGTGGGTGAGGCGCACCTGTGTAACTGTGGGTGAGGTGCACCTGTGTAACTGTGGGTGAGGCGCACCTGTGTAACTGTGGGTGAGGTGCACCTGTGTAACTGTGGGTGAGGTGCACCTGTGCAGCTGAGGGTGAGGTGCACCTGTGTAACTGTGGGTGAGGTGCACCTGTGTAACTGTGGGTGAGGTGCACCTGTGTAACTGTGGGTGAGGTGCACCTGTGTAACTGTGGGTGAGGTGCACCTATGTAACTGTGGGTGAGGTGCACCTGTGCAACTGTGGGTGAGGTGCACCTGTGTAACTGTGGGTGAGGTGCACCTGTGTAACTGTGGGTGAGGTGCACCTATGTAACTGTGGGTGAGGTGCACCTGTGTAACTGTGGGTGAGGTGCACCTGTGTAACTGTGGGTGAGGTGCACCTGTGTAACTGTGGGTGAGGTGCACCTGTGTAACTGTGGGTGAGGTGCACCTGTGTAACTGTGGGTGAGGTGCACCTGTGTAACTGTGGGTGAGGTGCACCTGTGTAACTGTGGGTGAGGTGCACCTGTGTAACTGTGGGTGAGGTGCACCTGTGTAACTGTGGGTGAGGTGCACCTGTGTAACTGTGGGTGAGGTGCACCTGTGTAACTGTGGGTGAAGTGCACCTGTGTAACTGAGGGTGAGGTGCACCTGTGTAACTGTGGGTGAGGTGCACCTGTGTAACTGTAGGTTAGGTGCACCTGTGTAACTGTAGGTGAGGTACACCTGTGTAACTGTGGCCGAGGTGCACCTGTGTAACTGTGGGTGAGGTGCACATGTGTAACTGTGGGTGAGGTGCACCTGTGTAACTGTGGGCGAGGTGCACCTGTGTAACTGTGGGTGAGGTGCACCTGTGTAACTGTGGGGGAGGTGCACATGTGTAACTGTGGGTGAGTTGCACCTGTGTAACTGTGGGTGAAGTGCACCTGTGTAACTGAGGGTGAGGTGCACCTGTGTAACTGTGGGTGAGGTGCACCTGTGTAACTGTGAGCGAGGTGCACCTGTGTAACTGTGGGTGAGGTGCACCTGTGTAACTGTGGGTGAGGTGCACCTGTGTAACTGTGGGTGAGGTGCACATGTGTAACTGTGGGTGAGGTGCACCTGTGTAACTGTGGGTGAGGTGCACATGTGTAACTGTGGGTGAGGTGCACCTGTGTAACTGTGGGCGAGGTGCACCTGTGTAACTGTGGGTGAGGTGCACCTGTGTAACTGTGGGTGAGGTGCACCTGTGTAACTGTGGGTGAGGTGCACCTGTGTAACTGTGGGCGAGGTGCACCTGTGTAACTGTGGGTGAGGTGCACATGTGTAACTGTGGATGAGGTGCACCTGTGTAACTGTGGATGAGGTGCACATGTGTAACTGTGGGTGAGGTGCACCTGTGTAACTGTGGGCGAGGTGCACCTGTGTAACTGTGGGTGAGGTGCACCTGTGTAACTGTGGGTGAGGTGCACCTGTGTAACTGTGGGTGAGGTGCACCGGTGTAACTGTGGGTGAGGTGCACCTGTGTAACTGTTGGTGAGATGCACCTGTGTAACTGTGGGTGAGATGCACCTGTGTAACTGTGGGTGAGGTGCACCTGTGTAACTGTGGGTGAGGTGCACCTGTGTAACTGTGTGATTGAGATGCACCTGTGTAACTGTGGATGAGGTGCACCTGTGTAACTGTGGGTGAGATGCACCTGTGTAACTGTGGATGAGGTGCACCTGTGTAACTGTGGGTGAGGTGCACCTGTGTAACTGTGGGTGAGGTGCACCTGTGTAACTGTGGGTGAGGTGCACCTGTGTAACTGTGGGTGAGGTGCACCTGTGTAACTGTGGGTGAAGTGCACCTGTGTAACTGTGGGTGAGGTGCACCTGTGTAAATGTGGGTGAAGTGCACCTGTGTAACTGTGGGTGAGGTGCACCTGTGTAACTGTGGATGAGGTGCACCTGTGTAACTGTGGGTGAGGTGCACCTGTGTAACTGTGGGTGAAGTGCACCTGTGTAACTGTGGGTGAGGTGCACCTGTGTAACTGTGGGTGAGATGCACCTGTGTAACTGTGGGTGAGGTGCACCTGTGTAACTGTGGGTGAGGTGCACCTGTGTAACTGTGGGTGAAGTGCACCTGTGTAACTGTGGGTGAGGTGCACCTGTGTAACTATGGGTGAGGTGCACCTGTGTAACTGTGGGTGAGATGCACATGTGTAACTGTGGCTGAGGTGCACCTGTGTAACTGTGGCTGAGATGCACCTGTGTTACCGTGGGTGAGGTGTAACTGTGGGTGAGGTGCACCAATGTAACTATGAGTGTGGTGCACCTTTGTAACTGTTGCTGAGGTGCACGTGCGTAACTTTGGTGAGATGCACTGTGTAACTGTAGTTGAGGTGCACATGTGTAACTGTGGTTGAGGTGCACCTGTGTAAGTGTGGCTGAGGTGCACCTGTGTAACTGTGGCTGAGGTGCACCTGTGTAACTGTGGCTGAGGTGCACCTGTGTAACTGTGGCTGAGGTGCACCTGTGTTACCGTGGGTGATGTGTAACTGTGGTTGAGGTGCACCTGTGTAACTGTGGCTGAGGTGCACCTGTGTAAGTGTGGCTGAGGTGCACCTGTGTAACTGTGGCTGAGGTGCACCTGTGTAACTGTGGCTGAGGTGCACCTGTGTAACTGTGGCTGAGGTGCACCTGTGTAACTGTGGCTGAGGTGCACCTGTGTAACTGTGGCTGAGGTGCACCTGTGTAACTGTGGCTGAGGTGCACCTGTGTAAGTGTGGCTGAGGTGCACCTGTGTAACTGTGGCTGAGGTGCACCTGTGTAACTGTGGCTGAGGTGCACCTGTGTTACCGTGGGTGATGTGTAACTGTGGTTGAGGTGCACGTGTGTAACTTTGGTGATGTGCACTGTGTAACTGTGGTTGTGGTGCACATGTGTAACTCTGGGTGAGGCGCACTTGTGTAACTGTGACTGAGGTGCACCTGTGTTACTTAGGGTAAGGTGCACTTTGTAACTGTGAATGAGGTGCACCTTTGTAACTTTGGGCGAGGTGCTCCTATGTAAATGAGGGTGAGGTGCACCTTTGTAATTGTGGTTGAGGGGAACCTGTGTAACTGTGGGTGAGGTGCACCTGTGTAACTTTGGGTAAGGTTCACATTTGTAACTGGGGTAAGTACACATGTGTAACTGGGATTAAGCGTACTTGTGTAGTTGGGATGAATTGTACATTTGTAATTTAGAAGATGTATACCTGTGTAATTGGGGAAAAGTACATCTGTGTAGCTGGAGGTGTGGGGAGAGGGGTGGAGGTGTTTGGAGAGGGGTGGATGTGTTTGGAGAGTGGTGGAGGTGTTTGGAGAGGGGTGGAGGTGTTTGGAGAGGGGTGGAGTTGTTTGGAGAGTGGTGGAGGTGTTTGGAGAGTGGTGGAGGTGTTTGGAGAGGGGTGGAGGTGTTTGGAGAGGGGTGGAGGTGTTTGGAGAGTGGTGGAGGTGTTTGGAGAGTGGTGGAGGTGTTTGGAGAGGGGTGGAGGTGTTTGGAGAGTGGTGGAGGTGTTTGGAGAGTGGTGGAGGTGTTTGGAGAGTGGTGGAGGTGTTTGGAGAGGGGTGGAGGTGTTTTAAAGGTTTTTTTTTCCTTCCATCTGCAGTCACTATTTTTTCACTCACTTGAAAAAAGATATCCTTACAGAAGTACAAAAGATGCATAATAATAGTAAAAGAATGCAAAAAAACATAATAGATTCCGCTGCTAGCAACAGGTTAATCCTGGAGATGATAACAAACAGTACTCGCAAAAGACAAAATTCACTAGATCATTAGTCATTGATAGTTACCCCGCGCAATTGTGAGTAATGAAACACACCAAAGGGAACTTTACATGGTTTTACAGTAATTAGGAGAACCTTGACATAAACTATTTCAACAAATACCACATACAAAGTGCACAACATCACGGGGTTACTATAGTAAAGATAGTAACACATGGCTAAAGTCATAGCAACATTTGTCACACACAAAAATATACTATACAAATCATGTCAGTAAAGTATTATGACCCTAACAAAGTTATCATAATTATAAAAACACACAATACGAACATACCCTCTAGTACAGGTATTGGTTAAAGTTGTGTTATGTAATAGCATAACCAATAGTAATTCGTAAGGAACGTATGATTCTTAATACACAATAACCATGTGAAAACGTGGTTATTTACAAAACACTGTAAAGTCTTAACATAAGTATCCAGTGCAAGTACTGGAAAATATTAACAGTAGTGGTAACAAAGAAATGGAAACGCTAAACAGAACAAAACACCTATGATTAACAAACAATTGCAACTTACAACATCGTATAACACAATTTTATTAAGGAAACTCACAACCAAAATTTCCTTTACATTGGTTTAGAAATAAAAATCTGAGTCTTGACCGCCCACCGCCTTATATAAACTCTTAATCCTAGCATTTACTGAATCATTACTCAATTTTTTTTAAAAGGAAACAAAAGGGTACATACATGTAACATACAATGATAAATAAAAACAAAACACATGCTCTTATAACAAAAGGTACTCAGCAATTACTGATATCCCACACACATCAAAGGGGTTTGAGACCAAACCCTAATATAAAACCCTAAACCCTTGTCCACAAAATTTTTGGTATAAACCCCTTAACAGTAAAAACCAAACCTCCAGCGCAGTACTGAACCTTCAAATTCTATCCATACAAAACGGCAATGCTAACATGGTATAAACCCGAGACCCATATATATTCTTAAATTATTACAATATACAACCTCCAGCAGACTACAATGAGTCAAAATAAAAGTTAAACAGAAATTCACAAACTCTAGTACATAATACAAGACATTTGTCCTTTCATCTCGACAGTCCTTCCCACTGCACAAGGCATCAACCCTACAAATCCACCTCAAGTAGTAAGTATAAGGGCTGCTTTATCTTGCCGGTCCCAAAAGAGAAGACATGTACCTCAGAAAACCGATGTCTTGAATCCAAATTGTCTTATCTGGTTTCTTAAAACCGAGATCCTAAGGGCTCGTTATCCTGGCTATAAGGAAAATTTCTTACACAGTGAACATAACCATCAGGGTTAGAATATTATCCTTGGAATCTACCCTTACGGCTCTCTAAGGCAAAACATTCCCGTGAAACTTAGCTTACAATCCAGACAAAACTCACTACCTTCCTCTTACACACCACAAATACTCCAGCGGGCTGAAACCCTCCCCCACCCCCCTTTACATCCCCCAAGCAGGAGACCACCCCTTTGCTCATCCTCAGGGACCCCGACAAAGGGTACCCACAGTGTGGCTCCTTTTACCTTCCGGGAAACTTTTTTCCCAGAATGCCCCATAAACAAGCATATTCCTACACTTTGTCCTATAGAATCTAGCCGCCAACGCTTTTATCCTCATTCCCCATGAGATATCCAGATAGTCTACTATGACGTACATTATAGCCCTTCCCACATCCTTAGGCACTCCTCTTACATCTAACAGTAAAGCCCTTAAAAGCAGCAAACGTCCCCCCCCCCCAACAATCTGATAACCCCACCTATCCATGATCTCACCCCCTCCAAGGAGGGACAAAAATAGACCACATGAAACGCCGTTTCAACATCACAAAACTGGCAATTAGCCTCTTCCACGAACCCCATACATCTTAACACCTCCTTGGAGGCCAGAATCCCCATGATGAATTGATACACTAATTCCCTTACTCTAGCCGGTATCCTAAGTTTACTAGAATCCTTCCAAATGACCCTCCAATCATACGTTGGGTACACTGCTACCCCTTGCAAAATTCCCTGTCCATCCACGACCCGCACCAAACTTTTCACTTTTAAGTTGTCCACCTGTTGCACTGTCAATAAAAACCTCTTCAACATATCTTCACACACCCCCACAAGTCCTTGCCTCTCCACCATCTACGTGCCTCCTTCATGACCCTTCCTACTTTAGCTCCCCGCTCACCCCCTTCCTTAACATACCTCTGCTTGATATATATAGCCATTACTCTCAGTCCTAAAGGCAACAAACCTAAAACCCCTCTTTGAACATCCATCATAACTACCTCCTTAGTTAACCATGCCCTCCCAAACCCCCACACAAACTTTAGTGCCCTCTGGGTCCTGTGCCTCTAAGGGAAAAAAACTCTGCCACCCCCCATACCTTGCTATAGACAAGTGAGTTTACTACCATTACCCTCTGTTGCTAAGCTAGGTCCATTGAACTTAAACTTCCATGTCTACCTAAAACTTTACCCATGACAGACTCTGAATTTACCCTCCTGCAGGCCTGCATCTCTGCCATATACCATATTCCACATACCCTGATTCTGTCAACCACTGTCCATCCTGACCCCACCCCCAAGCCCTCACCTATCCAATTACCAACCTCTAGTAACCTTGATTTCACCATGTTAACTCGCATCCCCGTATTAGTACCAAACATCTGAATCACTCTACCCACCCTCCTTAACTCCTCCTTACCCCAGAGCAAAACAGTAGTATCATCCACATACCCCACTATGCCCCCTTTGCACCCCCCTCCATTTCCTGTTTGTCCATCACCCCCTCAACAGACTCATAGAAGGGATTCTGCACACAAGCAAAAAGCAACTGCGACAGCAGGCAACCCTGCTTCAAACCTCTCTCCATCGGTACACTTTCACCCAACCTCCCATTGACCTGTACCCTCACCTCCGCCTCAGCATACGAGGTATTCACCCATCTCACCACCCCCTCCCGAAACCCCAACCGCTCTAAGCAAACCCTTAAGAAATCTCTATCCACGCAATCATATGCGTTCTCCCAATCTAAACCTAGTATTCCCCTCCCATACAACTCTCTAGAAAATCCCTAATAAAAACATGGACATCCCTCATCCTTCTCCCCAGAATTCCAAACTGCCCCCTGTATATCACTAAACCCAACACTTTCCTCATTCTGTTGCCCAAAATCTTAGCAAAAAGTTTGTAATCTGAGCACATTAACAAAATTGCTCGATAATTATTCAAAACTTGGCATTCCTTCTTTTTGGGCACTAAAACCATGACACCCATTTTTTGCGAGTTTCCCATCCTCCCACTACTTAACATACAATTCAAAACCCCCACCAGACAATGGCTTACACACCCCCAATGACATCTATAAAAATCGTTCGGTATGTCATCTATCCCGGGGGGTTTTACCCTGGCACAGCCCAAAAACCACCTCCTCCACCTCTGCTACAGTAATACTACTCTCGAGCTTTTCACTGTCCTGCTCACTTAAAACCCCACTGATCACTTCATCCCCAAAACTTCCTTCACCGACACTCCCCCAACCCTCCTTCATTTCTCCCTAAACCAAAAATCAGCATACAAACTAATATTTTCTGTGGTGGATAGGCCCTGACCCTTCTCAAATCCCCCCCCCCGCCTGTTCCTGCTACTAGATACGCCAAGGTGGTTTTCGCCTGCCTTTCATTACACTTCCTGAGTACAAATCCCGATGGCCTATCCCCCCTTAAAACATCCTCCAACCCTGCTCTGACTCTAATTGCCTCAAACTTTTCATCATGGATCTCTGCCAACCTACTTCACACATTTCCCATGTCCTCACTCTGCCCCACCCTTTCCTCTTCATAACAGTCATTTAACTGACCTTCAAGATAATTTTGTAGACCATAGCGCCACCTTGCCATCTCCTTTCCCCGTACTTTAAAAAGGTTCACGATCCCAACTTTAGCCCTCATTTCCCACCAATCCAACAAATCCATCTCCCCATTCCTAGTCTCCCAAAAGGGCTTCCACCACTCCTCGAATCCCTTAGCTTCACCCTCCTCCATAAGTAGCCTCACATTCAATTTCCAGTATCCCGCATAAATTCGCACTATACCATCTACCCTTAAGTCAGCTATAACCGCTCGATGATCAGAAAAACCCATATCTGTAGTCCTCACCCTCTCCACACCTATTCCCTGCCTGACATAAATCCTATCTAACCTTGCCTCATATCCCCTATGAATAAAGGTGTGTTCTACTCCTTCTCCTCTACTCCCCACCACATCTACAACTCCAACATCCAGCAATATGTCTCTCAGAACTCCCAAAACACAACATGCCCCCCCCAGAACCATGTCCCTATTCCTAATCACACAATTCCAATCCCCCCCAAGCACCGTAATAGCCGGTAAACCTCGCAAATGATACACCAGGACATCTTGTACAAAATCCACCTTCACTCTAGCATTACTAGTTGCTGGCATGTACACCCCTACAAAACAAACCCTCCTGGCCCCCCAAAACCCATCCACCCTGACAACCCTCCCACCCCCCCCTCCTCCCAACCCAGGACACGCAAAGGGCTGGTCTCCTTTACTGCAGCAGCCACACCTCCTTTCAACCTCAAAGCATTACTGGTAAACAACCTATAACCTTTCAAAACCAACTCACATCCTAACCTATGGTTATGTTCCTGCAAAAAAACAGACATCAATACTAAATCTCCTTAAAAAACCACTCTAACCATACCCTCTTGACCTCTGTCTTAAGACCGTTTACATTGAAAGTTGCACACCTGAATGTTACAAGAATGGCGGCTTACGGCTGAGTTTACTTGGTCCTCCTTTCATAGGTGGAAATAAATGGTATAAAATACCGACACAATGGAAATATAAACACATATGCAGTATAATGTGATCCTCGGGCCATCTCTAGCATTCCCCCATTCCTACCCTCCAACCCCTCCCTGTCCTTTCCCGCCGATCTTCCCATTGCAACCCCCCCTGGTCTTGCCATTTCCACCACAGCTGCCCAAACCTTCTTCCCCGGGCGCTGCGCTGGTGTGAGGACCTCGTCCATTTCTGATGCCCCCACTGGTCTCTTGTGGGAGCTACCCTCCACACACATATCTTCTTCAATCGTATCTTCTTGATGAACCTCCACCACCACATTGCTCTCCATTCTAACCTCACTCAAGTCTTCCTTACCCCTTTTCTGTTCATCCATCACCTCGACATCACCTAACCTCACGTCACCTTCCACACAATGTTCCGACTCTTCCAAAAAATCCTTCAGCACAGCTTCCAATATCCCTTCCTGAGCTGAATCTGTAGTCTCCAACGGTTTGTCTGGCAGCAATATTTCCCTCCCCCCCATTTCCTCTGGGAGTGTGACACAGTCTCCAAAGCCACCTCAGTTCTTTCAACCTCCTCACTTCATAGGCTCTTCCCCCGACCTTCCACATCACCCGTCAAAACATCCAGGGCTTCTAACTGCTTGTCTTCAGAAGCTGTTTCTTGCACCCTAGGTCCCTGTCTCCTGGGGCATTGTGCCGCCATGTGCTCATAAGATTCACATAAATGGCACGTCCTCCTCTGCCCCGCATAGTGTACAAAAACCTGAGTTATATAGCCATGCAATGTGACATACGATTGTATCGGCCTCCTCAGTGTGAAGGATTTCAGGCAGTCATATGGGCCGTCCCTCCACTTCCCCATGCTCGCCGAATGGACAGTCCCATAACCGCTGAACACATCCTGAAGGCTGTATGCTGTCGCTTCAAAAGGTACATTCCTTATTTTACCCAAGTAAAATACTTAGAAACATCATGCATGCATGCTTCCACTGCCGAATTTATGCTCATTCTCCGTTCCTGAAATTCGTCGACGATGCTGGAGTAGAAACCGGCCCTTATGAACTTCACAAAGACTCTTGACATGCCGTTCAGTGCCACACCGTACAACTCTTCATTGGGGATTCCATAAACGTCCCTGATAATTCCTGGGAGGAGAACATTCATCGTGGCGCTGCTTAATTAAAGATCCCCGTACCAGCTCGATGCAGACAGTATTTATATGCTGGCTCATACGGTCCACCATTTTGGTGCTAAAGCTATGTTTTCCTCACCAGGTGGCATACAAGAGAAACTGTAGAAGCGTAAATGGTAAAAAAATTAGGAGACAGAAAAGAAAAGATGGGAGGAGGGAAAGAAATTTTACATAGTATATATATAAGTATGTACACAAATTGATTTGTAACGATGAAGATCCATCCTCCGTCTAGGTATAAATACCTGCACTTGCACTAGCTCCGTTATATATATCATAAACAATCTGTACTTCATCTGTACCAAGCAGCATCCACTAAATGTAAACTGACCACAATATAAGCTGGGCATAGCTAATCTGCTTTGCTGAACATTAACTTACCGCAGAGGCCACACATACAATAATATATATATATATATATATATGGGCTAGTAACCCCTTCTCCTGTAGACATTTACTAAAAAAGAGAAGAAGAAAAACTTTATAAAACTGGGATGCTTAAATGTGCGTGGATGTAGTGCGGATGACAAGAAACAGATGATTGCTGATGTTATGAATGAAAAGAAGTTGGATGTCCTGGCTCTAAGCGAAACAAAGCTGAAGGGGGAGGAGAGTTTCAGTGGGGGGAAATAAATGGGATTAAATCTGGAGTATCTGAGAGAGTTAGAGCAAAGGAAGGGGTAGCAGTAATGTTAAATGATCAGTTATGGAAGGAGAAAAGAGAATATGAATGTGTAAATTCAAGAATTATGTGGATTAAAGTAAAGGTTGGATGCGAGAAGTGGGTCATAATAAGCGTGTATGCACCTGGAGAAGAGAGGAATGCAGAGGAGAGAGAGAGATTTTGGGAGATGTTAAGTGAATGTGTAGGAGCCTTTGAACCAAGTGAGAGAGTAATTGTGGTAGGGGACCTGAATGCTAAAGTAGGAGAAACTTTTAGAGAGGGTGTGGTAGGTAAGTTTGGGGTGCCAGGTGTAAATGATAATGGGAGCCCTTTGATTGAACTTTGTATAGAAAGGGGTTTAGTTATAGGTAATACATATTTTAAGAAAAAGAGGATAAATAAGTATACAAGATATGATGTAGGGCGAAATGACAGTAGTTTGTTGGATTATGTATTGGTAGATAAAAGACTGTTGAGTAGACTTCAGGATGTACATGTTTATAGAGGGGCCACAGATATATCAGATCACTTTCTAGTTGTAGCTACACTGAGAGTAAAAGGTAGATGGGATACAAGGAGAATAGAAGCATCAGGGAAGAGAGAGGTGAAGGTTTATAAACTAAAAGAGGAGGCAGTTAGGGTAAGATATAAACAGCTATTGGAGGATAGATGGGCTAATGAGAGCATAGGCAATGGGGTCGAAGAGGTATGGGGTAGGATTAAAAATGTAGTGTTAGAGTGTTCAGCAGAAGTTTGTGGTTACAGGAAAGTGGGTGCAGGAGGGAAGAGGAGCGATTGGTGGAATGATGATGTAAAGAGAGTAGTAAGGGAGAAAAAGTTAGCATATGAGAAGTTTTTACAAAGTAGAAGTGATGCAAGGAGGGAAGAGTATATGGAGAAAAAGAGAGAGGTTAAGAGAGTGGTGAAGCAATGTAAAAAGAGAGCAAATGAGAGAGTGGGTGAGATGTTATCAACAAATTTTGTTGAAAATAAGAAAAAGTTTTGGAGTGAGATTAACAAGTTAAGAAAGCCTAGAGAACAAATGGATTTGTCAGTTAAAAATAGGAGAGGAGAGTTATTAAATGGAGAGTTAGAGGTATTGGGAAGATGGAGGGAATATTTTGAGGAATTGTTAAATGTTGATGAAGATAGGGAAGCTGTGATTTCGTGTATAGGGCAAGGAGGAATAACATCTTGTAGGAGTGAGGAAGAGCCAGTTGTGAGTGTGGGGGAAGTTCGTGAGGCAGTAGGTAAAATGAAAGGGGGTAAGGCAGCCGGGATTGATGGGATAAAGATAGAAATGTTAAAAGCAGGTGGGGATATAGTTTTGGAGTGGTTGGTGCAATTATTTAATAAATGTATGGAAGAGGGTAAGGTACCTAGGGATTGGCAGAGAGCATGCATAGTTCCTTTGTATAAAGGCAAAGGGGATAAAAGAGAGTGCAAAAATTATAGGGGGATAAGTCTGTTGAGTGTACCTGGTAAAGTGTATGGTAGAGTTATAATTGAAAGAATTAAGAGTAAGACGGAGAATAGGATAGCAGATGAACAAGGAGGCTTTAGGAAAGGTAGGGGGTGTGTGGACCAGGTGTTTACAGTGAAACATATAAGTGAACAGTATTTAGATAAGGCTAAAGAGGTCTTTGTGGCATTTATGGATTTGGAAAAGGCGTATGACAGGGTGGATAGGGGGGCAATGTGGCAGATGTTGCAAGTGTATGGTGTAGGAGGTAGGTTACTGGAAGCAGTGAAGAGTTTTTACGAGGATAGTGAGGCTCAAGTTAGAGTATGTAGGAAAGAGGGAAATTTTTTCCCAGTAAAAGTGGGCCTTAGATAAGGATGTGTGATGTCACCGTGGTTGTTTAATATATTTATAAATGGGGTTGTAAGAGAAGTAAATGAGAGGGTCTTGGCAAGAGGCGTGGAGTTAAAAGATAAAGAATCACACACAAAGTGGGAGTTGTCACAGCTGCTCTTTGCTGATGACACTGTGCTCTTGGGAGATTCTGAAGAGAAGTTGCAGAGATTGGTGGATGAATTTGGTAGGGTGTGCAAAAGAAGAAAATTAAAGGTGAATACAGGAAAGAGTAAGGTTATGAGGATAACAAAAAGATTAGGTGATGAAAGATTGAATATCAGATTGGAGGGAGAGAGTATGGAGGAGGTGAACGTATTCAGATATTTGGGAGTGGACGTGTCAGCGGATGGGTCTATGAAAGATGAGGTGAATCATAGAATTGATGAGGGAAAAAGAGTGAGTGGTGCACTTAGGAGTCTGTGGAGACAAAGAACTTTGTCCTTGGAGGCAAAGAGGGGAATGTATGAGAGTATAGTTTTACCAACGCTCTTATATGGGTGTGAAGCGTGGGTGATGAATGTTGCAGCGAGGAGAAGGCTGGAGGCAGTGGAGATGTCATGTCTGAGGGCAATGTGTGGTGTGAATATAATGCAGAGAATTCGTAGTTTGGAAGTTAGGAGGAGGTGCGGGATTACCAAAACTGTTGTTCAGAGGGCTGAGGAAGGGTTGTTGAGGTGGTTCGGACATGTAGAGAGAATGGAGCGAAACAGAATGACTTCAAGAGTGTATCAGTCTGTAGTGGAAGGAAGGCGGGGTAGGGGTCGGCCTAGGAAAGGTTGGAGGGAGGGGGTAAAGGAGGTTTTGTGTGCGAGGGGCTTGGACTTCCAGCAGGCATGCATGAGCGTGTTTGATAGGAGTGAATGGAGACAAATGGTTTTTAATACTTGACGTGCTGTTGGAGTGTGAGCAAAGTAACATTTATGAAGGGATTCAGGGAAACCGGCAAGCCGGACTTGAGTCCTGGAGATGGGAAGTACAGTGCCTGCACTCTGAAGGAGGGGTGTTAATGTTGCAGTTTAAAAACTGTAGTGTAAAGCACCCTTCTGGCAAAACAGTGATGGAGTGAATGATGGTGAAAGTTTTTCTTTTTCGGGCCACCCTGCCTTGGTGGGAATCGGCCAGTGTGATAATAAAAAAAAAATATTTATATATATTTATATATATACATTTATATATATTTACATATATATATTTATATGTATTTATATATATATATTTTAAATATAGGGAAGTACCACCTCTATGGCTGGACTGGGGACCCTCATCCTCAGAGAAGACAATAAAAGTACCTCAGGGAAAACTCAAGGTTCTCCCCGGAGCTGTTTGAATATTTTCTTCTCCTACCACCCCCTATATATTTTTTATTCTATGTGAACATTTATTAATAAACAAAATACATTTACAGAAAAAACATAAACATGAATACAATGGCACAATGTATCAAAGATCATGAATTTCCTCCAGCTCCTCCGAGGCTGGACGTGAGCCAAGTATGCAGCAAGCATTTTCCCTCTGGATGGCGACGCTGAGGCGCTGGAACATGAAAGTGGCTGCCCTTGGGTCCCTGGTGGTGTCGATGAGTCTGAAACCCAATTCTTTAAGGAAACGTGTGGCATTTTTTCCCCATGATCCCAAGGTCTCTGATCCCACTGGGACAAATTGATACTGTTGGCTAATGTCCCTGTACTTGCTGATCTTGTACTCCTCCCTGTGGTCAGCAGCTCCTCCCTGTCGCCCCACACTGTGATGGATATAGGTGTCAGCCAGTGTGGACACACAGGTATAGTCCCATGCTAAGAGCTTGCCATTCTTCCAAGGATAGATGGTGATCCCGTCGGGGCGGTTTGCTGGGTTGTGGGTATTGTTTGCTGCAAGGGATCGTGGCTCCCTCTCGGCAGGGCATCCAGCTGTAGCAAGGGTTCTCTTAATGATGACGTTGACCTCATTGTGTCTTGCATGCCAGCCCTTGATTTTGGAACAGTTAAGACCATGTAGACCGTATTGGTCTGCTTGCACTTCGCCGCAAATACACATATATTCTGTGTGAATTGGGGCAGCAAGGCGCAGAGCCACTGCAATACGGAGGGTCTTAAGGTCGAGTCGGGTTCCCATTGCCGATATATATATATATATATATATATATATATATATATATATATATATATATGTATGTATATTATTTTTTTTTCCAGCAAGTCGGCCGTCTCCCACCGAGGCAGGGTGACCCAAAAAAGAAAGAAAATCCCCAAAAAGAAAATACTTTCATCATCATTCAGCACTTTCACCACACTCACACATTATCACTGCTTTTGCAGAGGTGCTCAGAATACAACAGCTTAGAAGCATATACGTATAAAGATACACAACATATCCCTCCAAACTGCCAATATCCCAAACCCCTCCTTTAAAGTGCAGGCATTGTACTTCCCATTTCCAGGACTCAAGTCCGACTATATGAAAATAACCGGTTTCCCTGAATCCCTTCACTAAATATTACCCTGCTCACACTCCAACAGATCGTCAGGTCCCAAGTATCATTCGCCTCCATTCACTCCTATCTAACATGCTCATGCACACTTGCTGGAAGTCCAAGCCCCTAGCCCACAAAACCTCCTTTACCCCCTCTTTCCAACCCTTTCGAGGACGACCCCTACTCCTCCTTCCTTCCCCTATAGATTTATATGCTTTCCATGTCATTCTACTTTGATCCATTCTCTCTAAATGACCAAACCACCTCAACAACCCCTCTCCTGCCCTCTGACTAATGCTTTTATTAACTCCACACCTCCTAATTTCCACACTCCGAATTTTCTGCATAATATTTACACCACACATTGCCCTTAGACAGGACATCTCCACTGGCTCCAACCGTCTCCTTGCTGCTGCATTTACCACCCAAGCTTCACATCCATATAAGAGTGCTGGTACTACTATTCTTTCATACATTCCCTTCTTTGCCTCCATAGATAACGTTTTTTGACTCCACATATACCTCAACGCACCACTCACCTTTTTTCCCTCATCAATTCTACGATTAACCTCATCCTTCATAAATCCATCCGCAGACACGTCAACTCCCAAGTATCTGAAAACATTCACTTCTTCCATACTCCTCCTCCCCAATTTGATATCCAATTTTTCTTTATCTAAATCATTTGATACCCTCATCACCTTACTCTTTTCTATGTTCACTTTCAACTTTCTACCTTTACACACATTCTCAAACTCATCCACTAACCTTTGCAATTTTTCTTTAGAATCTCCCATAAGCACAGTATCATCAGCAAAAAGTAACTGTGTCAATTCCCATTTTGAATTTGATTCCCCATAATTTAATCCCACCCCTCTCCCAAACACCCTAGCATTTACTTCTTTTACAACCCCATCTATAAATATATTAAACAACCATGGTGACATTACACATCCCTGTCTAAGACCTACTTTTACCGGGAAGTATTCTCCCTCTCTTCTACACACCCTAACCTGAGCCTCACTATCCTCATAAAAGCTCTTTACAGCATTTAGTAACTTACCACCTATTCCATATACTTGCAACATCTGCCACATTGCTCCTCTATCCACTCTATCATATGCCTTTTCTAAATCCATAAATGCAATAAAAACTTCCCTACCTTTATCTAAATACTGTTCACATATATGCTTCAATGTAAACACTTGATTTACACATCCCCTACCCACTCTGAAACCTCCTTGCTCATCCGCAATCCTACATTCTGTCTTACCTCGAATTCTTTCGAGTATAACCCTACCGTATACTTTTCCTGGTATACTCAGTAAACTTATTCCTCTATATTTTTTACAATCTCTTTTGTCCCCTTTCCCTTTATATAAAGGGACTATACATGCTCTCTGCCAATCCCTAGGTACCTTCCCCTCTTTCATACATTTATTAAACAAAAGTACCAACCACTCCAACACTATATCCCCCCTGCTTTTAACATTTCTGTCATGATCTCATCAGTTCCAGCTGCTTTACCCCCTTTCATTCTACGTAATGCCTCACGTACCTCCACCACACTTACATTCTGCTCTTCTTCACTCCTAAAAGATGGTATACCTCCCTGGCCAGTGCATGAAATTACCGCCTCCCTTTCTTCCTCAACATTTAAAAGTTCCTCAAAATATTCTCGCCATCTACCTAATACCTCCCTCTCCCCATCTACTAACTCCCCTACTCTGTTTTTAACTGACAAATCCATACTTTCCCTAGGCTTTCTTAACTTGTTTAACTCACTCCAAAATTTTTTCTTATTTTCATTAAAATTTCTTGACAGTGCCTCTCCCACTCTTTCATCTGCTCTCCTTTTGCACTCTCTCACCACTCTCTTCACCTTTCTTTTACTCTCCATATACTCTGCTCTTCTTATAACACTTCTGCTTTGTAAAAACCTCTTGTAAGCTACCTTTTTCTCTTTTATCACACCCTTTACTTCATCATTCCACCAATCACTCCTCTTTCCTCCTCCCCCCGCTCTCCTATAACCACAAACTTCTGCCCCACATTCTAATACTGCATTTTTAAAACTATTCCAACCCTCTTCAACCCCCCCACTACTCATCTTTGCACTAGCCCACCTTTCTGCCAATAGTCGCTTATATCTCGCCCGAACTTCCTCCTCCCTTAGTTTATACACTTTCACCTCCCTCTTACTTGTTGTTGCCACCTTCCTCTTTTCCCATCTACCTCTTACTCTAACTGTAGCTACAACTAAATAATGATCCGATATATCAGTTGCCCCTCTATAAACATGTACATCCTGGAGCCTACCCATCAACCTTTTATCCACCAATACAAAATCTAACAAACTACTTTCATTACGTGCTACATCATACCTTGTATATTTATTTATCCTCTTTTTCATAAAATATGTATTACTTATTACCAAATTTCTTTCTACACATAGCTCAATTAAAGGCTCCCCATTTACATTTACCCCTGGCACCCCAAATTTACCTACCACTCCCTCTATAATATTTTCACCCACTAGTATTCACTGGAGATCTCTATCATTATTAGAAATAGCGTTTTTTCTAACAGTGCTTGATACTAGTGCTCACAATTCTCTGAGTGTCTCTGCTTCCTCGTCTACCAGAGCTGATATCCTTCCCCAAGATGGTTTGTACTGTGGAACCTTGGGTGGAGTTGTCGAGAGGACGGGGGGGGGGGTTGTAGAGAGACGGGCGGAGGTGTAGAGAGACGGGCGGGGATGTAGAGAGACGGGCGGAGGTGTAGAGAGACGGGCGGAGGTGTAGAGTGATGGGCGGAGGTGTAGAGAGACGGGCGGGGGTGTACAGAGACGGGCGGAGGTGAAGAAAAAGGGGTGGTGTAGAGAGAGTGGTGGAGGTGTAGAGAGATGGATGGAGGTGTAGGGAGTATAATGGAAATATAGGGAGAGGGATGGAGGTGTAGGGAGTGGGATGGAGGTGTGGGGGGAGAGGTGGAGCTGTAGGCAGAGGGAATGGACAAAGAGGAATGGAGGAGGAAGAGTTGGAGGGACCACGTGGAGAGGAGGAGGAGGAAGAGTTGGTGGAGGGGCCACGTGGAGTGGAGGAGGAAGAATTAGTGGAGGGACCACGTGGAGTGGAGGGGAAAGATTTGGTGGAGGGGCCACGTGGAGTGGAGAAGGAAGAGTTGGTGGAGGGACCACGTTGAGTGGAGGAGGAAGAGTTGGTGGAGGGACCACGTTGAATGGAGGAGGAAAAGTTGGCGGAGGGACCACGTGGAGTGGAGGAGGAAGAATTAGTGGAGGGACCACGTGGAGTGGAGGAGGAAGAGTTGGTGGAGGGACCACGTGGAGTGGAGGGACCACGGGGAGTGGAGGAGTGTTAGTGGAGGGACCACGTGGAGTGGAGGAGGAAGAGTTGGTGGAGGGGCCACGTTGAGTGGAGGAGGAAGAGTTGGCGTAGGGACCACGTGGAGTGGAGGAGGAAGAATTAGTGGAGGGACCACGTGGAGTGGGGGAGGAAGAGTTGGTGGAGGGACCACGTGGAGTGGAGAAGGAAGAGTTGGTGGAGGGACCACGTGGAGTGGAGGAGGAAGAGTTGGTGGAGGGACCACGTGGAGTGGAGGAGGAAGAGTTGGTGGAGGGACCACGTGGAGTGGAGGAGGAAGAGTTGGTGGAGGGACCACGTGGAGTGGAGGAGGAAGAGTTGGTTGAGGGACCAAGTGGAGTGGAGGAGGAAGAGTTGGTGGAGGGACCACGTGGAGTGGAGAAGGAAGAGTTGGTGGAGGGACCACGTGGAGTGGAGGAGGAAGAGTTGGTTGAGGGACCAAGTGGAGTGGAGGAGGAAGAGTTGGTGGAGGGACCACGTGGAGTGGAGGAGGAAGAGTTGGTGGAGGGACCACGTGGAGTGGAGGAGGAAGAGTTGGTTGAGGGACCAAGTGGAGTGGAGGAGGAAGAGTTGGTGGAGGGACCACGTGGAGTTAAGGAGGAAGAGTTGGGGGAGAGACCACGTGGAGTGGAGGAGGAAGAGTTGGGGGAGAGACCACGTGGAGTGGAGGAGGAAGAGTTGGTGGAGGGACCACGTGGAGTGGAGGAGGAAGAGTTGGTGGAGGGGCCACGTGGAGTGGAGGAGGAAAAGTTGGCGGAGGGACCACGTGGAGTGGAGGAGGAAGAGTTGGTGGAGGGACCACGTGGAGTGAAGGAGGAAGAGTTGGTGGAGGGACCACGTGGAGTGGAGGAGGAAGAGTTGGTGGAGGGGCCACGTGGAGTGGAGGAGGAAGAGTTGGTGGAGGGGCCACGTGGAGTGGAGGAGGAAGAGCTGGTGGAGGGACCACGTGGAGTGGAGGAGGAAGAGTTGGTGGAGGGACCACGTGGAGTGGAGGAGGAAGAGCTGGTGGAGGGACCACGTGGAGTGGAGGAGGAAGAGTTGGTGGAGGGACCACGTGGAGTGGAGGAGGAAGAGCTGGTGGAGGGACTACTTGGAGTGGAGGAGGAAGAGCTGGTGGAGGGACCACGTGGAGTGGAGGAGGAAGAGCTGGTGGAGGGACCACGTGGAGTGGAGGAGGAAGAGCTGGTGGAGGGGCCACGTGGAGTGGAGGAGGAAGAGCTGGTGGAGGGACCACGTGGAGTGGAGGAGGAAGAGCTGGTGTAGGGACCACCTGGAGTGGAGGAGGAAGAGCTGGTGGAGGGACCACATGGAGTGGAGGAGGAAGAGCTGGTGGAGGGACCACGTAGAGTGGAGGAGGAAGAGCTGGTGGAGGGGCCACGTGGAGTGGAGGAGGAAGAGTTGGTGGAGGGGCCACGTGGAGTGGAGGAGGAAGAGCTGGTGGAGCCACCACGTGGAGTGGAGGAGGAAGAGCTGGTGGAGGGACCACGTGGTGTGGAGGAGGAAGAGCTGGTGGAGGGACCACGTGGAGTGGAGGAGGAAGAGCTGGTGGAGGGACCACGTGGAGTGGAGGAGGAAGAGCTGGTGGAGGGACCACGTGGAGTGGAGGAGGAAGAGCTGGTGGAGGGACCACGTGGAGTGGAGGAGGAAGAGCTGGTGGAGGGACCACGTGGAGTGGAGGAGGAAGAGCTGGTGGAGGGACCACGTGGAGTGGAGGAGGAAGAGCTGGTGGAGGGACCACGTGGAGTGGAGGAGGAAGAGCTGGTGGAGGGACCACGTGGAGTGGAGGAGGAAGAGCTGGTGGAGGGACCACGTGGAGTGGAGGAGGAAGAGCTGGTGGAGGGACCACGTGGAGTGGAGGAGGAAGAGCTGGTGCACGAGTACCGGTTACAAACACTCAACATTACGGCTGTAAGAGCCGTATATTCCTCCCGTCTTAATAGTAATGTGTTTAACTTCTTTACGTCATGAAAATGAATAAAATTCAATTAAAAAAAAAAATTCAACTTTTACTTTACTGGATCATTATTAAACTTTTTGATGAAGAATTATACACATGTTCAGCATCTGGGTATCTTTAATGTAGATGTTTATCCATCCAGTGGTTCTGTCAGTACAAATTTAAAAATATAATTGGAAGTATAAACATATACAGAAGATGAGGTAATCAGTCCCTCAGTCTTGAAGTTGCTGAAGAATACCGTTCTTCAAGAAAAATATCAATTTATTACATATTACCTGGACCTGGAGTTTACCTGGAGAGAGTTCCGGGGGTCAACGCCCCCGCGGCCCGGTCTGTGACCAGGCCTCCTGGTGGATCAGCGCCTGATCAACCAGGCTGTTGCTGCTGGCTGCACGCAAACCAACGTACGAGCCACAGCCCGGCTGATCAGGAACTGACTTTAGGTGCTTGTCCAGTGCCAGCTTGAATACTGCCAGGAGTCTGTTGGTAATCCCCCTTATGTGTGCTGGGAGGCAGTTGAACAGTCTCGGGCCCCTGACACTTATTGTATGCTCTCTTAACGTGCTAGTGACACCCCTGCTTTTCATTGGGGGGATGGTGCATCGTCTGCCAAGTCTTTTGCTTTCGTAGTGAGTGATTTTCGTGTGCAAGTTCGGTACTAGTCCCTCTAGGATTTTCCAGGTGTATATAATCATGTATCTCTCCTTCCTGCGTTCCAGGGAATACAGGTTTAGGAACCTCAAGCGCTCCCAATAATTGAGGTGTTTTATCTCCGTTATGCGCGCCGTGAAAGTTCTCTGTACATTTTCTAGGTCGGCAATTTCACCTGCCTTGAAAGGTGCTGTTAGTGTGCAGCAATATTCCAGCCTAGATAGAACAAGTGACCTGAAGAGTGTCATCATGGGCTTGGCCTCCCTAGTTTTGAAGGTTCTCATTATCCATCCTGTCATTTTTCTAGCAGATGCGATTGATACAATGTTATGGTCCTTGAAGGTGAGATCCTCCGACATAATCACTCCCAGGTCTTTGACGTTGGTGTTTCGCTCTATTTTGTGGCCAGAATTTGTTTTGTACTCTGATGAAGATTTAATTTCCTCATGTTTACCATATCTGAGTAATTGAAATTTCTCATCGTTGAACTTCATATTGTTTTCTGCAGCCCACTGAAAGATTTGGTTGATGTCCGCCTGGAGCCTTGCAGTGTCTGCAATGGAAGACACTGTCATGCAGATTCGGGTGTCATCTGCAAAGGAAGACACGGTGCTGTGGCTGACATCCTTGTCTATGTCGGATATGAGGATACGAGTTTTTAGTTCATGCTTAAAGATTGTATAAAAATAGATATCTTTAAAAATATATATTTCTTAGTTGATTTACACAATTTTCTGAATATAAGGATTTGAAGAGTATTCTGAGCACGAAGATTTTCAAATATTCTTTATATTAGGATTCGTAAATAAATAGAACATTAATGTTTACTCATAATCAGTATACAAAATTTTACAAATGCTCTGAACATTAAGTTTTACTAATACTCTAAACGTTAAGAGTCACGAATACGCTGGGCATTAAGGTTTATAAATACTCTGATATTAAGATTGACCAATACTCTGAACATCAACATTTACTAATAACGTGAACAGAAAGATTTAAGAATATTTTTAATACTAAGATTTATATACACCCTGAACATTAAGATTTTTAAAAACTCTCAACATTAATAACTCACTAGAGTATAAATTAATTTGAAGCCTATCAGACGAGTCAGTCTCCGGTTATGGTACGAATTTCAAGGGTTCCATTTTTTACTGTTTCTCTACTTAAACAAATTTACCTGCACTGGAAACTGATCATAACACGAGTACCTTCAGCAAGCACTGCCATCCAAGGTACCTGCAGCAGGCACTGTCATCCAAGGTACCTGCAGCAGGCACTGCCATCCAAGGTACCTGCAGCAGGCACTGCCATCCAAGGTACCTTCAGCAAGCACTGCCATCCAAGGTACCTGCAGCAGGCACTGTCATCCAAGGTACCTGCAGCAGGCACTGCCATCCAAGGTACCTGCAGCAGGCACTGCCATCCAAGGTACCTTCAGCAAGCACTGCCATCCAAGGTACCTGCAGCAGGCACTGTCATCCAAGGTACCTGCAGCAGGCACTGCCATCCAAGGTACCTGCAGCAGGCACTGCCATCCAAGGTACCTTCAGCAAGCACTGCCATCCAAGGTACCTGCAGCAGGCACTGTCATCCAAGGTACCTGCAGCAGGCACTGCCATCCAAGGTACCTGCAGCAGGCACTGCCATCCAAGGTACCTTCAGCAAGCACTGCCATCCAAGGTACCTGCAGCAGGCACTGTCATCCAAGGTACCTGCAGCAGGCACTGCCATCCAAGGTACCTGCAGCAGGCACTGCCATCCAAGGTACCTTCAGCAAGCACTGCCATCCAAGGTACCTGCAGCAGGCACTGCCATCCAAGGTACCTGCAGCAGGCACTGCCATCCAAGGTACCTGCAGCAGGCACTGCCATCCAAGGTACCTTCAGCAAGCACTGCCATCCAAGGTACCTGCAGCAGGCACTGTCATCCAAGCAGTATCCTGCAGCACTGGCACTGCCATCCAAGGTACCTTCAGCAAGCACTGCCATCCAAGGTACCTTGCCATCCAAGGTACCTGCAAGCACTGCCATCCAAGGTACCTTCAGCAAGCACTGCCATCCAAGGTACCTGCAGCAGGCACTGCCATCCAAGGTACCTGCAGCAGGCACTGCCATCCAAGGTACCTTCAGCAAGCACTGCCATCCAAGGTACCTTCAGCAAGCACTGCCATCCAAGGTACCTGCAGCAGGCACTGCCATCCAAGGTACCTGCAGCAGGCACTGCCATCCAAGGTACCTTCAGCAGGCACTGCCATCCAAGGTACCTGCAGCAGGCACTGCCATTCAAGGTACCTGCAGCAGGCACTGCCATCCAAGGAACCTGCAGCAGGCACTGCCATCCAAGGTACCTGCAGCAGGCACTGTCATCCAAGGTACCTTCAGCAAGCACTGCCATCCAAGGTACCTGCAGCAGGCACTGCCATCCAAGGTACTTTCAGCAAGCACTGCCATCCAAGGTACCTGCAGCAGGCACTGCCATCCAAGGTACCTTCAGCAAGCACTGCCATCCAAGGTACCTTCAGCAAGCACTGCCATCCAAGGTACCTGCAGCAGGCACTGCCATCCAAGGTACCTTCAGCAAGCACTGCCATCCAAGGTACCTGCAGCAGGCACTGCCATCCAAGGTACCTGCAGCAGGCACTGCCATCCAAGGTACCTGCAGCAGGCACTGTCATCCAAGGTACCTTCAGCAAGCACTGCCATCCAAGGTACCTTCAGCAAGCACTGCCATCCAAGGTACCTGCAGCAGGCACTGCCATCCAAGGTACCTGCAGCAGGCACTGCCATCCAAGGTACCTTCAGCAAGCACTGCCATCCAAGGTACCTTCAGCAAGCACTGCCATCCAAGGTACCTGCAGCAGGCACTGCCATCCAAGGTACCTGCAGCAGGCACTGCCATCCAAGGTACCTTCAGCAGGCACTGCCATCCAAGGTACCTGCAGCAGGCACTGCCATTCAAGGTACCTGCAGCAGGCACTGCCATCCAAGGAACCTGCAGCAGGCACTGCCATCCAAGGTACCTGCAGCAGGCACCCCGCCAAAGGTCCCTTTCAGCGGGCACTGCCACCCAAAGGACCCGCGGCGGCACTGCCACCCAAAGGGTTCCCGGCACCCGGGGGGGGCAACCGCCATCCAAGGTCCCTTCAGCGGGCACTGCCTAAGGTACCTCCCCGCAGCGGGCGACCGGGCCCCAAAGGCACTGCCATCCAAGGTCCCTCGCGGGACTGCCGCCAAGGTACCTTCAGCAACCCTCCCTCCCTCGGTATGCGGGCACTTTTCCGGGTCCCTTTCAGCACTGCCACCCAAAGGTTTTTTTGGAAAGGCACTGCCCCCGGGGGGGCCTTTCGGCGGGCCTCCCCATCCAAGGTCCCCGCGCGGGGGCCCCGCCACCCAAGGATCCCGTGCAAGGCGCCGGGCCCCCCGCCATCCCAAGGGGCCTGGGCGGGCCCGAGGGGACCCAAAGGGGCACTGCCACCCCGGGGGGCCCCCCACCAAGGGAAACTTGGGCACCCCCCCCAAAGGTCCCCCAGCGGGCACCCCCCCAAAGGGAAACCGCGGGGGCATTTTTCCCGGCCCCCCAAAAATTCCCAGAAACACTGCCATCCGGGCCCGAGCGGCCCCGCCATCCGGGACCTCGGGGGCACTGCCCCCAAGGAATTTCCCCAGAAAGGCACTGAAACCAAGGGCCTGCGGCGGGCACTGCCTCAAGGGGTACCGCACCCACTGCCACCGCCAGGGCCGCAGCGGGCCCCGTCACCCCGGGTCCTGCAAAGCCCCCAAAAATTGGGGGCATTCCCAAAGGGGCCGCGCAGGCCCCCAAATCCGGGCCCCTTTCAGCAGGCACTGTCATCCAAGGGCCTGCAGCGGGGCACTGAAATTTGGACCTGCACGGCCACCGTCTAAGGTTTCCCTCGCGGGGCCCCCTGCCATCCAAGGTACCTTGGGGAAAACTGCCACCAAGGTCCTTTCAGAAAGCACTCCACCCGGGCCCCTGAAAGCAGGCACTGTCACCCAAAGGGGGCCTGCAGCAGGCACTGCCACCCAAAGGTCCCGGGGGGGGGGCCCTCGGGGGTTTTTTCCCAAGGGGACCTGCAGCGGGCATTCACCCAAACGACCTCCCAATTCCCTGCGGGCATTAATCCAGGTTTAAAAAACCCGGGCACTGCCACCCAAGGATCCTGCAGGCACGGGGTTTTAAAAGGGCCGCAGCAGGCCTGCCTCCAAGATTCCGCAGCGGGCCCCTTTTACCCAAGGGCCCCCAGGGGGGGCCCTTTGTCACCCAAGGTCCTGCGGGGGGGGCCTGCCACCCCAAAGGGCTGCAGCGGGCCCTTTTCCCCATCAAAACCCGGCAGGCCCCGCCACCCAAGGGGCCCGCAGCAGGCCCGTTCACCCAAAGGGTTTCCTTTCAGCGGTTGCCTTTTGGACCGCGGCGGCCCGTCAAAACGCCGCGGGCACTGCCACCCCAAGGTCCTGCAGCGGGCATTTGGCCACCCAAGGGCCTGCAGCACCGTAAACCCGGGTAGGGGGACCCGCGGGGCGGGCCCTGTCTAAAAATTTGCCTCCCGGGCCTTTTACCCAAAGGGGCCCTGCAGCGGCCCCGCCATCCAAAAGCGAAAAGGCAGCAGGGCCCGCCATCCGTGGGGATGCCTGCGGGAGCCTGTCACCCAAAGGCACGGGCACTGTAAACCAAAATTCCCCGTGAAGAACCCGGGGGCCCGGGGCAGGCATTTGTCATCGGTACCTGCGGCGGAAATTGTTACCCAAGGACCTGCGGGGGGGCCCTCCCCCCGGGATCCGCGGCAAGCACTGCCCACCCCGGGGGTCCCCGCAGCGGCATTGTCATCCGGGCCTGCAGCGGCACCTGCCAAAAAAGGGTCCGCAGCGGCCCCGCCATCAAGGTACCCGCAGCGGATTCCCCCAAACCCAAGGTACCTGCGGCGGGCCCGGCCATCCGGGACCTGCGGCAGGCATTTCCCCCCCAAGGGGCCCCGCAGGGCACTGCCCCCAAGGTACCCGCCAGGAACCGCCATCCATTACCTCAAACTCCTTCTGTTCTTCAACATTTCCTCTCTGTATTGGACTGAGGAAGCCACTGGCTGGCGAAACGGTTCCACAATAAAGATACCCAAGTGTTGCAAAAGTGTTTAATTTATCATTTTGTCGGTTCTCTGAACCATTACCCTACATTTTGTCGGTTCTCTGAACCATTATCCTACATTTTGTCGGTTCTCTGAACCATTACCCTACATTTTGTCGGTTCTCTGAACCATTACCCTACATTTTGTCGGTTCTCTGAAACATTATCCTACATTTTGTCGGTTCTCTGAACCATTATCCTACATTTTGTCGGTTCTCTGAACCATTACCCTACATTTTGTCGGTTCTCTGAACCATTACCCTACATTTTGTCGGTTCTCTGAACCATTACCCTACATTTGATAATGACTTCTGGCTACTTTCTACCTTTTAAACTCAAACAGAAATTACACAGTCAACCACAAGCACTGGTGAGTCAGCAAGCGGCTTAGCCATTAGGAAAATAAATCACATTTTCAATATACACAATCTGCAGAGCACTGACAGGCAAATATATAACACAGTGAAGCATATATCAACCATTTGCCAGCTGTTGCATCCGGCTGGGTGTACACATCTCTCTTTTTAATGAGAGAAAATATAATTCACTGATTATTCCACCTGCTAGGAGACGGTTCTGGGGAGGGAGTGGAACTGGTGAAGGGGATCTTGATTTAAGCAAATGAACTTAGTTCTTCCTTTACTTGGATCAGACTTGGTTACCTCACAATCCCAGTTTTCTGTATCACCACATCTAGTGCAGTGCACATTCTGTCTAGGCAGAGATAATATATGCACTTCTTGGAAAAGTTTAGAGAATTTATCCCCAAAATGAAAACTTTCTTCCCTCGTCACCCACTATAAGTGCTTGTGGAATCGGAACTGATATTTATTGTATTATATTCTGATGGAACATATTACAATAAGTAAGGGCATAACAACATAAGAAAGAAGGAACACTGCAACAGGCCTACTGACCTACGCGGAGCAGGTCCATGTCCACCCCCCGGATTAGCCCAATGACCCACCCAGTCTGGTCACCTCCACTCAAGGATGGAGCACTGCATCAGACACAGCAGCACAAGCTAGTCAGGTCCAACTCACACCCACCCACACCCACTCATGTATCTATCTAAACTATTTTTAAAACTACACAACTCTATTACCAAACCAGTGTTTTCCTATATCCTTCCTGAATCTGAATTTTTCCAACTTGAAACCACTGCTGCGAGTCCTGTCTTGGCAGGAAATTTTCAGCACGCTATTTACATCCCCTTTATTTATTCCTGTTTTCCATTTATACACCTCGATCATATCCCCCCTAATTCTACGCCTTTCGAGAGAGTGCAGATTCAGGTCCCTCAATCTATCCTCATAGGGAAGATTTCTGATACATAGAATCATCTTTGTCATCCTCCTATGTACGTTTTCCAGAGCATTTATATCTATTCTGTAATACGGTGGCCAGAACTGAGCAGCATAGTCTAAATGAGGCCTAATCAAGGATATATAGAGTTGAAGAACAACCTGAGGACTTCAATTTTTTATACTTCTAGATATGAAGCCAAGAATTCTGTTAGCTTTATTGCGAACACTAATGCACTGTTGTCTTGGTTTTAGATTACTGCTAACCAGAACTCCTAAATCCTTTTCGCAATCAGTAGTATTAAGGTCTACATTATTTAGTTTATATGTGGCATGGTTATTTAACTGTCCAACATTTAGAACTTTGCATTTGTTAATATTAAACTGCATCTGCCACTTCTCCGACCATTGCGTCAGTCTATTCAAATCATCCTGGAGTGCTCTAGTGTCCTCATTAGAATGAATTGGACGGCCTATTTTGGTGTCATCAGCAAATTTGCTTATGTCGCTATTTATTCCATCATCTATGTCGTTTATGTAAATTGTGAACAACAACGGGCCCAACACTGACCCCTGACGAACACCGCTTGTGACGTGCCCCCATTCTGATTTCTCCCCATTTATGCAAACTCTCTGCTGTCTATTTGTCAACCTGCCTCTACCCAGGAAAAAATTTCTCCTCCTATTCCGTGTGCCTTAAGTTTCCTCAGTAGCCTCTGGTGTGGAACTCTATTGAAAGCCTTACTGAAGTCCATATACACAACACCATATTCATTACCATGATCTACCTCCTCAAACACCTTAGTAAAAAAAGTTAGTAAATTCGTAAGACAGAAACGCCCCTTTGTAAAACCGTGTTGAGATTCATTAATCAATCTGTGCCTGTCAAGAAGGCTACGAATTGCTTCGGCAATTATTGATTCCATAAATTTTCCTACTATAGAGGTAAGGATTATTGGTCTATAGTTCGAAGCCAAGGACCTGTCACCTGCCTTGTAAACAGGTATTACATTTGCCATTTTCCACTTATCAGGCACTATGTCAGTTTGTAGTGATATGTTAAAAAGATTAGCCAAAGGTATGCTAAGTTCCTCTTTACATTCCTTTAACACCCCTGCAAACAGTTCATCAGGACCTAAGGATTTGTTAGGTTTTAGTTTCTCTATTTGTGTGAGGACCATGTCACTAGTTACCGCAATCGTACATAGTTTATAATCATCCTGTTCTACATAATCTTTTACTTCAGGAATATCGCTAGTATTTTCCTGGGTGAAAACTGAGAGGAAGTAGGTATTTAGAATTTCACACATATCCTTATCACTGTCAGTGATCTGACCAGAGTTACTCTTAAGTGGGCCAGTCTTGTCCCTAATCTTACTTCTGTATACCTGAAAGAACCCTTTTGGGTTAGTCTTTGAATCCCTTGCGACCTTAGCCTCATAATCCCTTTCTGCTTTCCTTATTCCTTTCTTTATTTCTCTCTTTAATTGAATATATTGATTTCTTAACTGCCCATCCCCTCTTTGATACGCCTATATATGCCTCTCTTTTGACCAATGAGATGTTTTAATCTATTGTTCATCCATTTGGGGTCATTTTTGTTATATCTAATTTTCCTACCCGGAACAAAAGTTGCCTGGGCAGCTAGAACTATGCTCTGAAAAACGTCATATTGGCAACCAAGATCACCTACCTGACCCATAGTCAGGACATCCCAATTTAGCCCACCCAGGTAATTTTTCAGTCCCATGAAGTCGGCAAAGCGAAAATCTGGGACAGAGATTTGATTGCAGTTATCTGGGTAATTCCATGATATATTAAAACTAAGTGATTTGTGATCACTTTCCCCATGCTCGTCATTAACCTCAAGATTATTAATTAGTGAATCTTTGTTGGCAAGAACCAAGTCATGCAGATTGTTTCCTCTAGTTGGTTCTGTCACAACCTGTTCTAAAAAGCAATCCTGAACCGTATCAAGAAAGTCACTAGACTCAAGATTTCCTGTCATATTGTTCCAATCAATTTGTCTAAAGTTAAAATCTCCCATTATCACAACATTTTCATATCTAGATGCCTTCTGAATTTCGTCCCATAACAGCTTACTGCACTCCCTATCAAGGTTTGGGGGCCTATAAATCACACCCAAAATTAATTTGTCACGTCCCTCGAGAAACTGTAGCCAAACAGATTCTGTGTTCGATGTTTCTAATCTTATATCATGTCTAAGACAACAATTTAAATTTTCTCTGACATACATCGCCACACCACCACCCTTCCTGTTGACCCTATCAGTGTGGAATAGTTTATAACCCTGTATGTTGCATTCAGAAGGCATTTCTCTATCTTATTAGCTCTGATTTAGAGGCCCAGGTTAGTCTAGACGGTAATGTGTCGAACTTTAAACGTATAAGAGAAAATTTTAGAAAGAATTTAATTTCAAATCAGTTCTTGCTAATTGTTCAGTCTTACCTATTCGGCACTACATATATATATATATATATATATATATATATATATATATATATATATATATATATATATATATATATATATATATATATATCCTTTCACAGTGATTGTTTTGCATATTCTGATATCACCTGTTTACTATGTTCTTATTGCATGTATATATATATATATATATATATATATATATATATATATATATATATATATATATATATATATATATATATATACATGCGAGGGTCTTGGCAAGAGGCGTGGAGTTAAAAGATAAAGAATCACACATAAAGTGGGAGTTGTCACAGTTGCTCTTTGCTGATGACACTGTGCTCTTGGGAGATTCTGAAGAGAAGTTGCAGAGATTGGTGGATGAATTTGGTAGGGTGTGCAAAAGAAGAAAATTAAAAGTGAATACTGGAAAGAGTAAGGTTATGAGGATAACAAAAAGATTAGGTGATGAAAGATTGGATATCAGTTTGGAGGGAGAGAGTATGGAGGAGGTGAATGTATTCAGATATTTGGGAGTGGACGTGTCAGCGGATGGGTCTATGAAAGATGAGGTGAATCATAGAATTAATGAGGGGAAAAGGGTGAGCGGTGCACTTAGGAGTCTGTGGAGACAAAGAACTTTGTCCTTGGAGGCAAAGAGGGGAACGTATGAGAGTATAGTTTTACCAACGCTCTTATATGGGTGTGAAGCATGGGTGATGAATGTTGCAGCAAGGAGAAGGCTAGAGGCAGTGGAGATGTCATGTCTGAGGGCAATGTGTGGTGTGAATATAATGCAGAGAATTCGTAGTTTGGAAGTTAGGAGGAGGTGCGGGTATACCAAAACTGTTGTCCAGAGGGCTGAGGAAGGGTTGTTGAGGTGGTTCGGACATGTAGAGAGAATGGAGCGAAACAGAGTGACTTCAAGAGTGTATCAGTCTGTAGTGGAAGGAAGGGGGGGTAGGGGTCGGCCTAGGAAACGTTGGAGGGAAGGGGTAAAGGAGGTTTTGTGTGCGAGGGGCTTGGACTTCCAGCAGGCATGCGTGAGCGTGTTTGATAGGAGTGAATGGAGACAAATGGTTTTTAATACTTGACGTGCTGTTGGAGTGTGAGCAAAGTAACATTTATGAAGGGGGTCAGGGAAACCGGCAGGCCGGACTTGAGTGCTGGAGATGGGAAGTACAATGCCTGCACTCTGAAGGAGGGGTGTTAATGTTGCAGTTTAAAAACTGTAGTGTAAAGCACCCTTCTGGCAAGACAGTGATGGAGTTAATGATGGTGAAAGTTTTTCTTTTTCGGGCCACCCTGCCTTGGTGGGAATCGGCCAGTGTGATAATAAAAAATAATATATATATATATATATATATATATCAATGCACCACACAGAAAGAAG